>NC_045705.1:54766016-55130167 GCF_009834535.1 Camelus ferus | reverse complement strand
GGTGTCAGTCTGGTAGGGGTCACACCTGTCACCTCTGACGTGACTCCTTTTATCATCCCCATCGCCATGAGACAACCATCTCCTGAGGGCCCAACCTGGAGTCACAAGTCCATCTCATAGGCTGTCACTCGCTGGGTCCATACTCCCTGCCCCAGCCCTCCCATGGGCAGCTCGCTGTCCCAGCCCTTACCTCCCCTTCACTTCTCTGCTGCCCACCACCCTGTCAGCTCAGGCCCTCACCTCCCCCCAGCCCCCAGACATGGGGTCGTGCAGGTTGTTTTTGTGGTAGGAGAGCTGACGGATGCAGTTGTTGACAGCCACGCTGCTGCGGCCAGGGGCCAGCTCCTCCTCGGTCATCTCCACCCAGCCTAGGGAGCGCACGGCGAAGCACTGCCAGACACAAAAGAGGGTGTGGGGGTAGAGGGTCTGAGCTAAAACCGGAAGAGCCCCCAGCCCAGGACAAGGGAACTTTACTGAGACCAGAGGAGTTCCTGACTCAGAACATGGTGGGTAGGAGGGTTTAACACTAGGCTCTATAAACAGGATATAGTTGGCAGGAGGGGTGATGGTCTCGGAGGAGACCCTTGCTAGTCAAGGAAGCATCTGAGTCAAGTCTGGAATGGCCCCTGCCAGGCCACTGGGCTGGTTGAGTTAAAAACTGAGGAGCCTCCCACTCAGACACAGGGGTCTGTGCTGAGACTGGAAGAGCTTCAGACCTGGGGGCTGGACTGAGACCAGAAAGGCCCCCAGAACATGACCCGAGGGGCTCTCCTGCACATGGGCCCGGGGGAATGGGCATTGGTCTTGAACAAACCTTGACCCCTGGGTTGGCATTCCGTGGGGACAGCTTCTCCTCCTCCTGGGGCAATGGCTCTGGGCTGGAGGCAGATGGTAACACTTGGTACAGGCCTCCAAACAGGGAGCTGTCCCAAGGCCCCTTCCAGGTAGATCCATCCCACGGCTAGCCCATTGTGTCATGCCTTCCCTCTCACCTGTGGCTCTGAGCCGGGAAGGGCAATGTCCCCTCCTCAGGGTCCTTCAGTCCTAAATCCATCGGGGCTTCCTCATTAGGTTCATCCTTGGGGAGAGGAGAGAGGAATCAGGACCCAAACGATGCCCCTTCTCCAGCTCCCCCATTGTGAAGGAGGGCCCCCCTCTCACCTTCCAAAATTCTCCATCCTCGAAGCCTTCTCCATGGGTGAAGCCCGTCCAGGTGAGCTAGGAGGGGGGGACGGGAGCAAGGAATGGGTGGCTCATCTTGCTCCAGCAGCACCACCCTCACCCCTGGTCAAAGTCATCAGGCCTGTGAGCCTCACCTGGGACTCCTCTCGGGGGCTGCTCCCCTGTGACGGGGAGGCCCGGCCCGGGGGCTCCCACTGGGTGGTTCCCGTTGGGATGTGCCAGTAGTAGGTCCCTGAGGTGTCCTGGACCCTCATCCATCCGGCCGGCAGGTCGGAATCCGTCTCGAAAGCGTTGGGGTTCCAAAAGGAATCTGCCAGGGGGGGAGGCTTGGTGAATGTCTGCCCCCACGAAAAGCAGATAGTGAATGGGTGCTATGCCCACCCCCTCCCGAGACCCCATGGTGGAGAAGGGGTGGGGAAAGGGCTCCAGCACAAGGTTCCTGCTTCCCCCTAGAGCCTGAAATCTGGAGTCACAGCATGGCAGGGGGCACCAGCAGAGAACATGACTCAGGTCTCCTCCTGGGCTCTGCTCCTGGCTAATGTGGCCACACAGAGGGAAAGAGGAAGGCAGAGAGAAGGGAGGGAGGTTGAGTGACCCCAAATGACCTCCTGTCACACATATCTGTATCTCAGGTGCACACATTTACCAGCTCCTGCACACACATACATGCACACAGACATACAAAACATACAACACATACAAGCCCTACTACACACCTGTGCAACCACCACAAACACAAGGATGTGCACAAACAGGAAATAGCTGCACAGACAGCAGGTTTCATATACAGGTGCATTCGCATGTGCAGGGGCAAACACACACACCATCTCCAGCCATCCACGAATGCAAACACCACATACAGAGGTGTGCACACACAGCTCTCTATTCCAGCCCCTGCCATACGTGTGTGCAGAGACCACACCCACAACGACCACCAACACGTGTGGGTACCACAGACAGTGAATACACATTCAGACACTCACACCCTGACCCCTGCCACACACAGATGCAGGCAAACGTTTCGTGCACATGCACACACACCCTGCACCTGTGACATAGCCCCTCCTCCCCGGCAGAGCCACACCGCTCCAGTCCTGCAGCCTGGCTCTTGCCTCCTCCGATGCTGCTCTCCCTGCCAGCCCCACCCCACATCATGTCCAGCCCCGTGCTGCCTCTCACCTGGGCTGCTGTCCTGCAGGATGATGGCCAGGAAAATGTCCTGGGAGAACATGGCGCTGGCTTCCAGCCCCTCCTGCCTCCACCCTCCCTCCTCACAGCCCCTCCAGCCCAGCCAGCTGGGCTCACAGCCTGGTGCTGGGCTGCAGAGAAAAGCTCATCCCGCCCCCTTCTCACCAGGGCAGAGTGCCTGCCAGGCAAGATCCTCCCCCGCCTGGAGCTCACTAGGGAGGGGCAGGACCACCAGGGAAGGGGATGGGGAGTGGGTTCGTGAGACCCTAGCCGTCCCTGTTCACACCTCTTCTTTCTGATCCTGACTCCCCTCCCCCAATCCTGAATCTCCATTCCACCTCACAGCGGTCACCTCAGTGTTACAGTCACACAAAGTCTTAGGGACACCAGGAGGCTCACCCCCTCGGGAATACCCCAGCCACCTGGGGCCCTGCAAAGCCTAGAGCTCTCAGCACAAACAGGGTGTGGCTTCAAGGCTTCCAGGGATCCCTGCCTTCACCCAGAACCTGCCCAGCAGTTCAAGCCCAAGAGTGGGCCTCAGGGGCTGGGCCCCAGCAAGCTTGAGGCTGGGCTTGGGGCTTCCCAGCACCAACCCCCCTCACCTGCCAGGGCCCAGCCAGGCTGCAGCGTCTCCTCGGCAACCGCAGCACCAGGACCGGCTGGGAGCGCCCAGACTGCTGACGTGCTTCCCGTTACCAGGGAAACCAGGAACCCTGACTGGTCCAAGAGGCAGCGCTGAGGGACAGGCAGTCCCCAGACCCAGGCTGCTGGGCAACCAGGCAGGAGGGCAGGGAATGGGCGTGGTTACACCCGGGTGGCTGCATACCTGATGGGAGAGTCACTGGGGCAAGGTGCCTCACCACCCTCCGCTTCCAGGTCAGGTGGGCCCACACAGGAGGCGCTCTTCTTGCCCATCCAGCCTTCTAGGTACCCACTGCTGCTTCTTTTCCCCCCACCCTCCCCTCACCTCAGGCCCTAGGAAATTAGAATGCCTCCTCTTCCCCAGAGACCCTCCATCGCCCTCAGGCCAAACCTTCCAAGAGCACCACACCCAGGACAGCCGTGCTCCCCAGAGCCATACCCTTCTTCCTGAAGGGTCATACACCCCTTGAATCTGGGGACTAGTTCGCCATCTTCTGACTGAGTCACACACACCAATCCATCTGCCATCCCCGTCAGCCTGCACCTTCCTGCTTCAAAGAGCTTCATCCTTCCGATCTGTCCTGGAGGGGCCGCTCTCCCCGCCCCTACCCTGACCATCTGGGAGGCCCTTCTGGAGCTTGGCACGACTCCCTCTGAGTATAGCCCCACCCGGGGCCTTTGCTTCCACAAGCACACATTTATTCAGGAATGTACACTTTAACTCCTGCATCAGTTCATTCAGGTGCTCCCCCACGCATTCAAAGGTTCATGTATCATTCAGTCATTCATCCATCCACACATGCCTTCCTGGCTAAGCCAGATGTAGTCACCCGCTCAGGAGTTAGTAATGCTCTCTCCTTTTCTCCACCCCCACGTCACTGCCCTAGTCCAGACTACCGGTATTTTCACTTGGATCACTGCAACAGCCTCACAAGTGGTCTCCCTCTTCCTGTCTAGTCTCCTCCAACCTGGGCTGCACACTGCAGCCCAAATGATTGTTCCAAAATGCTAAACTTCTCTCCAGCTGAATACTCTGTTCTCTTCACCCTCAGAAGAACCCAAATTCCTCTGCAGGGTATGTGCGCCTTAATCGCCTGCCTCTCCGCCTTACCTCTGACCACCCCCAAACCCCTGGTCTCTCTCTCCCTGCTTGGGACATGCCCCTTATCCTCTCAGAGCCCAGCCCCCTCCCCTGGATCTCCACCTGGCCTCACCCACTCCTCCCTCAGGCATCAGTGTAAAGGTGGCTTCTCAAAACTGACCCACTCCCCTCTCCCCCACCGGGTACATGGCAGCGTTGGGCGCCCCTCCTGCACCTCCCCCACCCCAGTGCTCAGACTGCCTGTTCATTTCTGTCTCCACTCTAGACTTTGAGTGTCACGAGGGCAGGAACATCTGTCGCCTGCAGTACGCATTCTCACATTTAGGACAAGGCCTGGCACCAAGTAAGAACCCAACACAAGTAGTAAAGTTCATTCACTCATCATTTATTCATTCATTCATTCACATACATGCATCCAATCAACAACTTTGTGGAGATCCTAGAGTAGGAAGGAGAAAATAATGTTTAATCAATTCTACTACATTCCTGCAGGAGCCCAGACCTCCTCTGTGGCCTTCCTGGTGATAACAACACAGTCACAAGAGTAAGTAGTGATACAGGCTGGCCCTGCACCACCACCCTCCACTTCCACAGCCTCCAGCGGAGCGGGATCCTTCAGGTTCTCTCGTCACACCAGCTCCCTTGCTGAGGCCGCTGCCCGCACCCAGCATTCCTTTCCCAGCTCTTCAGCAGTTCTGTCCTCCCACTCCCGGCAGGCTCACAGACCAGGCCACCAAAGTGACCATGCAGGAGGCCCTGAGCAACCAGGTCCTCCGTTATTTGGCCTCTGACTCACACCCCCTACGGCAGGGGTAGCAAACAAGCAACTTGCAGACTGATGCAAGCCTCAGATAGATTTTGTGTGGCCTATGTGGTATTTTTTAGAAAGCAGAACTGGTTGTTAACATTAAGAAATTAGGATGTTTCACATCAATATCTAGTTTTCAGTCTCCCTTGAAAAGTTACATGAACTGGCTGCATCAAGACTACACTTTTCCCTGCTCAACCCTATAAATGAGCAGCTGGAGTGGAGTAGTAGCTGTTCCCTTTAAGGAGGATCCAGGCGCTGACCATCAATGGCCACTAAAATCCTTCAAAAGCGAGTCAATCAGACTGTGAATTTGACAAAAGTACTCAACACCTATGAAGTATTCTTGCAAAAACAAAGCCCCAAAACCCTCAAATCTGAACCTGACCATGGTTCTAGAGCTCACTGCCAATTTACGGGGTATCCAGGGGGAGAGGACCATGTTCAACACCACACAGGAGGAGTCTGCAAAATCAGCCCACAGAAAGCCCAGGACAAACAGCGCAGTGGTCTCAATTAATACAGCAACAAAACTGGGAGCAAAAATAGAGGGAGGGATCATGTATAGATCACAGGAAACTCTGAGATGTATCGACCATCAAAAAGTCTGCTCCTGTTTGGATATTGATGCAAAGAATCAAATCAAAGGGGACAAGAGGACACTTGTTAGACAACTGGGAAATGTAAACATTGACTGGAAACTGTGATATTAAGGAATTATTGTTAAATTTTTGTAGGCATGATACCGCTATTGTGGATTTTTTCGATGAGTTTTATCTTTTGGAAATGCATGAATGATGTATACGCATGACTGGGACATTGTGCTGTACACCAGAAATTGACACATTGTAACTGATTGCACTTCACCAAAAAAAAAGGAAAGAAATGCATGAGTGAACATTTACATATTTGCTTCAAAATAACCTAGGGTGGGGCCCAGGAGTAGCTTGGGGTATAGATGTAGCAAGGTTAGCCATGTGTTGCTAATTGTTGAAACTGGGTCATGGGTAAATCAGGCTCCTTATTCTATTATTTTTGTATATGCCTGAAAAGGCCCATAGTAAGCTTCTGAAAGAGGGTGGCGTGCTGCTCTTGGCTCATCTGAGCCGCATGCTCCCTTCAAAGGTCCCCCAGCCTGGGCTGTGGGGATGGTGCCTGCTGCCTAGTGCCAGAGGAGTCCTTCCATGCACTCCAACCCGCTCCGGGCTTGCGGCTGCAGCCCTCTGCTCCTCAGTTCTGTCTGCATCTCTAAGTGACACCAGCAAATGCAGAGACCCAATTTATTTAAACGGGACACATTTAATGATCAATCCTCAGAGTCCTAATATCTATCCCCCCAGCCCAATGAAGCATGTTTATTCTTCCTTTGTTTCCGTAACTTTTAGCCAATATCCTATTCCTGACAAAACAGCATTCTTGCAATGCCCAGCACAGTGCTCTGCACATAACACCCCTGGCCTTTCCAAACAGACCCCGGTGGGGAGGTGTTGCCTGCTACAAACTGTCCTTGGTGCACCTGGGCCCATCGTGCTGTATGCATTGGTGACAACATAAGGCAGGGCCAAGAGCTCAGGTCCACACTTGGACCTGGTGTAGATCTCAGGACCACTGTGATCTCAGGCTACCTGTGACCTTGGGAAAGGGCTAAACCTCTCTAAGGCTCTTTTTCGTCACCAGCAGTATGGGCATAATAATGGTATCTACTTCACAACGTTATAGTGAGGACTAAATAACAGTAAGGCTGAGCACAGGGCCCGCACCTGGTAAGTGCCCCACAAACAGACCGAGTCCATAATCCATCACGGGGTGTGTGATGGATGGGTCCGTCAACTTGTTCAAGCACTCTGAATGTAGGGACAGTTTCCTTCGGAGAACCTGGGCATGGCCAGCTGAGGACTGGGGACACGGGCTCTGCGACTCACACCCAGGCTGGCCCTGGCCTCTGTATGCGGGGACCTACCCTCTGCCCTCCTGCCCTCCCACATTCTCCAGTCAGTCTCCACAAGGTACCTGCGTCCTCCGGGGAGCCATAGGAGGGGCTGCCCTGGGATAAGGTAGCCCAGCTGGAGTCCTCGTCACTGGCCGCACTGTTCCGCATGCCAAACAGGAGGCTGGCACTCTTGCTGTGCTCCCGGGGGCCGTCTGCAAGGGCCCGGGGCCCCGGGGGCACCTCCGTACTATCCAGGGGCTCCGGCAGCCCTGGGGGAGAAGACAAGTCCTCCTCCTCCTCCTCATCTTCATCATCCTCCTCCTCCTCGGCCTCCCCTGCCGCCTTCTCCTCTCCGTCATCGGGGCCCTGCTCGTGGGCACTGATGATCAGGCCGGGTCCTCGGAGCCCTCTGTTGGCCGCGTTGTGAGCGGAGAGCTCCAGCTCAGAGTACAGGTGCATCAGGCCTTTGGGGCCCAAGGGTGCTGTCTCAGGCTCCTGGCCGGCCTCCTCAGCCAGGGTCAAGGTCACGTTGCGGTTCTGGTCACGGTGAGCCGTGGCAGCCCGCCGGAGCTGGTTCTGTCCCTCCTTTAGCCACTTGGCGTTGGCAGGGCCTGGCTCGGGCCCGCCACCCTCCCCCATGGCGCTGCGCAGGTCCTTGGGTCCCACGGCCGTGGCCTGCAGTTTGGCGTTGAGCAGCTGGTTGTGGGCGGCGTGCAAGGGCAGGGGCAGGCTCAGGGCGGGGCCTCCGTGGCTGTTGGCATTAATGGCCGACTGGCTCAGGGGTGATGGAACAGACATGGCCTTGGCAGATCCTGCAGGTGGGGAGGGGAGACCATGTTGAGCCTTCTGCCCCAGGCCCGTGTCCTGTATCTCCTTATCTCCCTACACTCAGCTGGCTAGCACACACTGCTGTCCGCTGAGCTATTTTCCCAGGAGAATAACTGGGCTTGACTTCCGTCCACCATCACCACCACCATTCGTTCCACCACCACCCCACTGGCCAGGCCCAGGCCCATAGCCCACCCCATCCCCAAATCCCCAGCCCTGAGCTTCCTGGGACAGCACAGCCAGCCCCTGCTTTGCTCTCACTCCCAAGGGCTGAGACTCCACACAATGGCTCTCTGTGCATCCCCACCCCCAGCTCATCCGACTGGGGCTTACTGTGCCAGGGCCACAGCTGGTGTGGGACCGGCTCATGTGTTCTGGACGCTGAACACTGCCTGCCCCCTTCCTCCTGCTACCCTACTATCCACAGCCCCACCACTGTGAGCTCCCAAGGCTGTGTTCCTATCATCATAGGAACCAATCAGCCCCCAAGCCCACCCTGCACTAGGGACTGTAGGACAAGAGAGAATGAGCCACAGACCCAGCCCTTGAGGGCATGGTCCTGGGAAGGCAGGTCACAAAAGAAGGACCTTCAGCTCCAATTCATGGCTCCTTTGGCCAGCTGGAGCTGCATTTTGGTGACTGTTTCTATACAGCATCTCACCTCGGGTACCCGTTCCTCTGCCAGCCCCTATAATGCCAGATGCCTGGGCCACCGCAGAAGCCTTTGATTGGGACCCTCCAGCCCTTCAGGTCTTTATCCAAATGTCACCTTATCAGCGAGGCCTTCCCTAAATACTCTTTTTAAAACTGCAGGCCACCATGCCCCCTCTCAGCAATCCCCAAACTCTCCCCAGCACCTCACACCACCTGACATGCTAATTTATCATCTAGTTTGTTTAATGATTGTCTCCTCGTGACCATAATTTCAGTTCCATGGTGGTGAGGACTTTGGCTTTTTTTTTTTTAATACAGTTTGCCTAGAGCTTAGCCCAGTGCTGACACAGAGTAAGACCTCAATAAATATTGGTTGAATCAATGTATTAATCTCCCCTCCTACCTCCCCCAGGCCCTGTTTAACAACTCCTCAATCAGTTTCAGAAAAACTTTGGTCATGTGATTGTGTCTCAATCATTGCTCCTAGTACCCACCCAAACACCACGTGCCCTTCAGGTGAGGGACTCTCCTGTTCCACAGTGACAGCTCCCCGCTCCTGTCCCCTTGGACTCCCTCCTCCATCCTCAGAAGCCCTTCATGGATCACCTTCTCCACCTATTAGCCTTCCAATCCCATTTCCTTAATGATCCCACCCTCAAGGTGCCATTCCATGTCCCCATCTCCCTGACCTTCCTCTGCTGGGCTTCTCTCCTTCCCTGACCCCCACCATAAGGTACTTCGTCCCTGGGGCCTCCCGGCCCCCCATCTCACAGTTGGTTCTCCCTGATCAACCACTCCCCCATTCCCTCTCATCCTGGCCCTCTTAGGCAGCCCCTCTCACACTCCCCTCCCCTCCCTGACACCCTCCCTTAGAGTTCTCCCTTCCCACTTGACCTTCCCCCCACCACACAACTCTCCCTCACCAACTGCCCCCTGACACACACCTTCCTCTCTGACTCCCACTGCACAGCTCCCTCAGTTTCTCACCTGAGGGTTCTCCACCTCCCTGTTCCCCCCGAGTCCTTCCTCTCCCTGACGCCCCTGCCCCAGTTCTCCCTGCCTCCTCAGTGTAGCTCTCAGCACTGAGCATAGGCTGCAGTGAGGGGTTCAGGCTGCCTGGCAAGGCTCTGCCATCTCTCGGGTGCAGCACGTGGTCCTGAGGCAGGAGCCTTCACGCACCTTTCCATCATTTCTAGCTCCTCAGACCCTGGCACAGTGCTATGCCCTCACCTGTGAACTAAACGAAAGAAGGTTCCTGTCTGTGTCTGCCTCACGTGTAACTGCTGGTCTGCTTGGTACAGCTCCACCTGGGCAATGAGAAATCTCGTGGCCACTGGTATAAGTGAGAAAAATAAACGGCTCTGCCTCTATCCAGAACCAAAGCAATCTTCCAAAAATGGAAACCGGATTGTGTCACTCTCCAGCTCAAAAAATTAGATGGCTCACCGCTGCCTTCAGGATAACGTCTGTGCTTGTCAGCAGATCACCAAGAGCCTCACTGAGCCAATCCCTATGACCTCTCAGACCTCCTCTCCTGTCCTGCCTCCTTCACACCTTACACTCCAGCCATGTGAAGTATGGGGATTCTAGAGCACGTCACACACACACAGTCCTGGCTCTTTGTTTACACTGCTCCCTAGGCTTGGAATTCTGTCTCCCCTTGTGAGAACCTCTGCTCATGTTTCAAAACTTGGCTCAGCGGTCACAGCTCCTAAGCAGTGAGTCTTTCCTGTTCAGTCCCCTCTCTCCATCCTCAGGTGTCCATTCCCTCCTCTGTGTCTCACGATACCCAGTACGGGATTCTATCAGAACATCTGACACCGTGTCTTATTCAACTTCACACTCCCATTACCAAAAAGAGTGCACTGTGCATCTGCACAGAGTGGGCCCCTGGTCAGGAGGGAGCGGTGAGAGGAACTAGGAACTAGGAAGCTTGGAACTAGTTGGGAAGAGACCCTGAGACAGGTGTGTGTGGCCCCATGGGCTGGGGATGGCAACGGGAGTGTCAGGGAGGGTCCCTGAGAAGGGACTAGGATGTGGCCCTACACAGGTGAGGGCTGAGATCTAGGAAAAAGGGAGGGAAGGGGTTAGCTTAAACCGACATTCTGGCTCAAAAGCTGTTCCTTTGCATGGCATCTCCATGAGTTCCTGTGACTCTGCCATGCTCAGAGCAGCATAGGGATGATGGGCCTTCTCTGAAGCAGGAGTGGATGGAGCCAGGTTTCTCAGCGCTCAGGCTGGGACCAACCTCCTTTGCACTTGGACGTGTGGTCTGGGAAGGGCACAGGCACTGTGAGGCTGGGATAGAGTAAAGCCAGGGTGACTTCAGGGCACCCCTGCCCATCTGGTCAAGGAGACAGAAAGCACTAGGGGAGGAAAAGGAAGCTGCCCATCTGGTCACCGAGGCAGAAAGCACTAGGGGAGGAAAAAGAAGCTCTGTCGGGAGTGAGCACTGAAGCCTGAGCACCTAGCCCAAGCCAGAGTGGTCACCTTTTGAGGTCAAAGTATGACCAGCTTCCCAGTATCTTCAAGAAGGGGCACAACCTAACCTCTCCCCTCTCACTGGGGTTACCCAGCCCTGGAGCCTCTCAAAGGATGGAAAGAGCCACATGGATTCTGACTTAAGTCAGGGAACTGGGTGGGGCTCTCATGGGAGGAATTAAAAGAGTGGCCACTAAGCCTAACGGGGCTGGTATGAGACCACAGAGGCAGGTGATGAGACCTGCTCAGGGTCAGTGGTCTTCTAAACTGATTGCTTACTATATGCCAGGCACCCCCACTGGGGGGTGGGGAGAGTGATGAATAATAAAGAAATGGCTCCTCCCCACGGAGCTCACAGTCTAGTGGGGAAATAGTCATTGAACAACTTGTTGCCATGCGGTGTAATGCAAGGATCTAGCACTCTAAGCACTTTTAGTAACTCTAAGCACTTCCTATTTGTTGAATAAATGATTGAGTATTATGATGGGAAAGAACAGGGCACTACAGGAGCCCAAGCCTTACTTTAGCCAAGACATCGGCGAAGACCTGCCTGAGGATGTGACCTTCAAGCTGAGACGAGAACACAAATCTCCTTGGAACACTAGCTTCACCACCCCTCCTTCCCAGAGGATGAGCCCCACTCCTAATTCACAGAGGGAATGGAAGCCATCAGCCCAGGAAAGTTCTCAAACACACACACTTACTGACTCGGTATCTATCCTTTTCTCTACGTCTTCCTAAAACCAACTACTTCACCTGTCATTTAAATCCTTCCTTTCATGCCTCCTTCCAGAAATTTTATGCCACTGTTTATCCATTTTCTCTTTTATCTAATCAATTTCTCCTCTGGGATCCACTATCTCCAGCTTAAATACAGACTCTTTCTTGACCAGACTCTCCTCCAGTGCCACTTGCTGCTCGATCTCTTTGCTCCCCTAACATGCAAAATCCTTGAAATGTTTTCTTCACTCACTGTTGCCATTTCCCCACCTGGCTCTCACTCCTCAACTCTTTCCTGCTTCCACGCCCAATAAACCTCAGTAATAGCTCCTACCGAGGTCACCGTGACCTCTGTGTCATTTAATCCAACAGACCCTTGGAGTCCTCATCTTGGTTGTAGTCCCAGCAGCATCTGACACCATGGGCCTCTCATGGGCTTCCACACACCACATCTCCTGGTTTCTTCCTACTTTCTAGTTACTGTCTGGTGGTTTCTTACACTCCTCTGCTGGCTCATTTTCCTCCGCCAGCCATTACATGTTGGAGTTTCTCACGGTTTGTTCTTACACCCTTTTCTCTTTCTCATGCCCCTGGCTTCAGTTACCACCTATACACTGATGATTTCCAAAAGTACACCTCCATTTCAGACCCCTCATTTGAGCTCCAGACATATACATTCAACTGTCTACTCAATATCTCCACTTGGATGTCACAAAGGCCTCTCAAACCAATATCCCCATTCATGGTTCTCTCTCCCACAGCCTAACTGGTCCCCTTTCAGGATCCTGGCTCATGGGGTGACATGACCACCCATCCTGGTGTGTAAACCAGAAGTAGAGGTACCATTCCTGAAACTATCTTTTCTCTCACTCCCTACATTCAATTCTGGATTTGATTTACTCTCCATGTCCACTACTGTCAACAGTCCACACCAAGGACAAGGACCTTAAGATCAAAATTCTTAACATGGCCTAAATAGTCTGGCCTGTACCTTCCTCTCCAGCTTTACACTCTGCTATCCAGCCTCACTGGCCTTCTTTTGATTCGAAGATATCATGCTCTCTCCTTCCACAAGGTGTTTTTGCACATGACTCCCCTTCTGCCTAGAACCTCTTTCCCCTACCCTCTCAGCCTAACTCCTCTTCATCCTTCACCTCTTAGTTCAAAATGTCATGTTCTCAGAGGAGCCTTCCTTGACCTATCTCCCTACCTCCAGACCAGTTTAGCTAGTGCTCTTATGTGTTCTTAAAGCACCATCCATCTTTCCCTTCGTAGTACTTACTACATTTGTAATTTTATTCTTATCTGATTTCCCCCGTAGACTGTCAGCTCCAGGGGACAAGGACCAAGTCTCTTTTGCTCATAATTAAATCTTCAGTGCCTAACAATACCTGGTATATATTAGGTGCTCAAAGCATATGTTGAATGAATAAATGATGAGATAGATGTGCTTTTTTTTAAGGAAAATACTATGTTAAAGTATTAATGGGGGGTAGATAAGAGGGTATGCTATCAGAGCAGTCAAGGGAAAAAGGGGGTGTGTGGTCTAGATTATGTTTGGCAGCAGTCGGTGGGATGGAGTGAAATGAATGGATTTGAAAAATACTTGGGTAGTGGGTGCGAAAGAACTTGGTGATATAGATGTGGAGGGTGGAAGAGAGAAGTTAATCTAGAATGCTGTCCAGGACTCCAGCTCTGGTAAATGATTAAACAGTAGCCATTTCTGAGAGCTGAAGGAGGAACAGGTTTGGAAGAATGGCAGAGAGGGAGCATAGGGAGGGTCACACAGCTTGGGGTCTGGAAGCGTTGAAGTCCTGCTGGACTTCCAAGGGGCTATCATGAGACCAGGTGGATACTGAGTCTGGAGTTCAGGAAAGAGATCTGGGCGAGATATTTAAATCTGGTAACCATATATATGTGAAACCTGAAGACTTGAGGGTGATTAAAATATGAGGAGGAAGTGCAGAATGAGGGAAGATAGCCAGGAAAGAATCAA
Organism: Camelus ferus; assembly: GCF_009834535.1. Taxonomy (NCBI): domain Eukaryota; kingdom Metazoa; phylum Chordata; class Mammalia; order Artiodactyla; family Camelidae; genus Camelus; species Camelus ferus. The sequence continues at coordinate 55,116,636 of NC_045705.1, read as the reverse complement.
GAGCCTCCCACCATCTAAAGGGTGGGGAAGGAGGTCGCAAATCAGACTGAGAAGGCGCAGACAGTGCTGCAGGAGAGAAGCCAGGAGAACGTTTCAAGGAGGGTTGACATACACCACTGATAGTACGGAAATGTAAAGGGGCTAACAGGGAAGTGTCCATTGGAGTTGGTCTATGGTGACCTTGGCTTGAGCAGTTTCGTGGGTGCCAGAGGCAGAAGATCGAGTGAAGTCGTTTTAAGAATGAATAGGAAATGAGGAAATAAAAGACAGCAAGTGTAGACGAGGCTTTAAGGAGTGGAGAGAGCTAGGACTTTGCTGGAGGGGCTGGGAAAGCAAGAAATCCACAGGCAGATTCAAAATAGGTTGGGGATACCTTCTGAACCGGCGGTGGGAAAACGGCTCTAAATGAGCGCTCCTGCGAGTGCTAGGCCTCCGGGCTGAGCTGGGGACACCGCCGGCCCCAGGGCACACCCCTCGGTCGCGGAGGGCAACAGAATGCGGCTTGTCAGATTCCAGGCCTAGGGCCCTGCAGGAATCCGTGTGATCTCTCTGCCTACCTCACCCCACGTCCCCTTCCCAGGCCTTGGCCTCCCCTCCCCCATCCCCTAGCTCCCATCCCCCACCTCCTAAAGCCCCTGCTTTCCATCCCCTATTTTCGTTCCCTATTCATCCCGGAGGGGCAGGAGGTAAAGGTCGGGGAGGGGACGGTGTGAGGACCGAAGTGGAGTCTACAAGGGGTGGGGTGGGCTGGGGTGGGGTGACAGAAGGGCGGTCAGAATACGCGGTGGGAGGGCCGCCCGAGGGATAGGGCCTGGCCGGGGGATCAGGGCTGCTGCAGAGTCCGCCCGCCGCTGGGGGTCCGGATCCGACCGCCCGGGCTGGGCCCCGACAGGGGCAGCTCCTACCTGTGAGGGGAGGCCCCAGGCCCAGGTAGCGGAGGTGGCTCAGGCTGCGGGGCTCGGGCTCCGCGGTGGCTTCTCCATCACAACATCCCCCGCCCAGGAGCGCGCGGGCCGCGGGACCGCGCCCGGAGCCGCGGAGGCGCGCGCGGACCAGGGGGTGGGGGAGGGGCGCCATCTTGGGCCGGGCGCGAGCCCCTCGGGGGCGCCACTTGCTGCAGCCGAGCGGAGGGCTCCTCCCTACGGGACCCTCGGGCCTCGGTGAGCCCCGCGGCCCACACCCCCTCGCCGGCCGCCATCCCTGCGCCCGTGTCCCGGGGTCCCTGAGCGCTGCCCCCGCCTTTGCCGACCCCCGCTCAGCCTGGCACCGCCCTCCACCACGAGGCCCCAGACTCACCCTGCGCGCCCCGCAGGGCCCTGGCCACGCACCCCAGCGGGGCGACGCACGGACGAGGTTGCAGCCGGGTGGTGCCGGGCCGTGGCTGCGCGGGGAGGGGCTCCGAGGAGGCAGCCTGCTCCGCTCTTGCGGCAACACTCCCTGACGTCCTGGTGGAGAGGCGATGAGGACGCAGCGTTGGTGATAATAATAGCTTGTATTTATTGACTGCTCACACCGTGCCAGGTTTTGTGTTAAAACCCTTTACATGCATCCATCTTCGCGTCGGCCCTGTGAAGTCGCCACCGTGATTAGCCTCAGTTTTCAGAGGCAGATGCTGAGATTCAGAAAGATAAAGCGACTTGCCTGCAGTCGCAGGTAAGTGGTAAAATCGAACTGGAACTCAGATGTTTCTTCACACCCTGCCCCTGCGGCTGAACATGAAACTGTGACCCCAGGGCCTTGCAGATGTGACCAATGAATCATTCCCTGGTAGAAATTCACAAGAGGGAAGGAAGAAGGGGAGAATGTGGGTGAAAAGTGTGAAAGAAGGAATGGTGGGGCCCCAAGTTACCCAGACACCCTGGGTAGTGGGATAGTTCCCAGTGGTCAAGTCAGTGGCAGGGGAATATTACCATCCAGAAACCTTCTCCTGGCTCATTCCTCTAAGACAGAGGTTTTAATATATTATACCTACTAACTATTGAGCAGCTGGCTCCGGAGGCCCTCAAGGTACCTAAAACTAAAAATGTCCAAATCTAAATTCATTATCTCATCCTCTTTATTGGCCTTTATTCTAAGAAGTTTCACTAGGGTGAAAAAGAACCCTCCCCAACACGTGCGCGCGCGCGCGCGCGCACAGACACACACAGACACACACAGACACACAGACACACAGACACACACACACACACACACACACACACAGACTGGATGCAGCGCTACTTCATCCATCCCAGTGAGTGGCACCACCATCTACTACTGCCTTGCCTAGGCCAGTTGCCTCAAGATCATCTTTGACTACACTTTCACTTGACTTGAGTGAATATAAATGTTTTAACTTTTTATTATAGAAATTTTAAAATATATATATATTTTATTTATATATATACAGAAGGAGACAGAACAGTATAGTGAACTCTCATATACCCATCACACAGCTTAAACAATTATCAACTCCTGGCCAAGAATTTATTATGATTTGACAAACTTCTATGATATAAGAACCAGGTACCAAGTCCCAAGCTAGGCCCTGGGGATCCAAAGATGAATCAGAGTTCACGGTAACTCCAACCTGGAGGATATAATGTGGTCTTGGTCCTTGAAAGATGAGTAAGAATTACCCAGAAGAAAGGTGTCCTCACTCATTCAGTCATTCTCTCACAACAAGTAATTGTTGTGTGGGAGGCACTGTCCTTGGTGCTAGGAACTTGTAAAGAAACAAGATTCAGTACCTGCCCTCATGAAGCTTGACTAACAGGGAAAGAGACATTAAGCATGTGATTAGAAATGTGATGAGTATCTTGCAGGAGATATGATCACAGGATGCTATGTGAGTGGACTAAATTTGTCCTCGGGAGGTTTGGGAAGGCTTTCTCATAAGGAAGTGGCACTTCTATGAGGGGAAAGGGTGAAGGAGATAGAGGTGATCCAGGAGAAGAGAAAAATGACTCCAAGTCAAAGGAGCAGTACAAGGAGGCCAGTATGGATGCAACAGTGGAGAAGAATGGCATCAGGTGAGGTGGAAAGGTGGACAGGTACCAAATCGAGGAGGGCTTTGTATGTTGAGCTTAGTGTTTTGGACTCTTTTAAGGGCAATGGAAAGTCATCAAAGGGTTTGAGGCAGGGGAAAGGCATGTTCACCCCTGCCTTTTAGATGATCGCTTCTGGCTGCTCATTGGAGAATAGATAGGAGAAGAGCAAAACTAGGCAGTGTGGGGACCAGTTAGAAAGCAACTGATGTAGTCTAGGTGGGAGATGATCATAGTGGTGGGAGTAGAGATGGAGGAAACTGCATAGGTTTTAGATATACTCAGGGGATAGAATTCACAAAAATTAGTGATTGATTGGCTATGGTAGTATGAAGGAATGGATGACTTCCAGATTTCTGCTTGAGCAAATGAAGAAAAAAAATCCAGAAATATCACCCATTTACAAACAGCCCACCAGAATACTTGTCTTGCTAGTCCCACTGAGCAGGATGGCTGCAGTATCCAGGGAAGTCTCACCAAGTAACCAGAAGCTCACAGATAGGATGGTGAGGGTGGGGAAGAGGAGTCTAATTAGCTAAGATGCAAAAAGGAAAATTTACAGTTCACACTCAGTACAGTTTGGCCCACACACAGTCTTCCTGAATCTCTGATCCTAGGTCTGCAAAGCCTCCTAATCAGTGGGGAGTCAACTGGTGTCCTTTATCCATCCTTTCTCTTCTGTATCTCACCCCTCTTCTGGTGCTCTTCTTGGCTTAGGAGCAGCCAGTGGCCTATGAGCCACCTCAGATGCTGTGTGTGGTTTTGAGCAATGTAGGTCCCTCTGAGGCAGCATTCTTTTAAAATTATTATCTTGGACCTATCAGGAAAACCTTGAATTAGAAGCAAATCCATGCAGAGTAATTAACCAGGAGTACTGGCTTTATGCTGTTTGGTTTGATAGGTCAGACTGGTGAATACTTGTGTTACCAGGCAGTTGGCACCCAAGGCCCCCAAAGGGAAGAACAGAGCTTTCAACTCTTTCATCATCAAAGACACTTATGGAGTATAGGCAGTCTCTTCTACCATTACATGTAAGTATTGCTTTGATATTATCATTTTTCTTGTAGTTGATCCAATAAACCTTTTTTCTTCAGGGTGGTTGTTATCACTTGGGAAATCCATAAGGAGTAAAATCTTCCCACATGTTATATGCAGTGGAATTCATAAGACAGGTGCTAGGCCTGGCAAGGACGTCCTCAACACCCATCTTCAACAGGACCATTCTAATACATTCCCAGGTGGAGCGTATAGGAGGAGAAGAGAAAGGGACAGAGGACTGAACTTTGGGAATGCCAGCATTTGGCAAGGCAGCAGAGGAAAAGAAGGCCAAGAGGAAAACTAAGAAGAAACAGAGAATAAAAGAAGATCAGGAGAGAGTAATGTCATGGAAGAAATCCAAGGGAGGAAAGACTTTCAAGGAAGAAAATGTGGTCAGCAACCTCAAATGTAGCAAAGACTTCCAAAGTCAAGGCAAAAAGTTATCCTTTGAGTTTGGCAACATAGAGGTCATGGATCCCCATGATATGATCTATATCAGCAGGAAATGGAGGCAGAAGCCATAGTGAATTGAGGAAAGGAAAATGAGGAAGTAGAATAAGTGCAGGGTCCCCTTTTGAGGAATATGGAAGAAAGAATAGACAGTAGATGAAAAGTGATATAAAGTTAAAGAGATTCTGATTTTGTCTTTTTTTTTTTAAAGATGGCGAATACTTGAACATGGGTGTGAACTACAAAAAGATACCAGTAGAGAAAATGAATTTCAAAGTAAAAAAGAAGGTGAGAGATCCTGGAGGTGATGAGAGGAGGTGGGATCATGGGCTCATGTAGAAGAATTGGACACCTGAACTTTACAGGCTGAAGGGATAGGGGCAAGGATAGGGGGTAGGTCGGGTAATTAATAAGGTGGGAGCAAGCAAGAGGTTTCGGTATTTCATGCCTAGTGATATCATTATTTTCAAAGTCTTGGGCCGAGGAAGGGAAGGAGGGTTGGTTGGAGAACAAGGAAAACCTTGCAAGATAAATATCCTGTCATGAACATGTTGTTGTTGCCTTTGTTGTTATCTGTGCAGCATCCTTTCCCCCTCTAATTAGTAACAGCACATCAGTTTTCTGTGAAGACCCATGCCCTCCCCAGTCTAAGTCCATGTGGTTCAGATGGGTATCATCCCAGCCCCACAACCCACTTTAATGGTGGGCTCCTAACCCAGGTCAAAGTGATTAATTCAAAGATAGGCACGTGACTGTGTTTGAGCCAGTGAAAATAGATCCAAGAATTTTCCTGCAACTGTTGGGCAGGAGGTGCTGGTAGAATGTAAGCCTGGTCTTATCTTGCTATCAGGTGGGATGAGCTTGCCTGAGAATGAAGCCAACTCAAAGAAAGCACAGCTAAGGGATGGAGAGGGACAGATGCCTGATAACATCAATTTAATAGCTATTTACCTTTTCCTGAAGTCATATGAGCTGATTTTTTTTTTTTTTTTTTTGCTTACACCACTTTAAGGTGGGTTTTCTTGTTTGCAACCAAGAGTTATGATGAATACATGAGACAGATATTGCCTGTTGGTACTCAGCCCCACATCCAGTCTTCTATAATCTCCTCTGTACCAACGAGGCTGGAAATCTGAAAACCATATTTTACAGATTTCTGTGTCGCCTCGTTCCGATTAGGTTCTGCCAATGAGAACCCTCACTTGAGGAAGGTGGGAAGAAGGGAAAAGTCCTTCTGCTTTTGGCAGTGCCTCTGGCAACATCAGCAGCAGTGGTTCCAACCTAGCGAATGGAGACCCTTCCAGTAGCATCAGCAATACAGACTCCAGCTGTGTCAGCAGCCAGTGCAGATTTGCAGGTTCTACCTCCTTGATCTTTGGCAATACCTTTTCTCCCTTTTGCTCCTCTAAACCAAGATTACTGGTAGTTTCCTGGTCTCTGGTAACCCTGCTTTCTCCTTCTGCTTCTCCAGACCTCCCCCACAACTTTGTAACAAATTCCTTGCTTTAAATTCCCATCTACTTGGAATATCTAGAGTGCTTTCTGTATCCTTATTGAACAGTGATTGAAACAACAAACATTTTCCTATTTTGCATACACATGTGCGTGCACACACATACACACCACACACAAAGCTCAGAGAGGCCGAGTGTATCAAACCTCCAGAGTTAGTAAGTGGCCTAGCTGGGACTGGAGTTCAGATATGTCTGACTCTAAAGTTTTCACTCTTTCTCTGACCTAAAGCTGGGTTTTGTTATTCTTTTCTATTTATTTGTTTGTTTGTTTGTTTGTTTTTTTATTTATGTATTATTTATAGAGGTACTGGGGATTGAACCCAGGACCTCGGGTACGCTAAGCATGCGCTCTACCACTGAGCTATGCCCCACCCCCTTCTTTGTTTTTTTATGGCTAGATTAAATAGAAGTTAAAGGAGGCAGAGAAATAAAAGCATGGTTTAGAAAGTTGTTTAGATGATCAACCTTGATGTTCAGTTTGGGTAGGGAAAAAATGGCCTTCAGGGAACAGAGGACGGGGTGAGAATAAAGGGATCAGACATCTCTGTAAAGTCAAAGAGCAGGAGCGTGAGACTGAAGTCATGAGGGGGGCAGGGTGGGTAAAGGGTAAGAGGTCGGGGTCACAGATGGGATGTTGGAATTTAAGGAATCTCTTCACAGGTGGAGCAATTGTGAATGAGGATTAGGGTCTGAGTTTGGCCTTCCTAACTGGGTAGCTGAAATGGGGACTTCAGCAATTGAGGGGACATAGTCAGGAGATTGGTAGATGATGGTCACAAGAATGGCATGGCTCACCTGCTCGATGATGAAGGAAGAGGAATTTAACCTGCATAGAAGGAAGGAAAATGGCATAGACGTGCGTGGAGTCCTGCCAATGCTGAGACTGCTTCCTATCCACTGGGACAGCTGCGGGGGAAGGAAGAGGGCCCCTGGGGCAGAGCCTGGCCTCAATTAAGGCTGAAGGTAAAGAGCTAGAGAAGTGTATTAACTGTGGAGTGTGTGAAGAAAACAGAGAAGCTTATTGACCATTGAGTGGGTGTATTTGAGAGGGCGCCGTGGAAAGTTTGGGAAGAAGAGGCACAATGATGAACGGGGAGAAGGGGCCATGGAGCAGCTTGGAGGTGAGGTGCTTTGCGCATGCGTAGCCACCCCCAGCCCTGTTTTCTCCATGTCCTGGGGCCACGCTGTGGTCAGTTATTAGCAGGCGGAGGCAGAGTCCCGGCGCTGCTTCTTACTTGCTGTGTAAACACAGCAGTTCCTTTCTCTACCTTTGGCCCTCTGTTCCCCCTCTATGTGTCAATAGTCTGGAAGAAGCCAGTTTGTGACCGGGATTCAGGAATCACTTGTGGCAGAAATAAGATTTGTCCCTCAGCCCTCTCTTTCCTTGTCTCCTGCGGCCTCACTAGGAGCCTCAAAAGAGATGCTACGATCTTCTCCGCTCAAAGACAGAAGTGAGATTGTCCCACAAGCAGGGCTCTTTGATTCAAGCGGAGAAGCCCTCTGGCTTTATTGTAAGGCAAACCAAGAGAAGAGCTGGGCCAGACTCACTTCAGGAGCCATTTGAAGGAAGGCAGCCCAGGAGGCTGTTTACTCTCTGGGGCTGGGGAGGATTCTTGGCTGCGGTCAGTTTCTCGACATCACTGTAGCAGAACAAATTAGGGCCATGGATGAGGTACAAGCCCAGACCCTTGGCAGAGCACGAGTTGGGGCCGAGGAATTTTGTCGTACACAGGGCCCCATCGACCTTCTTGTGGGGCCAATGAAGCTCTGTCCACGTGGCTTGAGGTCCTAACTTCAGGTCCAGCGACCACAGCCGCTCTCCTGGGAAGAAGACACCAGACATAATATGGCTTCCACCTCATGGCTCCTACCCAGCCCTTCTCATGCCCTGATGGGGATCTGTGCAGTGGAGAAGTAGCAGAACAAGCCACCCCTTAGCACCAAACGCTCCTCACCTGCCATGATGTGGAGCAAAGAAGACCCAGGACAGGTAAAGGCTGCATCCACAGCATCAAGGGTGATCCCACTAGGGCTCCCAAATTCCTTCTCCAGCCGCTTTGGATAATTCTCTACTAGGGTATAGCCTCCCTTGGTCAGGAAAATATACACCTGGGTGCCCTGGAGGACAAAGGACATCAGTCAGCATAGAGCTGGATATTCTCCCAGTCTCCACCTCAAGCTTCTCTCCCAACACACACCTGGATCAGATAGAGTTTATCATCCCAGGAAAAGGCAGCATCCACTGTTGAAGGACCACGAGGCCACTGATGGTTAATGGGCCAGCTATGCCACCCCTCCCGGCTGGTGTCCAGACGCCAGTAGTTGGACCCTGTAGAGTAGCAGAGGCACCTCTAGTGCTGGTGGTAAGAGGCCAGGCAGTGAAGATGCAAGTGACAGATGCAGGGATGGGTCCTGAGAGGTAGCAGAGAATGCATCCAGAGGCCAAGAGGAAAGGGGCCCAGTGAGAAGGTGTAGAGCAGGACTTGGGTGGCAAAGCTGAGCGTTGAGACCTGATTGGAATTGGAGTCAGTAAGGCCAAGTCATCAAGGCCAACAGTGACCAGGTTGCCAGGTAAGGCCAACACCATGGGGTTTGGTGGGGGCTCCTTACGTGTCTCAGGTGTCCGTGTGCAGAGATGCTACAATGAGGTGGTGGCCAGAAGTTAAAAAGGAAGCACTGCAGCCAGGTTCTCCTGGGTGTCCTCACCCTGGCTGTGTTCTCTAATCCCTTCAGATAGCGGGAGAAGGAGGGAGTAGCCAGACCAGCGCCCTAATTTTCCTCTCCCCTTTTCATAATGACATATTAAAGGAACTATATAAACCCTCATTTACATTTTCTTCCTCAGCCCACTTCACTTACACTCCTGTTTCCCTCCTCCATGGATACTTCTCTGCAAGATCACCAGTATCCTCCAACTTGCCACATCTAATGTCTTCATCTTACACTACCTCTCAGTGGCATCTGACCGTTCACATCTCCCTTCCTTTAATTTCTTTTTTTAGATCTTGGGTCCTGTGATTTCACACTCTTTCAGTGTCTCCCTTATCTTTTTGACTCCACTTCAGCCTGGTATCTAATATTGGAATCCCCTAGTTTGGGCCTCTTCTCTATCCACACTTACTCTCTTGATGATTTCACCTAGTCCAGGGCTTTAAACACCATCTACGTGCTGATGACTTTCGATCTGTCCTCTTCAGCTCTGCTGGACCTCTCCTTTGAGTTTCAGGCTGAAACTCAGCTGCCTACCTGACATGTCCATTTGAGGCCATTAGGCACCAAAACACGTTAAACTTATTCCTGCCCCCACCGCGCGCACACACACACACACACACACACACACACACACACACACACACTGTACTACTTCCCTACTTTTTCCCAATTTTAGGAAAAGGAACCACAAGTCACCCAGTTGCCCAGTCCCCAAAAGCTAAGTCATTCTGAAAACTTCTCTTTTCCCTTCCCTACTCTGACCAATGTCCAATGCATGGGTATGCTGCTGGCTCGACTTCCCAAATACATCATGATGACCCCTCACCCACCTCTGCTGCTATCACCCTAGTCCAAGCTGTTATCACCTTTAATCCAGACAGCTGCAGGAACTCCTAGCTGGATTCCCTGCACGCACAAATCTATCTCTGAGATTTATATTCCACAAGAAGCCAGGATGATCTTTAAAAAACTAAGTCAGAATGTATCATGGCCCTACTCAAAACCCATTCCTGGCTTCCTTTTAGAGTTGAAAATCCCTCCCAGGCCTGTATCACCTGGCCCCTGCCTTCCTCTACTCAAGCTCCTTTCCAATGCTCTCGCCTCACTGGCCTCCTTTCTTGACTCCTCGAAGTGTTTGCTGTCCACCCCCTGAAAATGCTTTTCTCCCTCCAGTGCTTGATGCGGCTGATTCCCTTTTAATCACTGAAATCTCAGCTCAAAAATCTCTCGAGAGAAGGGGCCCCTCACTCTCTTCACTCCTACCCCATTGTCCTGTTTTATTTTCTTCTCAGCTTTTTGGGGGCACTTAACATTTTTTATCTTATATTTGAAAATATCAGCTTCTTAAACCCCTGGTATTTGAGAATAAGAAGCATTCCAATGTCTTCACAGCTATTAAAGCTACTTGAAAGTATTCTCTTTCATTTTCTCTTTCTGATTTTCCTCTCTCCCTTTAGGAGTCTCTGTGAGGGCAGGTGTCTCATCGGCCCTGTTGACGACTGTATCCCAGTGCCTAGAATGATGCCCAGTGCCTATCAGGTGCCTGACAAATATTTGGTGCTCGAAAAGTAGCTGGTGTTCTCCGTGCAAGCATAGGTTCTCTTTATGCACATTAACTGCACGAGTCATGGTGACTACACGTTCACCTTCCCCTCCTGCTCACGGCCCCTAGTTTGAGAATCAGAGCTATGCTGCTCTTTGTGCAGAGGGAATAACTGCTGAGCCCCCAGTCCCTCTGCAGCCAGCGCAGAGGCTGACCGGCAGCCACTTTAATGTGGTCTGGAATAAAGGTGCGGGCTGGGCTGGTCCTGTTCTCTCCCTGGAAATCCAGGTAGGAAAAAGGGCAGCCGAGGCAGTTATTAGCTGGCTCTGAGGCTAAGAAGTCAGGGCCGGAGAGAAAGTGGAGAGGGCATGGTGGCCCATGTTCAAGCCGAAAGTTGGGACAAAGCAGGAAGAGTGGGTGAGAGGCTCCGAGGTAGGGACAAGGGATTTATCAATAAGAGACAGGAGAGGCCCAGCCCTGTGCTGAGTGGCTGGGTCACCAAGGCAGTGCATTCTCTTCTCAGCTGGAGATTTTTAATACGATGGTGTTCTCTCAACAGCTATGGAATGTGCCTAATACTTTTGATTTAGAATTTAAGGTACATTCTGTTTATGGACACATGGCCTTGAGGTTCTGTGATCTCGCCATGGCTAGGTGATCTCTCTACCTCTCTGTGTGGTCCTGTGGCCCTGTTTCCTCAGTGTCTCCATCTCCACATCTCTCCATCCATCTCCATCTCCATCTCTGTCTATCTCTCTGTATCTCCATCACTGTCTCACTTTGTCTGCGTGTCCTCCCAGTGGTGCCTTGCTCTCACCAGGGCCTGCCCCAGGTTAAACTAGACCAAAGGCCCCAGCTTCTTCCAGCTAGGAGACACCCACTTTCTGGAGCCCCTCCCCGCCTTTTCCTGGGATGGGCACAGCAAGCCAGTGGAGCAAGCTGCTGGGTTGTTCTGTGCTCGGGGAAGGGGACTAAGGAATGACCAAGAAGCCCTGATTCTGCATTGTGCCCAGGAACTGCTTTTAGAAAGACCCACAGCTGAAGATCCCCCAGCCTTTGGAACTTGAGCTCCTTGGTGGGGTACCCAGGTGCCATGCAGAGTCAAGGAAGCCTGGGAGTTGGCACGACCCTGAGATTTCCCACAGACCCTGCCATGAGACCAGGGGCACTGGGAATAAAGAAAAATAACCTTTTTAAAAAAATAGCTGCATGTTCTCCCGATATTTCTGTGCCCTTACTCTGGCCTGTATTCTCAGTGTAGGTCTGCCTTTTCACCACAGGCATCTGTTCTCAGCACAGGGTGGGGAGATGTTCTCTTTGGGACTGTGCATTTTTCATTATGGCTTGGTAGCCATATCTGATGAGACTTGTTGAGGGGTTAAGAGCAAGAAAAGATTTTCGCTCTTCTGTGTTCTCACCACTGTTTTACATTCTTGCCTGATCATACAGATATCTCAGGCTGAGTGCAATGGGGTGATCCACTCCTTCGCTTGGAGCCGTCCTCAAGCACAGATTAAGACTCATCACTACCTGTCTGAGCAGCCCTGGAACACCCCTAGCTGTCATTAAATGGCTTTTTGCCAATAGTGCCACAGGTCTGGGGAGAGGGGTCTTCACTGGGCACTCAGAGGAGAAATCTCCTTGAGCTAGTGAAGCTATTGCCTAAAGGTCCAAGGGACTGAGTGCTTTTTGGCTGGTTCTCAACAATGGGAACATCTCATCCCCAGGTAACGCTGTGCCAGAGGCCTGGACATAGGAACCAGGCATCTGGAAAAATATAGAGCTCCTGGGGATAAGCTCAAGGGAGGAGGGTGGGCAGAGGGCCCTGCAAGATACACAGGCGCCAAGGGACTACTGAGGAGTCATAGGAGCCGAGAGGTCCAGAAAAGGCATCAGCCCGGGAGCAGATGGTACTGGGAGGCAGACAGGTGGATGGAGTTAGAGGCCTGGGCAGCAAGAGACAAGCTGAGCAATAGGCATCCTAGGAGACGAGGGATGAAAGGGGGCATGCTAGGATGCAAGGATGGGGGCCAAGGGACGAAATGTGGGGCACAGTGATGAAAATGGAGGGAATGCAGCAGAGACGGGAGGCACATGGAAGAGGTGGGAGGTGCGGAGAGCTGAGACAGGGGAGTTGGAGGGCATCTCTTACCGCTGAACGCATAGGTGGCACCATGGTTGTCAGACAGCAGTGCCGACAAGACTAGATCTGGGCTGCAGCGCACATCCCCATGGTGGGTCGCATTCTTGTGCGCATGGCCTGTGGGGAGAAATAGGTGAGGGGAAACACAGAGGGAGGCAAGGGGTCAGAATAAGGTCTGAGGTGGAAGCGATGGCTGAGGTTACTGGGGTTGGTGGTGGTGCAGGTTTTCCATAGGTGAGGACAGCTGAGAAGAGCCAGAGTGGAAGAGGGGTTAGGGCGAGGGCCAAGGTGTCCTTCCACGGGGTGAAGGTAGGAGCTGGGGCATATGGAGTCTGCAAACTCCGGGAAGGTGGACAATGTCCAGGAGGCCCCAGGGACCGGGGTTTTCTCACCTCTGCCAGGGCAGGGCATAAAGTAGTCCCGGACATCCAGAGGGTACTTGGACTGCACCTCTCCCGTGACGGGGTCGAAACGCAGGAACTGGTTCCCCCGGAAGCAGTAGTAGCGGCTGAGCCATCGCAGGGCAGAGGAGCAGTTCCCGACGGCTGGCCAGGAACGCTCCTTTGTGGTGTTTGTGGTCAAGTCCCAGAACCACGTGTGTGTGCCTTTGTCCGATCAACCAATAAGCACTCAGTCAGGCCAGGCTATGCCCTCCCTTGTCCTTTACTGGGCCCCAGAATGGACCAGATGTGGTTCTAGGTCACCTGGAGTTCACAGCCCAGCAGGGAGACAGTCGAGGAAAGTCATCATACAGTAAAATTCAGCAGCAAAGTACATGTGATCAGCTCAGCAAGGGCAGTGGGAAGAGTCAGGGAAAGCATCCCAGGGAAGGTGATACTTAAACTAAAACCTGAAGCATGAGTTACAAGGCAGACAAGAGTGGGAGATGGAACTCCAGAACAGCATAGAGTTCCTGGAGCTTCCTATTCAAGGCAAGGATCTGATAAGAGTAGAGGCTGGGGGATCAATAGGGACTTGGTCATGGAGAACCTTGTATGTAAGACAAAGGAATATAGATTTGTCCAAAGAGTCACAGGGGACAGTGAGGGACTTTTAGCAGAATTACCTTCCCCAGATGACTTCCTCTTTTTCCCCTACTTGACCTCTAGACTATAATTGGCTTCTCTATTTCTTCCCTTCCTTGGGAAACCCTATAGTGGTTTCGCCACCACCACCACCATCCCTACAACTGCCTCCATCACCACCAGCCCACCACTACTCCAGGCTCTCTTATTCCAGCCTGGACTGACCTTGGAAGAAGAAGACACCCTCTTGTTGGCATTCTCCGTGGTGACATTCCACAGCTGCATCCAGTGGGGATGGGATGCCAGGAAACTCATCTTGGAGCAACTGTGGATATTCTTTCTCCTTCTCAGGAGGGTATACCCAGACTTTGTCCCCCTGCATACAAAAGCACTCTGTTTTTAATATGCATCCCCAGACTTCTGCCACTCTGCAGGCTCACACAACATCTTTGATCTATTGCACTTACACAGTATCCTGCTGCAGTCCCACATACTCTCAATCCATCTGTAGACGACAGTGTGCTGTCTCCTTGCACAAATACACACCCTCAATTTATGCAAATCTCATCACTATTACTATAACACTCACATCTGGCTGTGCGCAACCAGACACCCACCATGGCACAGTTATTTGCAACACCACTAGTTTGGGCAAACATCCACAAATCGTCATGCCCCAGTGATCCGATCCATCCATCCACACCATCATTTGTTTGATCATTCACCCATTCAAGAAACAGTTGCTGAAATGACTACTATATGCCAGGTATTGTGAGAGGCACTGGAGATAAAGGGATGACTAGACTCTGTTTCTGCCTTCAAGGAGTTCACTGCACAAAATTGGAAAGTGTCCTACAATTCTAGCCATGTAAGCCCCAAGGTGGTAGCATGTGAAATGCATTGGGAATAAAGGGGGTGTTCCTAAGTCTACCTAGAGAATTCCTGGAAGGCTGCACAGAGGAGGAAGCATTTGGGCCAAGGGTTAACAATTGAGCAGGAATTTTCCAGGTGGACAAGTGTGGAAAGGACGTTACCAGCAGAGGGAGTAGCATGTACACCACGAGCTCAGATTCACACAGTGAATGTGGCAGGGAGAAGGTAAACCTGAAAAGATAACCAAGGGCCAGATCTCAAGACCCATGTGTTCCTGGCTTGCAGGAACCAGCACGGGGTGGTGCCATTTGCTGAAATAGGGACACAGGAGGAGGGGTGGGTTTGTAAGGAAGATACTAAATTCCATTTTGGGGGGATGCTGAATTTGAGGTGCCTACAGAACATCTAAGTTGAAGATGTCAGCCAGGAAACTGGAAAGAGTTGTCTGGAGCTCCCGGAAGAGATCCAGACCCGGTGTCCACATCGTGAAAAGCCCTCAGAGCCATGGCAGTGGTTGAGATCGCCCAGGGAGGGCGTACAGACAGGCTGGGCTGGATCCCCAAGGAACGTTCAGGGACTGGCCCAGGATAAGGAGCATGAGAAGAGCAGGAGAAGAGGTGGGAAGGAAAAGAAACCTGGCAGTGAAGCCGCCCGAACAACACAGCGTCTTTGTGCGAGTCAGGAGGAGGTGCCGGAAGGAGCAGGCGCAGCCCGGGCTGGGGCACGGGACTCGGTGAGCACAGCACACTGGGTTTCATCCTCCACTCGACCCCCTGGCCCAGAGCTGTCATGTGGTGAACAACCTGGCCAGCATCTGAGGAGGACCCAAGGCGGGGTCATGGAAGCAAGGGGAGAAATTTCCAGGAAGGAGAGGATGGTGTGAGGAGCAGCAGAGAAGTCTGGGTGAAGACAAGGGCTGAAAAAGAGCAGCTGGATGTCATGCCTGCCAGGCCCACATGCACACACACTCCCTTAGCCTGGGCTTTCTCAAGAAAAGAAGGTACACGGAGAGGAAACCTGGCACCTGTTGGGAAGGGCTCCATGCCAGGGCCACCTGGGGGAGGGTCCCTAGTGTTGATTCCAGCACTTCCTGGCCAGGCCCTGACCTTGGTCCAGCCGTACCTTGATCAGAAAGACACTGTTGTGACTACGGCGAAAGGCAGCATCCACAGGGCTGGGGAAGTCCTTCCACCTTTCCGAGATTAACTCCCGGGTCCAGTTGGGAGCCTTCCACACTGACTCCCCTGAAAAATGCACACTCATTGAGGGACCCAGAACAAACTTTCAGCCTACTGAGATAATTACAAAGAAGCGGTGGGTGCTACCCTCAGATGATTCCTAAGATTTCCCACAGTTGGACACACCCTCCGAGAAGGGGACCAAGTCTGTGTTCCCGAATGCCCCTCCTACCTCTTAAAAACAGCATGGCCCCATGCTCATCCAGGGTGGCTGCATCAAAGCCCCAGCCATCCGAGCAGCGTTCTGGGGAGGAGGAGGGGAGATAGCAAGTAAAAGACCAGTCAGATGGTACAACGCAGAGACACAGCCAGACAGACAGACTCAGGGAGTTGGGGCCTCACCGATCACATCTGGGTCCACCTTGGTCCTGTTCCCACCTTCAGCTCCATGACTAGGGGCACCAGCCCTAGAGAGGAGACAGATATATGTCCGGGTCCACAGAGCCCAGTCCCTCTCCCTTAGCTCCTGACCCCAAACTCACCCCAGGCTTAAACACTGGCCCTATCCCACTGTAGCCCAGACCCCAGCCCTCCTTCGCCTGCCCCAGCTTCACTCACAGAGAAAGAGGGTGGGTGTTAGCCAGAGACCAGCACACCAACAACCACAATGCTCCCAGTGCCCAAGCCATGATGAGCTGGAAAGGCCAGGACAGCTCTGGGCACCTGGCTGAGCCCCTATATAGAGAGGGCAGCGGCACCACCCCCACGTCCAAGACTGCGGGGAGTGAGCTCGCTCAGGACTATGCCAATATTGGCCGATTACATCAGTGCAAATAAGGTCAGGGTCTGGACAGAAATCTGAGTCCAGGACTAGCTCTTCCCAGCAGGAGACCCCCTCCCCCTTCGGTGACTTTTGAGCAGTGACTAGCCCAGGCCCCTGATACGCAGCTGTGGCTCCCGTCACCTTGGTGGTGGGTCTGGATGCCCATAAGTTCAGGGGACAGGGTACGCTGATTGAGGACTGGCTTTCTGTGGCTGGATTCACCTCAACAATGCAGGAGGAGAGAAGAGGAAACTAACGTTTCTATGCACTGTGCCAAGCTCAGCTCTGAGACCCCTAAAGACACTCTTACGTGTACTTAGTAACCACACACACACGCAAACATACTTAGAAACACAGAGAACAGCTTTTTCCAAGTTCCATCAAGGGCCTTTCTGAGGCATTCCCAAGCCTCTTTCGCTTTGCCCTTGATGCGTCAACAATATTTCACTGTCGCCAAATGTCTAAGCCCCACCCTTGCCCCGAACCCCTATGACAAATAGCTTAGCAAAAATCACCTGGGAGGGAAGGGCTGACAGTAGTGGGGCAGGAAGAGAGACCTACTAGTAATTAGACTTTCTTCATAGTTTCCACCTGAAGGGAAAAGTGCTTTGTTTACCCATCGCAGAATAAATAGAACTGTACTGGGGTTTCACAATATTTACAGCTGATTCTGCTTAAATGCTATCTTCTCAATGAAGCCTTTCTCAATCACCTCATTTAGCCATTTCAGACTCTCGCTTGTTTCCTTTATGTCATTTAATAAAACAAAATTATTTCAAAAGAATCTGAAAAAGAATATGTATGTGTATGTATAATTGAATCACTTTGCTGTATACCTGAAACTAACACATTATAAATAAACTATACTTCAATAAAAATAAGCTTTAAAAATTATGTCATCTATCTACTTACGCTTTTGCTTATGCTATGCTTACTTATGCTTTTTTTCTTTTGTTTTGCCTGTCTTGCATAGTTACATCTTCCCCACCTAAACTAGTACCTGGCACATCCAGGCACACCTTGGAGATATCACACGTTTGGTTCCAGACCAACCACAATAAAGTGAACCTCACAATAAACTGGGTCATACAAATTTTTTGGTTTCCTAGTGCATATATAAGTTAGGTTTACACTATAGTAGTTTATTAAGTGTATAAGAACACTAGGTCTAAAGAAAAATATATACCTTAATTTAAAAATACTTTATTGCTAAAAATGCTGTCATCTGAGCCTTCAAGGGAGTAGTAATCTTTCTGCAAGTGTCACATCACAGATCACCACAACAAATATAACATTAATGAAAAAGTTTGAACTATTTCAAGAATTGCCAAAATTACAGAGACACAAAATGAGCAAATGCTGTTGGAAAGTATTCAATTCAGGGTTACCACAAGCCGTCAATTTGTAAAAAATGCAGTATCTGTGAAGCACAGTAAAGCAAAGTGCAATGAATGAGGTATGCCTGTTAGAGATGCTCAATAAATATTTGAAATATATGAAAAAAATTAATTTCAAGTACTGACTAGCATTACTAATGTTGCAGCAGAATTTCTGACGATTTTCCTCCTTCAGGACTGGGGATGTGTTATGATGGGGGGGATATTGGATCTAGGAGTCACAGGTCTCCTTGGCACTGACCTTCATCTTAAGATCTTGTTTCTCTCTCCAGGGTCCCAGCCCTATATACCTCTTCTCCTCCAGCCCTGGGATCTCACCTGCTATCTCTAGTACCTGCTATCTTCAGTACTAGCCGGGGCCACTTCCAAAGGCTGTCCCATTTCCATCTGAGACAAGCCTGAGGTTGCTGAGTCAGGAGACAAATATGTGCAAAGTCAGCTCTGGGCCAGGCTGAGGTTCCAGGACCCCTGTTCCCCAGCCCTGAAGGGGCCCTGATCTGTCTCAGAAGGTGCCATGCCATTGACATTCCCCTGTATAACCTCAGCACAGGTCCCAGGTCCCTTACCAACTGTGCCAGGGTTCCTCCTAATAGGAAGACAGAGATTTCTGGGACTGGACAACAATCTGTCACCAGGCCTCAGCCATCAATCCCAACATCCTCTCCTGACTTACAATGAAAATGTGCCTTGTTAACTTCATTCCTCCTCATAAGTTAGTGAATAAAGTTGGACTCACCAAGCCCTTGGCAGCATGGGCAGTGCCACAGATCCCACGACAGGTGCCTGACACCCACCTTTTCCCAGTGCAGGGCATCCTTGGCTGGACCTGCTCTACACCCCCCCCCCCCCGCCGCCACCGCCAGCTGCTGGGCACTGGATGCTGCTACTCCCAGACTCCCCTCACTTTTTCTTCCCTCTCATCCTCTAAAACCTTACATAACCTTCCCAGGATTCTCCTTTCTGAACCTCCAATGACCTTTCATCAGCAACCCCCTCAACAACCATCACTAACTCCAGAACTGTGGCTGCGTGTCCTACAGATTTTACTGAGCCTGCACAGGGAGATGGAAGCATTCACACTGAGTCATGAACAACCCTCAGAAAACCCACTGTGACGGTCTCCAACAGTCAGGGCCCTGCACGGACCTGCTGCTCCAGGGAACAGCCTCCTCTCTGGTCTAGCAGGGCTCTTTAGGGAACACAGCATGTATACCTGGTGACAGTTTTTCAGCTTGGCCTCTTCTTTCCCACCCAGCTCTGGTCCCCTTCACAGCACCCCTGGGTCTCTCCATTGCAGAAGAATGATTTGTGGCACCTTTTTACTGCTGTTTCCTAATTGCCTTGTCTACCCTAAGGTGGCTTAGATACCACTAGTGGAAGCCTTCCTCTTTCCTCCCACCCACCCCCATCCCCCCATCCCCTCATGGACTAGGCGGGCAGAGTCTTCTGCATGGCAGGCAGCTCAGGTTGAAGCTCACGTTCTGTGCAGGGGCTGAGAGGATATCCATGTGAGAACCTAGGCTGTGGATATTGGCCCTCCTGATGCTGGTCCCGGGGCGGAAGGCAAGGACACTCAGCGGTCCCAAGATAGAGCTGGCCTTGCTTTTCGTCTCCTCACTTAAGGTGGCTATTTCTGCTGGTCCTGAGTCCTTCCCAGCCGTCTGGCCTGGGCTGCGGACCAAGTGTTTGTCCATACTTGGGTCCGGGCGCCCTCTGGAGGCCGCAGGGATCATTGCGCTCCCACGCTTCAACTGGAAGCCGCAGCCCTGGAGTTTGCCCTCCCTAAAACTGTCTTTCCACAGACTTCCTCCCTTCTCACTCCTCTCCGCCTGGCTATGGTGGCTTAGTGCCACGTCCCCTTCCTCTGCATATCTCTGCTGCCCAGAGTAGGAGTGGGTTTGGGACTCTCAGTCTCTTGCTTGATTTCTGGGGGAATTCAAGCTCAGAAATATACAATCATCTCCCTTTTCATGTGGTCTTCCCGTTCCTCCTAACCAGCAGTTTTCTGGCTTCCTTCTAAGAGCGTCTGAACGGGGCCCTGCAAACATCTTCATGGACAGAGCATCCTCTTGCATTGCCAGGCGCCACGTTAAAGCTGGACGCCAAACCCCTGTCCCTTGGGAGGGCTGTGTGCAGCCTGCCCTGCCGTTATCTGGGGTCTCTGATCTCAGTTATTTCTCCGGGGGCCCAGTGAGTGCTGAGTGTGCTGACCCTGCTGCCCATGGTTATGTACTCCAGGGAGCAGAGACTGGATTCTCCCTCGCCTCAGGCTTAGAATTAGCTCCAGGTACCAAAAAATACTCTCTGCTCCCAACCACCTCCTCCAAGAATTTCTCTTGCTCTGTAATGGGCCTTCCAGCATAGTCCATTCTTGCTTCCCTATGACTAAATAATTATAATAATAATTTGCTGGTATCCGTTGGGTACTTGTGTGCCTGGCACTGCACTAAACACTTGATATAATATGAATCATTTTATTAAATCATACTATTGGTATGGTTCCCTCCCCACCACCCCACAACCTGCAGGTCATTGCTCAGAGAGGCATTCCATTCATTTCCTTCACAACTTGAACACAAACTTGCATTACACATTTAGTTCCTTGTGTCTACTTGTTTGCCTGCCTTCCCCACTAAACTATAAGCTCCATAAGGGCAAAGACCATTGCTGTCTGTGTTCCCAGGGCCCACCCCTCTGTCTGATCAGTAGTAAGTACTCAGAAGTACTTTCTGAGTGACTAAGTGAAACTGCAGGCCACATGCAGCAATGGGGCTGCTCCAGTCACCAGACAGCCCCATGTAAGCATGGTGTGAGCCTCTGCAGGACCACAAAATAACTTTCTGACCTGTGCCAGCAGGGGCTCTGCTGCAGCCCCCAAGTCTGTGAAGATCACTTAAGACTTGTGCCAGCTAAATCAAGGCATAGCTTCCACTGCCAGGCACCCCCGCCACCTGCTTCTGGGCCCAAGCTCTGAACTGGAGAGAAAATGCCCACCGTGATCAGGTGCAGGAGGAAGTGAAGGACCTCTCCTTGAGACAGCTTCTGCGTGGCTTAGGCTGACTGCCTAATCTGGTATCTGTGGAAATCAGCTCCAGGAGCCTGTTCTCGGGCTGGTAGGGAAGCCATGTGGGGCTCCCCGCCCAAGGAAGTTCACCTTTATTGCCATCTTATTCCCTCACTAACTTTAGGTGTCCAGATTGTTAGCATGGAGAGGTTGAGGGCTGAAACTTTGAGTTTCCATCCTCAGTGTCATTGCTGGTGCTTTGCTTAGGGTGGGAGTGCAAGGGAGGAACAGACCATCACTGAGGCTCTCAGGGAAGGCCCCCCTGGTGCCAAGTGACTGATGATTGAGCACATGGTCTCTGCTGGTCAGGGCATGGGCTCAGGCAATCCTACCCACAATCGGCCAGGAGTATAGGCCTTGTAAGAATGCTTACCCTATAATGGAAAAGAATCTGAAAAAATATATGTATGTATATGTATAACTGAATCGCTTTTCTGTACACATGAAACTAACATTGTAAATGGACTATGCTTCAATAAAAAATAGAATTAAAAAAAAAAAGATGCTTGCCCTAGAGTTCAGGGAGTTCTTATGTCCCTCCACCTGCCTACCAGATCCCAACCAGTGGGGTCAAAAAGAACCAGGGAGGTGAATGTCACCAAGACTTCCCTGTGGTCCACACAGTGCCCCTTGATCCCTGCAAAGCCCCTATGGTCTCCCACAGGTCCATGGACAAGCTCTCCCATCTTGCTCCAGGAGCCGTGTTGCTACACCAGGACAAAGTCTTGAACTTTCCCACGATGTCTCACAAACCAACCTTCCCAGATCCATCATTCCCCAAATCCTGTGAGTGTCTTCTGTGCCAATTGCCGCGCCGGGCGCGAGGGGAATGAGAATGAGTAAGGTGCTGTCACTGCCCAGTTAGGAGCATGACAGCTACAGATACAAGCCTGGGCTCTGCTCTTCCTCAGCAATGAAGAGCAGCTTCAGCCATTTGTAGAGCGGGAGAAACCACAGTGCCACCTCCCCTGTCACTGAGCGTTGGTGGTAATTATCTCCAGAATTCGCAGCCAAATCCTGGCAAAAGAGGGCTTGGGCCAGGGTGCTGGGACCCTTGTTCCACTGTGGGGAAGGGGCAGCAGTCACGGATGAAGCATTGCTCCCAGGCTTCAGGACTGAGCTCTAGAACTGGCCACAGAGGCTCCCACACCCAGCTCCCACCTGGGCTTGTCCCTGGTCCCTAACCCAGGCCCGGGCTTCCAGGATGGCCACCATCCCTGCAACTGTTCTCCTGGCCGCTGCTGGCTGTGTTCTCGGCAAGGGTCATTTTTCCAGGCTCCTCTCAGCAGACAGCCAAAGGACTTACTATTTCTACAGAAGATGTGGGCCTGGGGGCAGGCATTTACAGTGGCTGAGTCCCAGGGTTCCCTCTCTCTCGCTCTCCACTCCTGAAGCTTCAAAACATCAGGGCACATTTGGGAATCAGTCCCCTCCCTGGCTGCTTGCCCACATTTTAGTCCAGATCTGGTCCCGCCATCCCCTCCCCTCCCAGCCGGCAAGAAAACAACACAACCATCTTGGTGAACGCATTTATTTAATATGGGGGTGGGGTATTGCTGTCTCTGTCAGTGTGTACGGGTGGTAGGGAGACAACCAGAGGGACTTCTGCCCTGGAGTAAGAGGCTGTTCTGGCCCCAGGCTGGGGGATGGGGAGCAGACTGAGGGGACGGGGAGGTGTGGAGGTTGGGAGGGGAGGGTGAAGCTCTGCACACATCCTTGGGACCACAGTCCAGGCCCACCCAGTCACCAAAGCAAGAACCGAATAAATAAAGTGCAACCGTGGGGCTGGGAGATGGGGAGAGGGAGGCCACTGGGCGCGCTGACGCCCGCAGCCCACATTCAGTGCTGCCAGGTCTGGCCCACCTTCTGGCCAGACCATCTTGTCCAATCACCCCTATGTCCGTCCCTCCATGAGCCAGGCAGGGCCCCTGTGCAGCTACTGGAGGTAGCGATAGGCCTTAAAGCAGTGGTTGCCAGCATCAGCCACCACCACG
The DNA here is from genome assembly GCF_009834535.1 of Camelus ferus. Classification (NCBI taxonomy): domain Eukaryota; kingdom Metazoa; phylum Chordata; class Mammalia; order Artiodactyla; family Camelidae; genus Camelus; species Camelus ferus. Next base: position 55,093,856 of record NC_045705.1, on the reverse strand, counting down.
TGGCCATCCGAGGTCAGTGCCAGGCCCTGGGGGCCATACAGTGGCTCTGCAGATGTGTTGATATAGGACAGGAAGGAGCCAGAGCTGTCGAACACCTGGGGGAGGAGTGGAGATTGGAGGCGTAGGTGAGATCAGGTGGGTGGCAGCATCTTGGGAGGGGGGTGTGTGGGGCCCAGCAGGAAACCTCCCCCTCATGCCATCCCTGGGCCCGCCTCACCTGGATGCGGCTGTTGCCCCAGTCAGCCACGATGATGTTCCCATTGGAGTCCACAGCTACTCCCGTGGGGGCGTTGAACTGCCCATTGCCCTCGCCGTGGGAGCCGAACTTGAAGAGGAACTCTCCGTCGGCACTGTACACCTGGCAGGGGGAGAGGGCTGGGGACTGGGGACCTGGCCTCAGGCAGAGGGCGGGGCTTTGGAAGAGGAAGAGGTGAAATCCCAGGGCTGAGGACCCCCAGATCTGCAGTTACAAACCAGTTCTTTCCAGGCTTCACGTCCATGCATCTCACTGCCTACTGGACATCGCCAGCTGATGTCCCTTGGGCATCTCAGATCTAACGGCTCATCTTCCCAGGGAAAGCAGTTCTTCTATGTTCTCTTTCTCAGTGATTGGCAACACCCAGGTGGCCATGAGTCATTCTCGACTCCACCTTCTCCTTTGCTTGACAGCCAATGAATTACCACAACCCGCTGATTCTATCTTCAATCTGTACCCAATACACATACTGCCACTGCAATGGTCCTCATCTGGATGATTGCAAAAGATTGATCTTCCTGCCTTTAGTCTCGCCCCAGCCAGAGCAATCTTTCTGAGACACACAGGATTGCATCACCCTGATGCCCGCAATCCTTCAGTGACTCCCTGTGGCTCTTAGGAAGAGAGGAAGCCCCTTAAGGGAATGAGCCAGCCCTGTTCTCACCTGGAACCACTCCCCTCCTCATATCCAGTCTGAACTACTTGGAATTCCTTGACTACACGGTAAGGGTTCCCACCTCTAGTTCTTGGCTCCTCCTGTCCCTCCTCCTTCTGGTTAATTCCCACTTGTGCTTTAGGTCATTCTCTGTCTCACCTGAATCAAATGCTCCTGCTACGCCTTCCCCCAGTTCCCTGCACTCCCCTATCACAGAATCTATCACATCACACTGTAATATCCTAGCACCTTTTTCTCTCCCCTACTGGACCACACCCCTCCTAAAAGATAAGGAACATATTTGCCTTACTCATCACAGTATTCCCAGCTTCTAGCATAGTGCCTGGGACAACGGAGCCATGCCATGAATGTTGACTGTTCAAATCAATGATCTCAAGGGAGAAAAGAAGGAAGTGAGGGGGAGAGGAGTCTTGTGGAAGAGGAAAGGATGTTGGGACAGTGGTCCTGGAGGGAGGGGGAACACTGACCTTCACTGAATGGTTATGGAAATCCGTTACTACAATCTCGTTCTTGTTGTTCACAGCCACAAAATGGGGCCCTGAAAATACAAAGTAGGCTCTCTGGCAGTAAGCTGGGATGCTGAGTGGGATGGGGAAGAGCATTTGGGATGAGAGAGCTGGGGTGCTAGGAGACGGGGAGGTCTCTGGGATGGTGCTACTAGGACACCATGAAGGGAGGGGTCCCCTAGGGCCAAAATATAGCAGGAGGGGTCTCTGGAGCTGGGGCACCCAGGCAAGCTCTCTAGGACTGGGGTGTCAGAATAGGTCTCTGAATTCTCCCCCAATACCTGCAAAGTGGCGGTCAGTGGCCCCACGACCCCCAAAACGGCCAACCAGCTTGCCATTGGGCTGGAAGGTAAAGACGCAGCAGGACTTGTTGTCGACCACAATGATATGTCCATTCCGGTCCACGGCCACTCCCTTGGGGCCCATGAGGCGGCCAGCTCCAATCTTGGTCTGGAGGAAGGGCACACCCGTTAGGGGCTCTAACCTGCCTGGTGGGAGAGTAGTCCCAGCCTGGCAGCAAAGCAGAACCTCAGGTTGGGGATGGACCAAGCATTCCAGGACCTGACCACCAGGAGGCACTAGAATGATCACCTCAGCTGGCCACCAGGGGTGCAGAGTAGAGTGACAGTAGGCCTCTCACCTTGAACTTGCCCTCAGGGGAGAAGATGCTGACCCAGCGGTTGTCGTAGTCTGCCACGATAATGTCTCCGTTGGTGTCCACCGCCACTCCTGTGGGGCGCTGCAGCTGCCCAGGCGAGCGGCCTCGGACCCCGAAGCGGAACTTGAACTGGCCTTCGTTGGAGAAAACCTGGAGCAGAGGAGCAAGGGAGGGAGTGGGCAGGAGGGGAGAGACTGTGGGCACAGAGGGAAGGGAGCAGGATCCTGAGGGAGGAGACCCCAGTTCATTCCTCATTCAGCAAGTACTTACCGACACCCTGCTGGGGGTACAGAGAAGACTCAGACACAGCCTGCACCTTAGGGGACATGCAGCAGAGGGGCGAATGGGATTGTAAGACTGTGAAAGGGGTGGGGGTGGTCAGGAAAGGCTCCAAGAGCAGGGGCCATCTGAGCTAAGAGCCTAATAAGGATGCTAAGAGAGGAACCAAAGTTGTCAGGTAAAGAAGGAGGAAGAAAGGTGTTTAAGCAGAGTCATCAGTGTGTAAATGGCACAGAGTCCAGTATGGACGCTGCTGTCCAGTGTGGCTGGATTGCAGCAGGCAGGCCCATAAAGAACAAAAGGAAAAAGATTTTATTCTGGGTATAATGAGGATTCACTGAAAATTGTGAGTGACAAGATGAGATTTGCTTTGATGGTAAAATAAGAAATAGATTTGGTATTTGTCCCCCTTGCCTGGCACAGAGCTCCTCAAACCCTCAGAATTTCTAGATTAATGGGAGTGTCTTCTGTCATTCAAAAGGAGACCTTTTGAGCTTATGCGAATGAGGAGACGTAGGGTGAGATCCCTGGATGGCTTCAGGAGGGGCTGGTCTCGAGAAAGATCATGCAATTGAAGAGCTGGAACTTTCAGCCCTGCCCACCAACCTCTGGGAAGGAGAACGGGTGGGAAGCACAGATTAAGCTCTCTAAATACTCTTGAACAACAAGATTTGATGAACTTCCGGATTGGTGCCAGGAGGGTGTGTACCCCAGTTCCACAGGAACCAAAGCTCCTACACTAGGGACTCTTTCAGACCTCACCCTACGTAACTCTTACCTGGCTGTTCATCTGTATTCCATATAGTAAACTGGTAAACATAATTAAATGTTTCCTGGACTTCTGTGAGCTGCTCTAGCTAATTAATTAAACCCCAAAAGTGGGTTGTGGGAACTTCCAATTTACAGCTGGTTGGTCAGTACAGGCGACAAGCCGAACTTTCAATTGGCATCTGAAGTAGAGCCAGTCTTTCGGAACTGAGCCCTTAACCTGTGGGATGTGACACTATCTCCAGGTGGACCGTGTCAGAATTGAATCAAATTTACAGGACCCCTGGTCAGTGTTCACTGAGACTTGGAGAATTGCTTGGTGGCGTAGGAAAAAACACATGGAAGCTTTTTCAGAAAGAGCACTCTGGCTGCAGGAAGGAGTCAGGACTGGAAGCTAGCCAACCAGTCAGAGGTGCTGCAGTGGTCCAGGTGAGAAATGACGTTGGCTGGGACCACTTGCTAGAGGGAAGTAGATGGACTCAAGAGACATGGAGGAGGAAGACTCAATAAGACTTCGTAGCAGACAAGGAAGGGGCAGGTGAGGGTAGGGGGATGGGCAAGGACTAGCCCATCCGGGCTGTGAGACTGATACGGTGACCTTGCTCCCTGACAGGGTTAAACCCTTCAAACTCCTGCCCTCTCCAACCTCCTCCACCTTAGCTGCCCAACACGCTCAGGTCTCCCCATCCTAAAAGCACCTGTTTTAATGCTCCTCTCCTGTAGAGTTAAGCCTTTTGGCCTCTCCTGCACAGCCAAAACATCACTCACTGCACACATCTCACACACTGCTTTGTTAGAGGCTCTAGAGACATAAGATGAATCAAGTCAGGGGCAGCACTGGAGAAACTGGCCTTGCTCTCTGATCCAAACTTGCTCCCTTCTTAATGGACTGGTCCCTCTTCTCCTGTACCATCCCCATTTCTTAGGCCTGCAGGGCTGTTTGAACTGGTCCCATCAATGGACATCACTCCCTCCTGATGTGGACCCTGAATCTTGCCCTCCCCTGGCTGATCAGAACAGCCTTTGGATTCTGCACTGCTCCCCCATGGTTGGACAGCACTTGTCAGCACAAGAAGGTAGGCACCATGGGCTGAAGAGCTGCTGTGAGAGAGACTTAGAGCTACCACCAGATCAGCACTGTGGCAACATGTCTGCCTCTTCCAGCCTCGGCAGCATAGTTTCCAGCTCAACACTGAGGCTTGGCTGGGGTGGGGGTGGGGGGCTGTCTTGCTCTTCCCATCCCATCCTGTCCCACCCCTTACACCTAGCCAACTCCTACTCATTTTCCAGTTCTCAGAATTTCCCAGTCACCTCTTCAGAGCAGCTTTTAATGATCAACTCCACTCCCTGAACCAACACACATACATAAAGTTAGGTCTCCATGATATATGTGTTTTAGCTCTTTTCATACCCACTGTCACTTCTGTGACTAAATAGCTCTTAAATATCCTTGTCCCCCGCCAAGGATGTAAGCTCCAGGTAAAGCAGGGACCGTGTCTGTTCTGTTCGCTGCTGCATTTGCAGCACTGGTGTGGCAAACTGGCACACAGCAAACATTTAACAAATGCATGAATTCCTCAGCTCAGTCTCGGACCAGAATCGGACAGCTTCAACTTGGATGCTGCACAGCAATCTCCAACTCAACACACACAAAAGCGAATTCATCAACTTACTCCCAGGCCTGCTCCTGAATGGCAACACCTACCCAGGGCACCCAGCCTGCAATTCTTGATCCCTCCCTTTGCCCTGACATCTGAGGGCTCCTGGAAACCAGCTGTGTTTGCTTCCTTATCTCTAGAATCTGCTGGTGCCCTAATTTGGTCCTGAACATCTTTCTCCTATGCCATAGTAGCAGTAAGCAACTTCAGGATCTGAGTCGAGTCGGGGGAGAGAGAAGCTAAAGCAAAATAAAGCAAACAAGCCAGTGATTCTGGTAAAGTATGCAAAGTACTATGGCAAAAGGCTGAGGGAGCTCAGAGGAGAATGTGATTAACATTCTGTCTGAAGGAAATGAGGACATTTTCATGGAAAAGCTGATAGAATTTCTAGACTAAGACAATCACACCAGGATGTTATACAAATCATATTCTTCATTCAAAATCACAAAATGTTTTCTCTCTTCTGTCAGCTGATGCTGATTCAGCACAAGGAGGGGATTTGCCACCACCAGAGCCAGGTCCAAAGGAGGAAAAGTTCAGAGGACTGCAATCCTCATGAACTAAGTAGGGAGCCATAGTCCACGTGGGAGCCTGGCCCATACCAGGCCTGAGGACCCCAGAGTAAGAGAAGGAGAAACTGCTTTGGAATCTGAGAGCCAGGCTCCTAGAAGCTACAAGGTTGGAGTGCGGTTGGGACCAGGGGCAGGGAGGATGGCTGTAGGAAAAACAAGCGTTCAGAAGGGACTGGGTCCTCCCTCTTAAGTCCCTACACTGTGAAACAAGGGACAAGCACAGCCTCCCCTTGGGGAGACAAAGTGGCACATCTTCCTGGGCCCCCGTAAGATTTCCTGGCACCTTCAGTTGGCTAGGTGGCCAGCAAGGGCCAGGAGGAGCTGGCATGGAGGTGACAGCCCTTTGGCAGAGCTGGATCTGTGACAGGGGTACCCAGGCAGCAGGTCAGTAAGAAGTTTAAATGTTCAGATGTGATGTAAGGATCTTCAGGGAAAAGTTTTGCTACCTGATAAAATGTTCCCAAGAACTGAAAGTTTATGGCAATTAGAAACAATCCTGGATAAAATCAAAATCCCACAGCTTCCTCTCCAAAGTCATTTACAGCGTGACCTCAGCTGCCCAACTCCTAATCGTAATCCACCTCCAGCCTCTCTGGGATCCTTCGAGTTCCCTGAACAACCCCTTCCAGTACCTTCCCACCTCCTGGCTTTTGTCTACAGCCTCCACCTGGACAATGATATTTTCAACAACAGCTAACATTAGAAGGCTCACCAGGTGTCAGGCATGGTACATTATGTCACTCAGTGCTCCCAGCAACCCTATGAGGTATTCTTTTCCTAATTTTACACATGAGTTCACAGAAGCTCGGAGGTGTCACATGACTTGTCAGTAAGTGGCAGAGCTAGGATTCAAGCCCAGGTGCCTGGTTTCAGAGCCTGAGCTTTTCCCTGCTCTACTGCGTCTATCACACTGGCACCCGCCACTAGGCTCTGCCCGCTCCTAGGCTCACAACAGGGAACAGAGAGAGTAAAAAACATTTTCTGGCTTTAAGGAGCTGGAAGTACAGCAGAGGCCTGTCCATTCATGTAGTGGGTGCTTTACTCAGGGGAGTGAGGCTCTGGGAAGGCCAGGGGCAGGACCACTTATGAGACTGCACTACAGTCTAGCCACTGGAGGTGCCCCTTTTCACAAGTTACCCCAATGTGACTGTCTAGTCAACAGGATGTCTGCAGAGACTGACAGAGACAACACACATTCTGGAGCCACACAGGCAGTAGGAAGATAGCAGGGGAGGGCAGAGCCTGCATCCTGACCATGTGGTGGTGAAAAGGGGAGAAAGTAAGCCAGCCAGGTGGAGGCTTAGGTGGAGGCAGAGGGGAAGGAAGAATGAACCAGCTCTTGGGGGTCCAGGAGCTGGTCGGGTCTAAGCCACAGCCTGGGAGGTAGGGGCTGCCAGCAAGGTCAACCCCGGTGCCTAGCTGTGAACGTGTTGGTTACTGCGCAGCCAGTGAGGAAGGGGTGGCAAGTAGGTGGGTGAGAGGTGGTGCTATGATTCATTGCTTGTTAAGGAACCCTATCTGTAGGGTTTCATCTTTCAGGAGGTGACCTGTATACTCTCTCTCTCTCTCTTTTTTTTAAGAAGCTGTAACTTGAAAACCTTTATTTTGGTGGTGGGGGAGGGCTTACCTGGATACATTGGTTGTTGCTATCTGCTACCACTATGCGGCCGCTGCTGGCTGCAGACACACCCTGTAGGTTGGTGAATTCACCCTTCTCCCTTCCTCGACTGCCTGTGGGGAAGAGATAGGATGGAAATTAAAAAATTCACAGTGAGGTCATTTTGAGCCTCTGGCCCCGCCCTGTTCCCTACTCCCGCCTGCGCCACCCTCATCTGGCTCTGCCCTTCGCCCTCTGTACCAACACGGAAGACAAGCTCGTCCTCAATAGGGTTGTCCTTCCGTTTGCCGCCGGTGCTGTACATGGAGCTGGGCCTACGCACTGCCTTCTGCCGCACGTGGCTGCCAGGGCCGCCGGGGGACTTGACGCGGCGCTTGACATCGTCGGGGGAAGGTGGCAGGTCCCCAGGGCGCAGGGCACGCACGCGGAAGGGGCTGCCGCGCACCGGCTGTCCATACAGCAGCACCGAGAGGAGCAGCTCGCCTTCGGTGCGTGCCGTGTACACCAGCTCGTACGTGCCATTCTTGTGGTCCACCACCGGCACGGGCAGGCGGGTGCCGTCGGGGGCGGTGATCTCCGCGCGCAGCTCGGCGCTGCCTGTGCGCACCAGCCGCCCATCCTTGTCTTTGGTAGTGACGGTGAGCGAGGCAGGCTGGCCCACCAGCGCCTGGCGCAGGCCCTCGCCTGTGGCCACGGTTTCATGCGCAGTGGCGCTCGTAGTGAGCAGCGCGCCCAGATTGAGCACCGAGCGCCGCAGCCCATCGACCTCGAGGACCAGTTCCAGCTGCGCATTCTCGTGGGGCCGCTCCGGGAAGGCCTGTGCCGCCAACGCTGCCAGCCGCTCTCGCATGTGCTTGCGCACCAGCAACACCTCTGGGGCTGAGCCCAGGCGCAGGGCCTGCTCTGCGAAGCTGCAGCTACTGCCGATGTGTTCCTGCCCCTGGCGCAGAGTGTCTAGCTGCGTCCGCAACACCTGAGGAGGGGTTACGGGAGGACTGGGTGAGCAGACTGGTCAGGGAGTGGAGAGGGGATTTTAGGCGAGTGCCTCTGATTCCTGCTGAGCTTGTAGTACTATGGCATGAAAAAAATACAAGAGGGTGAGAGTGGACAAGGGACAGAGATGCCCACAGCACCTATGGGCCACGTCAGGAGGCAGAAACTATAGACTAGGGATGGATGCACATGTGTGGAAAGCAAGGGAAGCATGGAGGCAATAAAGCCATTTCATGATTGACGGTGGTAGGATAGGGTGGGCAGACGCACCTTCTGCTTGGCCCCACAAATGGCCTCCAGGTCGCTGACCAGAGCCTGCTTGCGCTGCTGCAGCGCTTGCTCCAGGTCCTCGAAGGCTGCGCTGATCTGGGCCAGGGCCTCGGCCTTGCGTTCCTGCAGCTGCTGGCTGATGCCCCCCACTAAGGCGATGGCTGCGGACAGCTGTGGCAGTCTGGGGAGGGGAAGCGTCTCATACCGGGGTCACCTGAGGGTGCCCTTACCAGACCATTCCTTCTCTCTACTGTTGCCGTCCAGGACTCCCCTTCCCTGAGACCCCCCTTCCCTCCCTGAGAATTTTGTCTCTCCCTCCCCGGGACCCCTCCCCTGTCCCTGTTAAAACACCATCCCGTAAGGCCCCACCAGCCAGGGTTCCCGCCAGGTGCCTACCGGCCGCGCACCGCCTCGAGCTGGCGCTGCAGGGCCGCCTTGTGCTGCTCCACCACGTCGCGCAGCAGCACGGTGCCGTGCTCTCGGTGCTCCCCCGCGCGGCACTCGCCGCACATGGCCGTCTCACAGGCCTCACAGTAAAACTCCATCGTCTGGCAGCATAAGGACTCTAGTCAGGCAAAGACTAGACACCAAACTTATTTGTCCCCTCCCCTCCCTCATCTGCCCTCCTCCCTCTCCCCTTCCAGGTGCGCCCCTCTACCTGGACCGCTTATCCAGAGAAACACCCTCTCACCCACAGCCACTCGGCCCCTCCCCCGACCTCTCCTGCCCGCCCACCCCAAGTCCTGGCCTCACTGGGCCTGCTTGGGCCCACCTTGCCTTCATGGTTGGGGCAGGAGAGGGGGCGGCCAGCCACTGCGCTGAGGGGATGGGGGTCCTCGGGGTCGTGGGCCCCATCAGGTGCCTGCTGCATGGCCTCCATGAGGCTGCTGATGAAGAAGTTGTTCTGTAGTGCGGAGACGCCCTGCTCAGGGAGGATGGACGTCTGTCGACACACTGGACAAGACAGCGTCAGGCTCTGGGCAGGGATGTAGTTCTGGAGGCATCTGGCCAGGGAGGAGGGGGAATCAAAGGAATGAAGGGGTGGGGCTGTGTCCGTGCACCCGTCCTCACACCTGCCATGGGTGCCAATCCCTCTTCTCACAGGTGTGCTGCTACACTTCATTTCGAAACCTCTGGTTGGCACGTGCATCTTGTCTTACCAGCAGGTGTAAAAGGCCTCACTCCTCACATCTGAGTGGAAACACATCCCTGAAGTCTCTCAGAAGAGCAGATATATCCGCATTCCTCACAGTGTGCACAAACAGGGGTTCACCTTTCACAGGTGTTTACAAACCCTTCTCACAGAAAATGTGTGAAGCCCCTCCCCCACCCCACTAACTCATTAAACATTTACTGACTGCCTACTCTTGCCAAATTTGTGCCAGGCTCTGGGGATACAAAGATAAACCACAGTGCCTACCTCTAAAATACTTCTAGTCTACAGAGAAAAAAAAGTTGCAGAAATAGAGCTTATAGAAAGAGAACATGTAATGATTAAATGCATGGGTCCTGGAGCTAGGATGCCTGGGTTCAGTTCCCAGGTCGCCTGTTACACTGTGTGAACCCTGACAAGGTATTTAATTTCTACGAGCCAAGGATCCTTCCTTTGTAAGACGGAGACAGCACAGGCTTTACAAGATGTGGAGAATTAAATGTAAAGTGCTTACATGCCTGACTCACAGAAAGCACTATGTATTGTGGGCTATTAGTGTTACTTCTCATTAAGGTAAGGAATACAGTAGATGCAATGATACGGAAATGCACAGAAGGGGCATTGGGTCAAGGGTGGGTAGAGAGGGTAGCCAGGGAAGGGCTGCAAAGGAGGTGACAAAAGCAAAATCTTCATGGACAGATAACTGTTAGTCTGGCCAAAGAAAGGTGCAGGGAGAGGAGGCAGGGTGTCCAGATACAGAAGGTAGCAGAAAAAGCACCCTCCAGGTAGGGAATTATAAGCAGTTTGAGGTGGCTGGAGACCAAGTCGAAAGCAAGGAATGGTAAGAGAAGTCTGGAGAGAGAGTCAGGGGCCAGCTCACGGAGGGCTCCTGGGCCACACCAAGGAGTTTAGAAGTTACCCCAACAGCACTAGGGAGTTGCAGGAGCACGGTATCGCCAGCTCTACACTGTATCAAACTCCCCTTCACTGCCTCTGCGCAGAGGGTGAAGGTGAAGGTGATGAGACAGCAGATAAGGGGTAGCAGCAGCAGCATCCCCAGCATCCAACTGCCATTTATTAAGCGCTCTGTTTGTTAATGGACTCGGAAAGGGTAAGTGGTCCAGGGTAACAAAGCTAGTGAGCACTGGAGCCAGACCCAAGGCAAAGTATGTGCTTAACCAAGACACTCTTGCAATAGTCTAGGCAAGAGGTGAGGCAGACCTGGATCTAGGCAATAGCAATTTGAGAAGACCAAGGTGGAACAAATTTGAGAAGTATTTAAGAAGTACAGCCAGCAGGAGGTGCTGTTTGATTAGATACGGGGAGTGAGACATGAGTGTTGCCTCCCAGATTCCTAGCTTAGGTAACTGAGTGGATGGTGGTGACAGTCACCACGATGAGAAACATAGAAAGAGGAGTGGTTAATAGGGAAGTTCAGCATTGACCTGGTTGAGTTTACTGAAACAGTGGGACATCTGGGCAGAGGGGACCAGTAATTGGGAAGAAGCCAGGTTAGAGATGAGTATGGAAAGGTCATCAACATTTAGATGGCCTCTGTAGCCATGGGAGAGGATGTGGTCGCCAAGAAGGGGCATACAGTGCCTAGAGCAGGACAGAGCACTCAGCAAGTACTGAATGAGGAGAGCAAAGAACGAGCAGAGAGGCAGAAGCAAAGACAATGTCAGGGCAGCAAAGTGAGCATGCAGTTCCAGAAGAAGAGAATAAGTCGTCGTCAGCGGCAAAAGCAGCTAAGAGTCAGGGAAGGGACGGACTGGAATATGCCCGTTGAATTTGGCAACTGTAAGAGTACTTTTATCTGTAAGGAAAAGAGTGAGTGGAGTGGTGGCAGAAGGCAGGCTCACTGTTGCCAGTTGAGGAGTGAATGGGAGGTTGGCAGTTTGACTGAGGAGGTTGAGGGACTGGCTGGCAGCTGGGAGAGACAAAGGGACAAGGGGGAGTTCTTATCTGTGTGTAATGGGTGCATGGAGCATGTTTATAAATTGAGGAGCGAGTAGAGAAGGAGAGGGGGAGAAGACTAAGAGACATGGGACAAGATCTGGGGATGGGAGAGTGGCTCAGGCTGGCCTGAAGATGGGGAGTGGACCCCATCCTCTGGATGGAAGGAAGAGAAAAGAGAGGTAGATGTACTTGAGCACAGGGGGGCAAAAGTAGAGGATGCCTAGCTTGCCTCAGGCAAGATCAGCTGCTGAAAGTAAAGGGGCGGGGTGGTCCCGGAGAACAGGGAGGGGAGGAATCTTACTAGAAACAGGCTGTCGGCAGCTGTGTTCAGAGACTACAAACTTGTGGAGGGAAGATCTGCATAGTGCAAACTTTCCCACGTCCTCTATCTCTTCTCTGAAAGTTCTCTACATCTCTCCATCTGAATTAATTAATTTTTATGTATTTAACCAACACTATGTGCCAGGCACGATTCTAAGTGCTTCACAAATATTAACTTCTTTGTGACCTAGTTTCCTCTGCAGTCTCCTTGAGGTTAGAGTGGTTTTCGTCTCATACTCCACATTCCTCAGGGCCAGAAGGTGGGGTTGAGTCCTCCCCGCCCCCAACTGGATCACTTCTAAATTCTTCTTCTTCTTCGGCTCTGGAAGCTCGTGCCTTCTGCCTCCAACACCCCTCCTTGATATTGTCTCCACTGACTTCGTGGCTGCTTCTCCCCTTGCTGAAGTCTTTCTTCTGGTGCACTCTCTTCCGTTATCCATACCTCCACTAACACACCCTCCTGCCATCATCCTCAGTGGCTCTGACATCTATAGGGTGACCCCCCCCCCCACTATCAAGATTTTAGTACCTCAGCCTCCTCACCCCACTGTGAGCTCTTCCTTCACTTCACCTCAGCTGTCCACTCCCATGCCCCCGTGAGCACCACCCATATCTCATCACCCATCACTGCATCAGCTCTGAAATCTGCACTTCAACCATTCCACTCCATTCCCCTGTAGCTTTCTTCCCAGCTTGCTGAACCTGGGGTTTTCCCTGTGAAATACCTTCCAAGTCAACAGGATCTCCTTCCTATATGTTGTGCATACTTGGCTTAGGATGGTTTCCTAACTGATTTCCTGTTTTCACTCTTGCATCTCTGTAATCTGTTCTCCACACAGCAGCCAGAGTGAGCTTTAAAAAAATCTAATTTGTGTCACATTATTTCCTTGCTAAAAAAAAAAAAAAAAAAAAAAAAAGCTCCAGTGGTTTCCCACTGCATTTAGGAAAAAAAATCCAAACACTTTTCCTCAAATCCCCAAACTCCCTCATGAATGGTTCTGACTCTTTTGGACCTCACGTCATCCCACTTTCCTCCCCACCCAGTCACGCTGGCTTCTCTTCTGGTCTCTGAACATGCCCTGCCTACTACTTCTTCAAGGCCTTTGCATGGAACAGTTCAAAGATGTTCCCATTGCCTAGAACAATCTGTACACCTGTTTCCTTCTCATCCTCAGGTCAAACGTCACCTCCTTGGGGAAGCCTTCCCTGATGACTCTACGTAGACTAGCCCCTGGCCCAACGACCCCCACTTACTCCGTTTATTTCCTGCAAAACACTTAGCCCAAGCTGTGACTCTCCTGCTTGGTTATTAGCTTGCCTACTGTTCATCACTGCCCACTGGAGCATAAGTCTTTGAGAGCAGGGACCAAGGGATAAATGAATGAATAGTTAAGAGAGAAGGCTCTGCAGTCAAACCCGTATTCAAACCTTGACTATTTACTTGCTAGGGAGCCTTAGAAATATCTCTTAATTACTTAACGACTCTGAACCCTAATTTCCTCCTTTCTAAAACGGGGATAATAAAGTATCTGTTGTGAGGATTAAGTAAATCAATACGTGTAAATCACTTAGCCAGTCCCTGGCAAATAGTAAGCAATCAATACATGGTAGCTATCATTGTAATTTCTCAGGCACTGATTTTCTCCAGGAGTGCTCAGTGATCTGAGTGTAGGAAAAGGTGCAGAGACGTCCAATTACTGCTCTGATCCAGGATCAAGCTTCTGCTGCGTGGGTTTAGAAAAGGACAAAGGTGTGCAGGAATTGTGGTGGCTTGTGGTCCGCCATAGGATCAGGGATGGGTAGGAAAGAAAGGGAGGCCAGGAGGGAGCTGGTGGCTGGGAGAAGAGGGAGCAGTCGAGGGTGCTGGACGTCTACATCCAGCCAAAGCTGGTGTAGTGAGAGTGGGGCAAGGAGGGCCAGGAGTGGGATACTGGAGTCTATAACCATCGAAGAAGTGGTGTTATTCTGGGTGATGGCAAGATCCACACTGTCACTGGTAGAGAGTCTGACAGGTGGCACAGAGGACGTCCCTGGAGAAACAGTCAAGAACTGAGAGGCATAAGTGGGTAGTGAAGTCACCAGGCTGATGAAAGAACTTGGAATAGGAAGGAAGGCTGAGACTGTTTCCAGATGAAGAGGAGAGAACAGTATGGCTGGAATCTGAGAGAGCAGGGCTGGAAGGGCAGCCGAGCCCACTCTGTGAAGGGAGGAGGGCGTGGGAGGAGGCGATAGTGAAGAGACCCAGGGACCAGGACCCTCTAGACAGCAATGAGGGATGAGGGCTGGAGAGAGAATACTGTCAAAATACAGAAGTGATTATGCATAAAACCCTGCAAAGGCTTCACATGGCTCTCAGGGGAAGAGCCAAATGCCCCGACAGGTCTGCAAAGCCCCTCGCAGTCTGGCCTCCTCCACCCAGCTCTCCAGCTCCATCCCACACCACACTCCACCACGCTTGCTCCCCTCCAGCCTCGTCGGGCTCCCTCCAGGACCGCTGACCAACACAGTCCCTCACACCACATGGCCCTTCCCTATGTTCTGCCTTCTGCCTGGAAGGCTCCTACTACTCCCTTCATTTAGTTAACCCCCAGCCAGCCTCTGGATTGCACCTCAGGGAAGCCTTCCCAGTTCTCTAACCTATAACAGATCCCACCTAAGCTCTCACTGCTTATCACTTTCTCTGCAGCACTCATTAAGGGTGCAATAGGACAGTTATCTGTAGTCTGGCTGTATGACGATTTGATGACTATCTTTCTGCTTCACTCTACTGTAAGTTCTTTAAGAGCAAGGATCATATCTAGTTTTGCTTACCACTGCCTGCCCAGTACCTGGGACAGGTCTGACACATCATAGTTGCTTGATAAATAAATATTTGTTGAATGAGTGAATAACAGATAGAAGCCCAGAGGCTTCTTGCCTTTCACTCAGTGCTCAGGATGACAATGAAGCCTGGGGGACAGACCTAGCTTCGAACATCCTCCCACTGGTCCCAGACTTCTGGTGCCAAAGCTGGTTGAGGGTCTCAGCTCTGTCTGATTTCTCTGGTGGGGTTGAAGGCTGCCTTGTGGATGGGGAAGAGGCAGAGATGGCCCTGTTCTGGGCAGGGAGCACGGCCCAGTGTTAGGAACCTCTGGTCCTCTCACAGGCTCTTGCATCAAAAACTCGCCTTCTGCAGGTTGGGGTTCATCTGCTCCCTTCCACGTGTGCACACAGTTCCCTCACCTCTTACAGGTTTACACACATCACTCCCTTCTCCAGGGGGCCTGCAAGGCCCTCATCCCTACCTGGTACACATGCCCTCACCTCTCACAGAAGGTGTGCAGGCAAGGCAGGACCTTGGGGCACCGGTATCGATCCAGGCAGATGCTGCACACCAGGAACTGCTTGTCCATCGGCTGGACCTCTGGACCAGGACTGTCCTCCCTCTTCGCCATGGTGCCCACGGATGCTCCTGCCATTCACACTGGCCTGTGTATGGAGAGATGGTCAGCTCCAGGGAAGCCAGTGCTCCCTCTCTCCACCTGATCCCCACCACTCAAAACCCCGGCAGAGCGCTAGCCTCGTTTCTCCCGTCAGGGAAGGAGCAGGGTGAGGCAGGTGGGCTGAGTGCCCCACTCCCACTCCAAGGATACAGCTCTGGATAAAAGCACAGGGTTAGATTGGATTTCAAACCTAGCTCAGCCTCTTCCCAGCTGTGGGACCTTGGATAATTCATATACCTTCTCTGAGCCTCAATCTCCTAATCTGCAGTTATGGGAAAAGTAATCCTCACCTCAGATGGTTGTTTTGAGAACCTGCAACAGTGCGTGTCGAGCGCACGGCACCGGGGTGCCCACTTTCACTGGCACACCCACCCTTCGCCTCCTCGCCATCCCCTCAGACCCCCGCAGGAGACCTTCCTGACGGAGTGTGTCTCCTCTGACTACCCGCAGCCCTTCTGCCCGTGCTCTTACCCACCTCACAGCACACTGCCTGGGGTCCCCTTCTTTTCCACACCCATTCAGCATCCAGGACTTGTGGGTTCTGCCTCCCAAATATCTTATCCCCTTTTCTCCAACCGCACAGATATCACTCCCAGTTCAAGTTGTCACCAACTCCCTCCAGCGACACAGCAACAGCCTCCTAACTGGTGCCCTTGTCTCCTCGCCTGTGCCATCCCTCTCGTGGTGAGAATGAGGCTTCTAAAACACAGATTCCATCTTGTCACTAACTCCCTATTTAAATTCTTTCAATGTCCTCCATTGTCCAGAGGACAAAGTCCAAACTCCTTAAATTGGTCAACAAGGCTTAGCTTTGTCTGGCCCATATCTCCCTCTAAAACCTCATGTTTCATGATTCCGTGAGCAGTCACACTGGTTTCTTGTCAGTTCCTGGAAAACTCCTTGTTCTCTTTTGTTTCTGGGCCATCACACATTCTGTTCCCTCTGCCTGAGATCCTCTTCCAGACCTCCCTCCCACTTTGTCTGGTTGACTTCCACTTATCTTTCAGGTCTGCAGGTAAATGTCACTTCCTCCAGAAGGCCTTCCTTGATTTCCTGACATCTGGCTTAGGTGCTCCACCTCTGTATCATTCTGCACCCTGTATTTCCTCCATACCAAACCCTTATACACTATACTATAATCTTATTATTATTTCTTTACTTCCTCCACTGTATGCAGAGTTCTTGAGGGTGGGCATTATATTTTATTTTTTCATTCCTAGCACTTAGCTCAGAGCCTGACATAAGAACTCGCTTACAGTTATTGAATTAAATTCAGTAATTCAACAAGTACTTATTAAGTGCCTGCTTTGTACAGGCACTGCGGATACAGTTAGAAACAACAGATATGGTCACTGTTCTTGTGGTGGGGAGGTGGTGGCAGAAATTTTTAAAGTAAATAAACAAATAAATACCTACGTACAAATTGGGGGAGGACAGTGCTATATAGAAGAAAAAGATGCTATGAGAAAGAATGCTTTTTTGATTGAGTGATTGGGGAAGGTCTTTCCAAGCAGGAAACTTTTAGGCAGCACTTTGAGGAACAGAAGGAAAATGGTAGGGATGAGAGTGGGGGCATCAGGGAGTGAGGGAGGGAAATCATTGCTGGCTGAAGGAAGAGGATGAAGGAAGGTTCTTAGGCAGAAGGCTCACTGAGAACCTGTAAGGACCATATGGTTAGAGCGAAGGGAATAAAAGGCCAGAGGGGAGTTTGGACAGGCAGGGTGGAATGAGATCACAAAGGATCTTGATGTTAAGAATCTGGGTTTTATACCCAATTGGGAGGGAAATGATACAATTCACAAAAAATAAAAATAAAAAGCTACTCCGGCAACTATGAGGATTGAAGAGGAGTTAGGGATGAAGCAGGGAGGCCACTGGGGAGGCTACCCCAGTTCTTCAGGTAGGATGATGTTGGGTATTGGCAGAGCCAAAAGCAAAACGGTAGACTGATTTGAGAAATACTCATGAGGCTGAGTCAAAAGGACATCACGATGGACTGGATGTGAGAGGGGAAAGGAACGGCAGTAAGGACTCCCAGGTTTCCCCCTTGAGCAGGTGGTGGGCTGTACCCAGAGACAGTGGAAGCTGAGCAGCTGCTTTGGGCCATTCCATTTTAGCCATGCTATGTCTGAGGTGCCTGTGTGATACCCAGGTAGAGATGTCAAGTAAGGAACAGAATACAGGAGCTCAAGAGACAGGTCTGGGCTGGTTATTGATTCAGAAGCACTGGCATAATAATGACACTGAAGGCAATGAGGATGGATGAGACGGCTGAAGGCCAGAGAGTGAAGAGTGAAGGAGAACCCAGAGGGATGAGAGGGAGACTGAGAGCGTGGGATCAAGGGAACCAGGGGAAGAGAGTGATTCAAGAAAGAAGGAGCAGTGAATTAAGGTGAAGACTGGAGAGTGTCCCCCAGATTTGGCTGTAGTGGAGTGGGAGGGACAGAAGCCAGGTTAGAGTGATGGAAGGATGAATGGAGATGAAGAAATTAACACAGCAGATACAGACAATTCAGGAGAGAAATCTGGCCATGAAGGGAGGCAGAAAGACAGTCAGATTACTTCAAAACAGGCAGTCAGTGGGAGCAGGTCAGCACTATCTGTACCCAGCTAGACACACCATGGGCCTCTCTAAAGACAATGCATGAATGAAGGATGAATGAATGAATGGACACAGTGGGGCCAGCCCAGAGTCCTCTCCAGGTTTGGGGTGGGGCGGGAGAGGGGCTGGGCTGCATGTGCCTTAATGTTTATGTGAGGGTGGACATGGGTAGGGTAGGAAGGGCATCTCTGGGCATATCCTCTCATGATGTGGGCACTGAGATTCTGAGGTTCTTTCTCCAGATGTGATGGGTTCTGAGTCTGGAGACTTCATAGGAGGACAGCAACACAGCAGGAGGACAGATTGAGGGTTGGTGAAAGGAACAGAAGGCCAGAGCCAAGCTGAAGCTTCTGTTTGGTGAAGGGGAGGGCTGGGAGGAAGAGTAGGAGTGGTCTACTGGGCCCTGCTGGGGCAGCTGGATGGCAGGCTCCGCCTCTCTCCAAGCCCAAGGGGCTCTCCCAGCCTGTTACCCAGGGGCGGGGATTGGGCTACATCCAAGCAGGGACAGCTCCTCCCTCCCTTCCCCTTCCTGCTTCAGTTCCCCACCCAGACGTGCTGGGCATGTAGCCGCTGAGGTCATACCCCGGCCTAACTTACTAAGATTCCCTTCCTCTCCTGGGCTTCGACTCCCACTTCTCCCATCCCACTGTTCCTTAGAGGTCCTATAGGCCTTGGTTTAACTGGACTGTTTATCACAGCAGACACTTGGAAGATCTTCAACTCAGAGCTGAGATTTCACTGTCCTTCCTCAGGCTGCCCACTGGCACCCCTGCATCCCTTATCCCATCCATCTTTTAAATGAAGGTCTAAAGACACCTCATTTCCTCATTCAGCATTCATTCAACACCTTTGCTGGGCCTGGGGATACAAAGACAAATAATTGCAGTTCAGCCTTCATGGATTCCACAAGCTAACAAATAGATTACAGCAGTGCCACACGGTGAGACCTCTGATGGGGAAACAGAGATTGCTCCAGGAGCACAGAGTCACCTAACCAAGATCTGGGGTGGGGGAAGAGGGTACTGGAGGTGGGAGGTCAAGGGAGCTCTCCAGAGGAAAGGCCATTCAAGCCGAGAGCTCCAGGATGGGTAAGAGTTCCAGACAGCACGGTGCCTTCTGCATCAGGAGGCTGAATCAAACCCTGCAACAGGGGAGGGCTAAGAAAGGAGACGGAGCAGTGGGTGGGAGCTAGCTTGCACAACACTTTGTGGGCCTTTTTAAGGAGTTTAGGACCTTGCCCTTCCCTGCTAGGGGATTAAGGGTTTACCCAAAGAGCAAAGGAAACCTCGATGTGGGGGGAGA
This sequence comes from Camelus ferus, assembly GCF_009834535.1. Lineage (NCBI taxonomy): Eukaryota > Metazoa > Chordata > Mammalia > Artiodactyla > Camelidae > Camelus > Camelus ferus. Next base: position 55,074,783 of record NC_045705.1, on the reverse strand, counting down.
GAGGGAGAGGGTTAAAGAATAGAGTGATAGACAGACAAGAATAAACTTTTGACTGCAGTGTGGAGAATAGCTGAGAGGGGTCACCATTAGAGAGTTAAGAGACTGCCATGATATTTGAGAGGAGAGATGGTGCAGACTTCATTAGGGGAGTAGCAAAGGAGAGAAGCAGATTTCATAGGGAGGAATCAACAGAACTTGGTGACTGGTTGGTCAGAAGTGAAGAGCAGGGAAGAAGAAAGAATGACAGATGATTCCTAGTTTTTTGGCTTGAAAATTCTGAAAGATGGGCAGGGGGATATGTTCAGTGTTTAGTAAGGGGAATCCAAAGTGTCTATGGGACATTGGAGTGGAGAGGTCCAACTGGCAGTTGGAAAGATAGGCTGGAGCCAAGGAAAGAGGTCTAGCCTGAAGACATGGATTTAGGAGCTGTTGGTGTAGAGGTGGTGCCTGAAGCCATGGATGTGGATGACATCACCCAGAAAGGGTATACAGTAAGAAAGGAGAGCCTCTGACTGTTTACAGGAACCTCAACATTTAAGAGACAGGCCTAGGAAGCAAAGCCTGCGAAGAAACTGAAAAGGTGTGGCCAGAGAGGCAGGAGAATCAGAAGAGAGATACCATAAAAGCCAAAGGAGAAGAGAGCTTCATAGATAAGAGAACAATCTTCATTGTGAAATTATGCAAAGAGTTTCCATGCTCTAAATCTCCAAAGAAGCTGTTATTAACTTAAGGGAGTGTGGTTTCCAAGGGCTGGAGGAGAGGAAGCCAGATCTAGGGGGCTGAAGAGGAAGTTGATGAACAAATGAGGACAGCCTGCACTGATTCCACTGGCTCTTTGACATCTGCAAAGGATGTGTTTCAAGGCTTTTCAGTTTCCCCAAATTTTCAAACAGCACCTAATATCCTCCATGACTTTCTCCTGCCACCTCATGAGAGTCCCAGGACACATGATTTACACAGTTGTAGAGCTAGGTGACCAAGACATTGTTAAAAAGTGGATGCAAGAGGCCAGTTAGGTTCACTTGCTTCTGAAAATGACTCACTCCTGTTCACTAGCCTCCCAATGCATTTGATTGTTTGAGACCTCAGCAAAATGACAAATGACTGCAGGTTATAGTCTTGGGGTTTCTCTGAAACAGATGAAGCCTTGGAGGAGGTAAAGTCCTCAAAGCCAAGGAATCCTTTCAGTAAGATTGGCAGGGAAGGAAAGTGATGAAATCTGCAGCTACCATCACCCCCCGGCCCCTACTGCCAGACTGAGTAGGTGAATGAAACATTTAATCAGCTGATCAACCTATCAAACAATCAAACTTCCCTGGGCACTCTGGACAAGGCCCTTAAAGTGGTTACTGGAGACACAAGTTGAGACAGACACACTCCCTGTCCTTCACAAGTTCTCAGATCAGTGTGGGAAACAGACATGGAAATATCTAACTGCAACGTCATAAATGTCATGATATCAACCTCTGGCAGCAAAGAGGAGGAAGTACCTAACTCTGAAGGTGGTGGAGGAGAATAAAGAAGGTGTGCTCAGTGGCAGAGCACATGCTTAGCATGCAGGAGGTCCTAGGTTCAATCCCCAGTACCTCCATTAAAAAAAAAAAAAAAAAAAAGAAGGAGAAGAAGAAGAAGAAGAAGGCTTTCAGAGGAAGGGATATATGAATATATGAGCTGGCTCTTGGGGGAAACATAGGAGTTTGATAGGAGTTTGATCGGGAAAACAGTGAGTAAAGGAACAGAAGCATGAAAAAGTAAGAAACACGGACCAGCTGGGCAAGGAGCAAGACTCAAAAGGGCAGAGGCTGTACTTGATGCTATCACGACCCACTCGATGTGAGTTCTCCATTCGCCTCTCCGGCTGTTCCTTCACTGTCCATTCCTTATATGTCTAGTTCCTCAGGGCTTTGTTCCAGGGCCTCTTCTCCCCTCAACTTTTATACTCTGCCTGGGAAATCTCACCATCTCCCATGGTTTCAGTTACCATGCACTTGCTAATGACTCCCAAAGCCTTATCTCCTGTGCAGAAAACTTCCTTGAACCCCTATATATTCAACTGTACCTTAGATATCCGTACATGGATTATGCACACAGACTAGTCTAAAACTGAATTCACTTCCCCCTAACCTCGTCTTCCTGTTGCATCTCTCATCTCAGTAAAAGGCACCACCATCCACCTAGCCTACACCAGCCAGAATCCTGGGAGTCTTCTCAATTCCTCCTTCTTTCATCTTTCAGGTATAAGCTATGACTATATCCTTGATTCTGCCCCTAAAATGTGTCTAAGTTAAAAGGTCTGGAGATCTAGGAGCTAGTCCTGACTCTAATTTCACTAATGCAAGGTAAGACTCTGGACAAGTTCCTACTCCAATCCTTTACTTGTAAATTGGGGGGAGGGTGTCTTTTTCTTCCCCAGATCTGAGATTCCCAAGGTTCTCTTTCCAGCCAAAGGTCCCTACAGATTGTAATATGTGCCCCTGATTACATCCAATCCAGTACCACCTTGAGTATGTGATTACTGGTTTCCCCAGGAAGGCTAGGTGTGCTAGAGAGTGGTTGTACTTGCCCCCACCTCCCTTCTGAAATAAATATTTGCTGAGTTTAGGGCACCCATGACACTCCCTCGGGGCACCCTCCACCCTAGCCATATGGTTTTGCTGTTTTTCTGAACACAGGCTGTACTATACCAACCATGGGCCTTTGCTCAAGCTCTTCTCTCAGCAAGAATGTCATTGTGCCCTAAGTGGCTGAGGCAGCACCTGGCACACAGAGGGTGCTCCGTATATATTGGTGACAGCAGAGCCATGTTTAAATCACTGCAGTTCCCTCTCACCAGACAGAGAGGCAAAAGCAAAGGCAATAACAAGACAAGTGAACAAAGTTCCAAGGAACAAAACCTTTACTTAAAGAAGCTCTCCCATAGCATAAGGTAGTAAGTGCTCTGTCACTGGAGGCATGCAAGCCAAAAGAGGCAGGGCACCTGTCAGGCCTGCAGCTGATTCCAATTCTGCAGCAAACCAGAGCGCTGCTTAGGGGATGAATGGGCACTGATGAGCTGGACAGACAGGTAGGGAGAAACCTGTGAAAAAGACCTCTGCACCTGCTCCAACCTCCCAGCTCTCATCCTCACTGGGGCCAGTCCTGGCTTTATGAATTCCACATCAGAGACCCCCACACCAGGAACAAGCCCAGGGCCCGACTTCAGTGGATTGACTTCCCTGGGGTGCAGCCTGCCCCTCCAGCCTGCAACCATCTGTCCCTGCAGGTTTGCAGCCCATGATCTGAAGCCAAGTCCAGAAGGGAGGAGGCCAGAACCAGGGAGGAGCCCGGGGTCCTCCAGGCGGGGCCCAGGCTGCAGGGGAAACAGAAGGGTCCTTTCCTACAAGAAACAGCCTCCGGATGAGGCTTCCTGTCCAGGGGGCAGTGCTAGAGGAGGAAAAGGTGTCCTCTATCCCAGCCGGCGGGCCTCTAGATGCCTGAGGAGAATGGAGCGGGTAGCAAGGGGTGAAAGTGTCTGCACCAGGGAGAAAGGAACCCTTCAGACAAGCTGGGCCACAAGATTCCAGAGTCTCACTCAGCGACCCCACCCGCGCCCCCACCCCCCACCATCCTCGGCCGCAGCGTTCGACACCCTCCTCCAACAAACACAAGCTCCCAAACCCCGCGCTCCTCCAAGGAACCGTCACCCATCCACCCGCGCCTCCCCCCTCAAACATGGACCTCACGTGAGCAGCCACAGCCCGAAGAATCCCCCCACTGCTCTCACGGACAGGGACACGCCTCACGTGGACAGAGACAGGCACAGCTCTTGAAAAGCATCTGTGCCCCCACCCACAGACACTCGGACAGACACACCGCTGCTCGGACCCAGACCGAGACCGAGGCAGACAGGGATACAAACGCACCCCTGGGGGCCGCCCGTCGCACTCACCGCGGCGAGGCAGGATGGAGGGCCAAGGCCCTGACTGCGGCCACTCCGAGGGGCCCGCGGCGTTGCCCCTGCTGCCAGCGCCCGTCCGCCCAGCCCTGCCCGCGGCGCCGCCCCACGTCCCGCGCCTCCGCCTGTCCCCGCGCCGGCGCCGCCGCCGGACCCGCCGCACAGGCCGGAGGGAGGGGCCGGGGCGGGGCTGCGGACCAGCCTCGGGAGGGGGCGGCTCGGAGACCGAAGACCCACCCACGCCCCGCCCGCCGCCGCGGAGGCCCCGCCCGCTCCTACCCTCAACCCGCCCCGCTCCCCCAGTCCCCCGAGGCTCCTGCGGGAGCTGCCTCTGCGGTCGCGCTGGGGAGACCCGTGAGCAGGATCCTGGATCCCGGATCCTCGATCCCCGACCCCTGCCCACTGCCTCTGGCTCCCAACGGCTCCAGGGAAGGGCAGCGTAGTAGGTATCAGGGACTGGGCTGAGGCTTGGTCAAGAAAATCCCTGGGTAGCAGGGATTTCGGACTCTGGGAGCGGGTCCCGGCTGTCTCCCGGAGGTGCCTTTCCAGGCTTTCTTGAGGGGACTCCTAAGGAATATGCTAATGTGGTCTCTCCTGAGCGGTGGCAGACAGGGATCGTCTGCGCCTCGTCAAGGCTCTCTGGGCGGCGGAAGGGTCCCAAGATGGAAAGGCAGTACCCAGAGCTCTGGGAGAAGGGGCTGACGGGGTAGAAAGGTTGGGGGGTCTTGCCTTGGCTCGAGGTGCCTGGCTCTCCCTAAGGAGCCCCCTCGCGAGGAAATTATGGTTCAGACCATCCAGCGACTCCCTTCCTCACTTCAAAGACCAGAGCAATTCTCAGAATCATTGCATTGTGGAAAAGCAGCCCCGGTGGAAAATAATAAAAAGTACAATAACAGTTAACAGGGACTGAGTGCTTATTATGTGCCAGACACAAAACGAATCACTTTACATATATTATCTTCTTTAATACTCATAATCTTAATAGGTAGTTTCTTTTATTAGCCGTGTTTTGCAACGGAAAGAACTGAGAGCCCTTGGCACCCCAGACATTAACCCTGATCACTCAGCTAGAAAGTGCTGGAACCAGGGTTGAGCTCTGCTTGTAGCTCCTGCCTCCAGTCACCTGGAGACTCGGTATCTTTCATGCTGAAACCTCCCCCACCCCGACCCAGTGGCCCATAAGATGAGGGGCTTGTATGTGGACCACCCTACCCAATAATCAAGCTCCAGTCAGGTGACTGAAGGCTGACCAAAGCCCAGGAGGCCTGCCTGGGAGCTGCAGTATGTGTGACAAAAGAGCATAATCAGACTGCGTGGATCTCAGGGCTATGAGAAGCTACTTACTGGATTTCCCTTTCCTCCAGATCCCCACAGAGGTAGGGGAGAAAGCTGAAAAGTTCTACAGCACGCCTTGGCCAAGGAACATAGGGGTGATGGTACCTGGGCTCAGACTAGATCAAAGCGCTATCAGGGGAGCTTTCTTGCCTCACACAAGGTTCAGAATTGGGCTCAACATCAGGGTGCAGCAGGGGTTTGCCTTGACCGCTCATCCACTGTGGTCCAGTGCCCAGCCCAGGTGTTCTGGTGCTTGTGAATGAGCCTCAGGCAGGGTTCATGATTGCTTTGGGATTTGGGGCCAGAGCTACTAGACTACCCAGCATGAGGACCTGGGTCTGTATAACACTATTTTAAGCCTCACAAGGACTTCTTACCTTAATCCTAATCTTCTCCTAGGTCATCACACTTCTGGTGATAAGGTTTCACTGCGCCTTTGTTGAAAGGGCAAAAGTCCTTAAGCAGCCTGAAAAGGCCCAGTGTGATCTACCTTACATCTGTAGTCATCCTCTAGCCACTTCCCCTTATTTTTCATTTGAAACTGAATTACTCCCAATTCCTACCCAGGGCCTTCACATATGTTAGCCTCTTTGCCTGGCTGTCATCTACCCACCCTTTGGGTCTCAGCTTTCAAGCTGACATCCCCCTATCCACCCCAGTCTAGGCCAGATGCCCCTCCTCTGTGCTCCCATAGCTCTCTGTATTTCTGTATCCTAGTATTTATCACTGTATTGTAGTTGCCTGGTTACTTGCCTCTATCCCCCACTAGGCCATAAGCACTGTGGGCAGGGACCGTGTTTTATTCCCCGATGTTTCCCTTGGGTCTTGCGCAGTGTCTGGCAAATAAAAGCACTCAGTAAATATTTGCTGTATGAATGAATGGATGATAGAGGTCAGTGGGCCCAACCCTCTCTGGGCCCTGTGTTTTAAGATCCATTGCTATCTTGGTGTTAGCCTGAAGGGCAAATAAAAGATATGGTTCCTCCTGGGGCTGGGGGAGGACAATGGGCTCTCAGACTGTTCCTGAAACCTGTGACTTCAGTCCAGCCCCAGCTCTCCTGAATTGATAGGGTTTTGGTGGATGATTAGACTGAGCATTTCTCCACCCAGACCACCCTCCTAGAGTCCCCCACAAATTGACCTCACTGGGCCTGCTTTTATGAAAGGTTTATTCCTAGTGCTAGGTCCCAATCTTCCAGGGCTCTAAGCACAATTAAACTGGGTGGGTAGGTGAGGGGAGGCCCATTCAGATGTAGGGCCAGAAGTGGGGCTCCCCATATCCCCACCCCTTTGGTCCCAGTCCCCTTCTCTGCAATGGGCACACATTGAGGAGGGACAAAGGGTATTGGAGGCAACATCATTGGCCCAGGGGAGCCCAAGAAGAGCTGCCATTGGCTGACAGGGCCTTTTGAGGCTCTGCCATTGGTCAGGGGGCACACCCCAGGAGCTGGGGATAGGCCTGAGGAGTGATGCCATTGGCCAGGGAGTGGTTTTGTCATAGCCTTTGACTGTGGAGTGGAAGGAGAAGATCTGGGAATGAAGCCCAGTGGCCAGGAAGATAAAGGACAGGGCAGCAGCCGCTGGGCCTGCAGGACCCCTCCCTACCCACAGCAGTGTGGGCACAACTGGTGTCAGCCCCAGCCAGGGAAAGGGAACCCAAGCCAGAGGGCAGGAGGCAAGGGATGTCCCATGCCCACACCTCCCCCACCCTGGGACTGCCCCTCCAAATGTCCTTCTTGATAGCCAGGTTGGGCTGGAGCGGCTCACTGCTCCTCTAGCCAGGAGGGCTTCTCGGCTCCTGGAGGCCGCAGCTTGATGTTGAACTGCTGCAGGGTCTGCTCCAGCTGTTTCTGGTTCCCAGCAAAGTAGGCTGACACGGCATTGTGGAAGAGCAGCAGCTGCTTGTGCATCACCTTGATCTGGAGGTCCACAAGCTCAGCTGAGACTGGACTCAGATACCCTTCCTGAGGGGCTATGAGCCCAAGCCCAGACCAGGGGCACATGGACTCTGCTCTGATGATGCTTTTTGGAATGGGAGCTGAACTCCACCAACGGAGTGCAAGGATAAGGACTAATCTGATAGGAGACATCTGACTTGATTGGCTGGGCCTGGGATTCTGGTACCCAAGCTCAAGGGGTGATTTTTCCCAGTTATGTCCCTGGGACCAGCAGCTAAATCCACCAATAGAAAAGGGCCAGGGATCAGAGAGAGGGTGAGTGGAAAGGTCCAGGGGTTGAGAGGGCTGGGGGAAGATCCCACTCCTTAGCCAGGCTGCATTTCCCATTCAATGATGGGGAGGGTTTCAGAGGAGTGAGGTCAATGTTACAGATGGGAAGGTGGGCTGGGTCAAAGGGGTGGGGTTGGCACCTTGTTTTCTTCCAGGAACTTGAGCTTGATGGCCACATCTCCCCGCAGCTTCTCATATTTGTCCCGATGGGCCTGGAAAGTGGCCTGGGCACTCTCGAGTCGACCACGCGTCCCTGCATCCCGAGGGCCTAGGCTCAGCTCCTCTAAGTCTGTTCGGTAGGCATCATATTCCAGCCTGGGGAGGGGGTGATACAGGCTGGTCTCCACCCCTTTGTTCTCCACACATACTCGCCTTTCTTTCCTCAATTCTTAGGCCCCTAAAGCTCAAACTTCCACCCAAGCCAGCCAACTCCCAAAACCCTAGGCCCTGCCAGTGCCCACACCTGGCAGCCTCATACTGTTTGACAGTCATGAGTGTGTCCTCCATGGTCTTGGTTACCAATGTGTTGATGCTAGAGACAAAGAAGTTCACAGCCCCGAGCAGTGTCTCTCCATTCTTGCACAGCAGCTTCTGCGTTTCTGCATTGTAGCCAAATTCCTCCTGAGGGCAGAAGGGAGGGACAGGCCTTGAGTAACAGTCCCCACCTGAATGGAGCTGTAGCCTCCCCCCTCCCCCTGCCGCCCCAGGGGAAACAGCCATTGAAACTGGAACAACCCAGGACTGCCTCCAGCAAGGCTCTCTTAGCCAGAAAGTTAGTGGGGCTATTCTGGGGATGCCTGGGGCAGGAATGTGGGAGTGGGGCTCTCAGATAAGTTCGCAGGCCTAGATCAGGGAAAGCTGGTGTAGCAGGCAAGGGAGAGGCTCTGATTAGGCTGAGCACTGAAGGTATTCTGGTCAATGCGGAGAAGGGTTACTTGTGAGGCACCTAGTGTGCCGCCTCCCCCACCCCCTCCAACTTTTGGACCTCTGTACAAACCCTTAGGCCGCCTCCACAGGTGAGTGCTGCTGGGGGCAGGGCTGGGCCCACCCTGGAGGGGTTCTCCCTCTGGGCTGCAGGAGGGAGGGAGGGAGGCTGAGGGGTGACTGCCTGGGAGGGCCTGGGCCCAGTCCCCCCACCCTCTTTGGCCTGGTCGAGGCACCTGAAGCTCTGGGGACTTCTGGCTGAGGTCAGCAAAGGCATCACCCAGTGCATGCTGGGTCTGCAGCAGGCTGTAGAGGTGGGCGGTCAGTGCCCGGCCCAGCTGCAGGACACTCTCATACTTGCGCTTCGTCTCACGCAGCAGCTCAATCTGCAGCTCTAGCTCCAGGTCCACAGTCCGGGAGCCTCGGCCAAATCGCTCTGATAACAGCTGCTTTGTGCACTGATTGGGAAGCGGGGGAACAGATCAGAGACCCTAGTACGCCGTCCCCTCCCAGCAGGTATCTATCCCAGCATCCCCAGGCTCCTAGTCTCAGCCATAGATAGGATACTAGGATCTGGAAGATAGGGAAAAGGCACCTAGGAAAGTTTGAGGGAAGGGAGAGGTGCTTGAATCTCACCTTATATGTGTTAATGCCCCATTTCTTGACAATGTCAAACTTCTCTCCAGCGATGCCCCGAGCCACCTCATCTCCGGGGCCAGCAGGAGTAGCACTGTGAGATGGATGGCGGCCAGACCCTAAAGGACCAAGTTCTTTGACACCAGCCTCTCTCAGATACAATCAAAAAACCTCTGTGGTTCCACCCATACTTCCCTCCCAGCACTGATAATGATTTCCCTGAAGGAGCATAAGCTAGAGACAATTAGATTCTCCTACCCAACTAGGAGGAACTCATACCTTGTGCCCTGACACTCAAATCCCAATATGTATCAGCCTCCTTTTGAGGTGGTGGTGGTGGTTGGAGGAGGGAAGAGGGAGTTGCTAGTGGACAGGGGCAGAGGAAACAGCCAAAATAGGCTGAGTACAGAGTGGCTGATCAAGAATGGTGGGTCCATCAAACAGAAACCCGGTTGACATTCTCATGTGGAATCCTTGTCAGTGTGAGATTCCGGGCTGTTTGTTCCTCTAAACATTAGAGTGTAAAGTAAAAGTCTGAAAAGCCTCACAAAGTTCCAAATAAGATTCAGGCTCCAGAGCAGGGGAATGGTCTGTGAAACAGAGTTCTTCTTTCAACTCAGGTGGTAACAGCACAGAAAGGACCCATGAGCGTATCTCGGGGACTATACGGCAAATGGAAGCAGATGGACAACCCTGGGAATGGGCCTTGGGCTGAGATTCCATAGGGTTCATACTGGCAGAGGTTCCCAGGATCTCTAGACAGAATTCAAGCCTTCTTAGACACATCCTATGATCCCTAGAACCATCCCTCTCCCCCTCTCCACTCAAGCTCCCTGTCCTGTTCTGATCATTCATACCTGTGGGGATGAGTCCATCACCAGAGCCCCCATAGCCACCAGACACAATGCTGGTTTCATTGAGGTTGGGTCCTGACACCATCACCTGCTGGAGGTCCTATAGGCCAGAGAAGAGGGGGGCTTCAGGAACAGAGGGGCAGCTGAAGCATTTTGGGGGTGAAAACAAGCTTGGATTGAAGCATCAGAGAGAGAGCACACAAGGGACGTCTGCACAGAATCAGAACAAAGATTTGTAAAAAGATTGAAGGGAGTCAGGTAAGTTCAGGGAAGGCTACTGGGGTGCAAGCTCAGGGTTTATGAGTTGGGATTCCTCAACCGAAACAACATGGAGAAGAATTGAACAGAAGCACCTGCTCCAGCCCATCATCCTCAGGAAGCTGCCCAGCTTCACCATTCCCGTGGATGGGGATCTCCATTGTGGCTGCCTTCCCTAGGATCCCGTCCGTCATGGCGAGCGAAGGGACCGGATTCAAAGTCTCCACCCCAGCGCCCTGCAAAGCCCAATACAGACACTTCTGAAAACTGGCCAGTACTCCGAAGAGGAAGATCTCCCCTGCCATTTCTGAGGTTGTCCCAGGGCTTCAGTGTTCTGGGGTTTGGACATCACTCTTTCCTTAGCTCTATGTATATCTCCCCTCCAAGGTACATGCTTCTATACACGCACACCCAGGCCACAGGTGTGCCTAACCTGAGATCATGTTCTCATGGCCCACCCCCCCCACCCCCACCCCACTCAGGACTCCAGTGATCATTCATGCATTCAGTTCTTCAACAGACATTTAATGAGTGCCGACCATGTGCACTATTTGAGGCAGTGAACACGAGATAAAGTCCGTGCTCTCAAGAAGCTTATCCCCATGCAGGTGTTTCCCCTGATCAGGAGGTGAACCCCTTTCCAGGGCTCAGGTGTCTACCCATCCCCCCACTTCAGGTAAGTTCTCCATTGCTTGGCCTTCCACACTTCTTTACTGTTTCTTCCCTTTCCTGCAGGTGGTCTCCCCCTCCTCCATCCCATGCACCTCCTTTTCCTCGGGCCCTCCCCTTCAGGCCTTAGTTAAATCAGTTGGTTTAAGTTCCCGACCTCTGGCAAAAGCCTCTCTTTCCCAGGACATATGTGATCTCTTCCAAAGTCAGTTATGTCTCCCCAGGTGTGAGTCTCCGCCCTCCCCCCACATACACCTGGGCATCAGGTGTGTTCTCATCCTTCCCCAGGGCTCAGAGGCATCCTGACCTCAGGTCAGGTTCGTGCATTCAACTTGCTCTCGCCCATGCATGTCCCTCTCACCTCGGGCCGGGCCGCTCTTCCCCTCAGGGAGCCAGGCCCGGGCCGCGCGGGGACCTCGGGATCCAGTTCCCTTCGCGATCCTAGCAGCAGGTCAGGGATTCGGCGGAAGTGACGTCCTCTCCCGGGCAGAAGAAGCCGGCCACGTCGCAAATGATAAGGGCGGAAGTGACGTAGGCAGCAGGGGGCAGGACGATCCTTGAGCCAACCCCGCTGTCTCTGGGGAGCCACAAGAGGTCATTTCCGGGGCGTTACCTAGAAGTTGTAACGGAAGTGACGTAGGGCAGGCGCCCTTGGCGCGATGGAGCAGCAGCAGCAGCAGCAACAGCAGTTGAGAAACGTGAGTGGGAGCAGAGTCGCTATAGGGCCATACGTTTACCTAGCATCCTTGTCAGCGTGGCGGGAACCCCAAAGAGCCAGGCATCCGAGGGCTGAGAACGTCGGGCCTTGGTGCGCGGTGCTGGGAACCTCGGGCGGTGCGGCCTTGAGTTGAGATACGGTCCTCTTCTTCGCTGAATTCCTTGTACCCTTCCCTCCCAGCTGCGGGACTTCCTGTTGGTCTACAATCGGATGACGGAACTCTGCTTCCAGCGCTGCGTGCCCAGCCTGCACCATCGAGCTCTGGATGCTGAGGAGGTTAGGTGGGGAACTGAGTAGGGAGCTTACCCCCGATCCTCAAGAGTTAACCATAGGCTACTTGCCTCTCCCCCGCGCTTCCCCTACCTCTAGCCCTGGCCTAGGCGAGGGATGGGAAAGAAGGAGATGGACCTGACAGAACACCTTTGGTCTTCCTTCCAGGAGGCCTGTCTGCACAGCTGTGCTGGGAAGCTGATCGATTCCAACCACCGCCTCATGGCTGCTTACGTGCAGCTCATGCCCGCCCTGGTACAGCGCCGCATCGCCGACTACGAGGCTGCCTCAGCTGTGCCAGGTGCTGCTGCTGAACAGCCCGAAACCTCGCCATCAGGCAGCTAGCCATGCCCAACCCCAGGAAGGGAGGCACTGGATGGACCCTCAGATTGAAGGAACCAGTGGACCTTGGGCTAGGTGCAGCCTGGGTATAGAAAGTGAGGGGTTGCCTGAGAGCTGGGTACTGTTGCTCCTTTTCCTGGAGCTAATAAACCCGCTTTTACTCTTTTTGGTTTATATAATGGGCAGGGAAGCTTTGCCCACTTTATTGGCACCATTCTTCTTATTCTGTCAGTGCTTCAGCCCTGGCAGCAGAGAAATTGCCTTCTATGTGTAGAAAGTAAACCTCAACATTCCCAAACACCTGCTTAAAGTAAGGTCCTGTGGCAGTAGCAACAGGAAGTTGGTTCCTGCCCAGATGACAGAGAAAATGGGAGCTCTGCCCATCTAGCTGACCTTAACTTAAATCTATCTGACTTAAATGGCTCATTTAAGAGATATCTAGGAACAACAAATTAGGAAACTACAGGCCTTTTAGGCACTACCTCCTGGGAAGTCAGTAGCCTCAGACAGAGCTAAAACCTGTAAGAATTCTGGAGTGTTCTGGAACTTCAACTATTTCCCTGAGTTGTTACTTTCTTACTCTTTTCTGTCTTCCAGGATAAGCAGTAAAACCTATTATCAAAGAAGGTATGTGTGCTTGTTTTCAGGAGCAGTCAGAAAGGGGAAAACTTGGGGAACTGTATTCTGCAACACAGACTTGAGGGAGAGAAACCCAAGGGAGAAGTAGATGGTGGTGGTTATGGGGAAAAAAGGAGGAAAGCAAAATCTTAAAGACTTCTTGACTGTTACCTTAATGTCTCGCTACTTGTCTATAATCTAATTCTAGCTCTTCCTCCCCTGCCCCCTGTTGTTCCCACTGTGCCTGTTCTGTGATTTCTCATTTCACCCTCTCTGTTCTTTCCTCATAATCGCCCTTCCCGTTGTTGAATTTACTTCTGTATTCAGCAGTCTGAATGGCCTATCACACCATCACCGAATTTTCTTTCCACTCTTGCATCCTTTTTGTATCATCCCAGCTGTTCTAACTTTGCTGCTCTTCCATTCACACTGCTAGAGAAAAACAGCTGTATATTGAATGCCACTAAATATATTGAATGACACTAAGATCTCTAGCTGCAACCAAGCCCTTACTACCATCAAGCAACCCTTTGGGGGTTCCTGGTCTATTTGCTCTCTTAGTCACCACAGCAGTTATTTTATACCTTCACTGCTTCTCTCCCTAATCCCCCACCTCACCCTCAGCTCTTCCCCATCAGATGACCATGTTTCATTTTTTAAATGGAAATGGAAGCTCTTAGACATTGGCTCCCACAATAGTAACTAAAAAACAAAAACAGAAACTTAAGAACTACCCAGAGAGCAGATGTTTTTCTCCCCTGGGCAGATCAGGAAGTTGAAATTCTCTAGTAGCAGACCCTGTCTGAAAATGCAGATCTGACTTTAAAATCCATGTTTCCTTTACTACACCAGGTTTGCCTTTCAAAATATCTGTTGAGCACCCACTTTGTATGGGTTCTGCTGCTGGTATTACCCAATTTAACAGATGAGGAAACAAGAATTCAATTGTACCAGGAGAGCCCACCTTATATACAGATACCTATTGAGGGAGGTGGAATAAAGTCCTCTCCTTGGAAGGTACAAATGCAGGTAAAAGAGCTGGTGAACTGAATTCTCAGTGACAGGATGGGGACCTGGCATATTGCGCTGCTGGTGGGAGGATTCTTCCACATTAACATTTGTGTTTATATCCTTGCAATAAACTTCCATTGTGAATTATCTGTGTTTCCATGTCACATAATTAGTAATTGCTGGAGAGGGGCTAGGAACATAGATCTGAGTCTAAAGCTTATGTTCTTCGAACTTCCAGAGCTCATTTGTGCTTGCTCATCTGCACCCAGCCTGTCACTGGGCATGGGAAAACAAGTGTCCCTTAGTCTAGTCCACCAGTTAGTCCCTCAACTCTAACATCTCTTCTCTCCTCTCTGTCTGTAAATGTGTTCAGTACTTAGGAGAAAAACCTTATTCGTTCTGTCTTCCATAGTCACTGAAGGCTCCCTCAGGACTTACTATGGAAGTGTTAGCCATTGGCATAATGAGAGCAATGTGATGTTCCAAGCACAACACAAGGATAAACACTGACAAAGCTTTATCCCTTTATCACAAACACATATTGGAGACAGGGTTGTTCCAGACCTTGTGGCTTCACAACTTGAACTAAACAACTTTAGTGGACCTTGTGGCCCACTTCTTTGCAAAGTGATTCCTTTGAGCCTATTCAGCTATATCACCCTGTCTCATTACTTGTCCTTAGTAACTGTCACTCTCTTACTTCCCCCTAAATAGCTAGTCTTTGGTCTTCCCATCCACCTCTTGGTAATTTAATGTTATAATGACAGTCTTTCCAATGTTTTGGTCTCTTAGTTCCTTGACCTAGTCTCCAAAGATTTCCACCCTGTCTTAGCCACTCACTCCCTTAGTCATATCCTGACCATTGTCACCACCCAGACTGCTCCATCTTCAAAACACTTGCATCTTATTCACTGACTGTATTCCTTCCACTTTGTCTGTTGAGCTATTCCTCTACCACCTTTTTATTTCACGGGATCATTCAGGCCATTGCTTCTACCTTCTTTCCGTTAACACCTTATCTTTAGATTCCAATCAAGTTTAAATTCTAGTCATTCTCTTGGAATAGGCTTAATTTCCTTGTCTCACCTCTCTTTGTTGGACTTGGATAAAAGGAAACATTAGTGCCTACATTTGGACATCTAAAAGGCACCCAAGGAAAATCACTAAAGAGCAGATTTATATTACTATGAATTCATGGTTATCAACTTTAGATGGAGTCTGGGCCCCTGTAATCCCACTTAATTTTTCTAGCCGTCTTTCCTCTTCCCTGCAATGACTATTTCAAACCAATATTCTTAAGCCTCGTATTACTCCTACCATTCTCACTTTCTGTAGGTCACCTTATTTTTAATTCATAGGCAAAGTAGAAGCTATCCATTGGGAACTCCTGCAACATTTTGCAACCCAAAGCTTGGTCACCCACCTACATTGTTATCATGCTCTCTTTCCCTCCTGTCTAAACAGGACAAGCATCCCTCTTAAGGTCAGTGCTCATTCCTGTGCTCTGAATCCTAGTCCTTCCTTATTCTCTGGCTTTTTGCCACTTTACTAAATTCTTCTCATCAGTGTTTAACGTGCTAAAGTTTCATTACAACAAACAAACCACTCTACCTCATTTCACCTCCAGTTACCATCCAATTTTTTCCCCATTTTGTAGCTAAACTTCTCAAAACCTCTAAACTTCTCCCCCCAGAAAAGTTGGATACTTTGGCCCTCTCCACTCCCATGCCTCATCCCAGTCTGTTTTGACTTCTACAAAACCTTTAGTCTATTGAAATGGTTCTTACTGAGGTCACCCTAGCTCACCAAGTGACCATCATATCTCTGAATCCAGCGGTTATTGCCCTCAGCTTATTTCCTCGGCCCACTTCACTTCTCAGTGGCATCTGGTACTATTGACTAGTTCCTCATCAACACATAGGTGTCTATGATTCCACTCTCATGGTTTTACTAGAACCTCTGGCCTCCTTTGCAGGAGTCCTTAGGCTCCTTTGCAGGCTTACTGGCCTCCAACCTTTAAATCTAAAGGTATCTCTAAGCCCCATTCTTTCTCAATCTAATTTTTCTGCGATTGTGTCATCCCCACTCTGAGCTTTAGTTGCTGATGACTTTCAGATCTCTCCTCCGGGCTGCTTGATTGACATCTCCACTTTGGTGTTTCAGAAACATCCCACCAAGCTCAGCAGGTTTCCTCATAAACTTTGCTCTTGTGCCTAGTACTCAACCAGTTGCAGAAGCTAGAAACCTCACTTACCCGTTCACTCAATTGCCAAATCCTATCCGTTTACATTTCTAAAAATCCCTAAATTCTGCTGCCTCTCTTATCTTCATGATCTCCCACCAGGATTATTCCAATTCCTGCTACTTCCCCTATCCAGTTGTGCACCCCTCCAACCTAGTCTCCATCCATTGGCCAGAAGACACAAACTGATGCTTAAAACCTTGCAATAGCTTCCAATTCTTCTTAGGATTAAAAACTGACATTCTACGCATGACTTACAAGATCTTGTGTGATCTAGCCACTGCCTACCTCAGTCCTACCTTGATCTTATCAATGATTGTCAACACTGGACAGTTAATACTGTTTGTTGAATTGAACTAAATTGAATTGAACCACACCTCACTCTCCCTCTCTCTGCTCTGACCACACTGGCCTTTCAGTTCCTCTAACCTGTCATACACTAGTCCATCTCAGGGCCTTTGTACTTGCTGTTTCCTGGCCTGTAATGCTTTCCCCCTTACATGATCTACTGAGCTTCTACTCATTCTGGAAGTACTTAGTTGAAATACTATTTCCTCAAATAACTTCCCAGACCCCAGCTCCCATAATTCCTCATGTTTTAGGCATGTAGCACTTGTACAGTTGGTAATTATACACCCCGTGGGGTCAGAGTCCTTGTCTGCATTGCTCACCATTGTATCCTTATCACAGTGCCTGGCACATGAAAGTGCTTGATAAATCTTTGTTGAATGCACATCGTTCAGTCTTCTATCAGCTATTTGCATAATCAGAGAAAGGCTTTTTATCTGAAGAGACCAAAATGAATCTGCATTTAACCTTTGGCCTTTTGCCAGTGATTTAGAGGTATAGAGGTGTTTTTAATTCAAAATCTCACTTTTTGGTATCTTCTGCTCTAAACATCCACAGATTAGTCAACACCTAAAACACCTCCACCTGCAGCAGATCATTCATATCTTGCTGCAAGGCAGGCTGGGGAACATCATCTTTATTCTTACCAGTCACTTACTCAATTAAAAATTGGGTTCAAGGAAGAAAAGGAGAAGGGCTATTGGGAGACACCTACCAATCCATTTTCCATACTAACCAAGAGTGATTCTTGTAAAATATGCATTTAACCATGGTACTCATCTACGTAAGGTCTTCCACTGACTCCAGACTCCTTAGCCTCACAAGTGGGGCTTCTCTGATCAGGTTCCAGATAACTTCTCTGGCCTCCTCTTCAGCCAGTTTTTTTTATTCTTTGATGCTTGGTTATAAAAGAATCAGTTCATTTGTGGTGTTCATCATGCTAATAATTCCAGACTCTGTTTTGCCTTTTCTTGGTATGTCCCACATTCATCCATGTATTTACATATTTCATAAATATTTGAATGACTTCTTTTACCAACGTTAAGTCCTGCAGATATAGAGGTGAATGAGAAAGATGCTATCCTAGTTTTCTTGGAATTTAACTTCGATATGGTGATGGTCAATATAGAACAAGTAATCCCAACTGTGATGAACGTTCGCAAAGAAGAAATGTGCATTGTAATGGGGATATACAGTAGTGCCAACTTACCTGCATGTGGGATGAAGGAGAGCTTCCCTGAGGAAGTGATTTTGAAGCTGAGATTTCAAAGGTGAATTAGAATTAATCAGGCAAAGACAGGGGGAAGAGCTGCCCTCCTTTCCTTCATGTCTTTGCTTAGATGCCACCTTTTATTAAGACTTACTCTGATTATCCTACTTAAAATTGCAACCTGTCCTCCCTTAAAACATTCCTGATCCCCTTTTTTTCCATAGCACTGCCACTTCTTATGTACTATACAGTTTATTCATTTTATTACTTGTTATTTGTGTCCCCCACTGGAGTGTCAGCTCCATAAATCAGGAATTTTTGTCAGTGTTACTGTTTTGTACACTGATGTAACCAGACACCCAAATTAATGCCCAACACAGATGATGCTCAACAAATACTAATAAATGAAGGTAAGAGAGTATTTCCAGAGCGAAGTTCTAGAGCTTGGCTTAAGAGAGAGGAGAAACTCTTATTGGAAACAGGAAGGAGGGAGGAAGGGATGAGATCAGATCTAAGTAGTTGTGATTTGGTTTTGGGAAGTTGAGAGTTCCATTTATTTATCTGTCTTTTTTTTAAATGGAGGTACTGGGGATTGAACCTGACCTTGTGCATGCTAAACATGTGCTCTACCACTGAGCTTTACCCTCCCCTGAGAATTCCTTTTAAATAATTGTGTAATGGTTAGTTTTGTGTGTCAAATTGGCTAGGTTACAGTACCCAGTTATTTCATCAAACGCTAATAATCGAGGTGTTACTGTGAAGGTATTTTATAGATGTGGTTAACATCTACAATCAGTTGACTTTAAGTAAAAGAAACTGCCCTCAGTAATGTGGGTGGACTTCATCCAATCAGCTGAAGGCCTTGAAAGCAAAAACTGAGATTTCCCAGAGAAGAAGGAATTCTCCCTCAAGACACTGCAACATTAACTCCTGCCTGAGTTTCCAGCATGCTGACCTATCTACCTTAAGGATTTTGGACTTGCCAGCCCCACAATCATGTGAGCCAATTTCTTAAAATAAACGCCTCTCTGTCTCTCTATCTCTGTCTCTTCTCTGTGTGTCTCTCTCTATATATTGGTTCTCTTTTTCTGGAGAACCCTGACTGATACAGCATCTTTTTTTTTTTTTTTAAGTAGGAAGTAAAGTTACCAGAGAGTAAAACAAGAAAATGGAAGATGAGAGTGCAGCAGAAGGCTTGAAATAGTCTTCGCAGAGAATGAGAGAGTGAACTGACAAAAGGAACATAATTAGGTTATTAGGTAGTGTTGAGGGCTCAGTAGAAGTTTCTGAACAGATTTCCTTTTTCACCTTGCCTGTCTGGAAAACTGTTGTTTTTGTTTTTTTTTTAATTGAAGTATAATTTTTAAAATTTTATTTATTTGGTTGGGTTTTTTTGTTTTGTTTGGTGGGAGGTACTTAGGTATATTTATTTATTTTAATGGAGGTACTGGGGATTGAACCCAGGACCTCATACATGCTAAACACACTCTGCCATTGAGCTATACCCTCTCCCCAGTTGAAGTATAATTGACATACATTGTTATATTAGTTTCAGGTGTACAACATACGATTTGACATTTATATACATTATGAGATGATCACCGTGATAAGTCCAGTTACCATCTGTCACCAATTAAAGTAATTACAGTGTTTATTGACTATATTCCCTATTCCAAATATTATGTCCCCATAACTTATTTATTTTATAACTGGAAAAAAACTGTTCTTTAAGGTCTTAAACTTTAGAGCCTACTATGATTCTATGACTCTTCCTTGCCTTTTCTAGGACGAGTTCTTATCTGTGCCCTCATTGAACCCTTTTGTTATGTCTTGTTCACCATTTTGTCCACAGTCCTTGGTAGAGTGCCATAAACAACAGCACAGACACCTAGCTCACACAGATCCACTGTACCTAGTGCTTAGCTACCAGCCTCTATTCCAAGCATTTTACGTTAACTCATTTAATTCTCATGACAGCCCTGTAAGGTAGGTACTATTATTATCTTCATTTTATAAAAAAAAATAAAAAATAAAACTGCAGTAAAATATCCCACAACTAGCAAGTGCTGGGGTCAGGTGTTCAGTCCAGGCAGTCTGACTCCCAGAGGCCATCCTCCTGGCTAACGAAGGTTGCTGTACATTTATGCATCTGTTCCACAGATACATTCTGATCACCTACTCATGGTGCCCAGCACTAAGGGCTGAGGGAAGAGCAGAGAGCAGTCAGAATCTCTGCCACCGTGGAGCTTACACTTCTAGTCAGGAGAAATGGACAATAAGCAACTAAGTAAGTATTGATATGAGGCGGTAATAAGTGCTACGGAGAAAAATAATGCGGGGTATGGAGGATCAGAAAGGTGGGGAGAGGGTTGCTATTTTATGGTAGGTAGTCAGAGAAGAACTCACTAGTAAGGTCTCTTTGAGCAGGGACTTGAAACGAGGGAATAGGCCTAGTGGATGTCTGGGAGAAGAGTATTCACTGTGGTCTAAGCCTCTGCTTGTCCCCAGGTATCCATTGTCTTCTCCCTTTACTAGTCGAACCCCTGACTTTAATCTGGGCACATGGTTACTGAAAATAAAAATCAGATGTTGCAGCTTTCCTTGCAGCTAGGTATGTGCCTGTGATTGAGTGATGTGTGCAATGCCAGTTTTTGCCTTGAAAGGTAAGACTATGTCTTCTCTGCTCTACCCCATCTCACTAGCTGGGATGAAACCCAGCACACATGATGGTGAACTCTCTTGGACTTTGAAGACAAGGACCATTTCCTTGGAGAAGGCAGCACAACTGAAAGGCAGCCATATTACCTCTGGAGTACTTATACTTGGACAGTTATGTGAGAGAGAAAATAAGCTATCATGTTAAGCTGTTGTATTTTGGGGTCTTTTTGTTATTACAGCATATGTATGGTAGACAGAATGGTAACGTGGTGCCCAGGATTTTCTGCCCCCTATGTACACACCCCATATAATCCCTTAGACTGTGAATATGATAGGTATAACTTCTGTGATTAGGTTACATTTTATGGCATACTTGACTATAAGAAAGATTATCTGGGTGGGTCTGGCCTAACCACATGAACTTTTTTAAAGCAGGAAGTTTTCTCTGGCTAGTTGCAGAAAAGAATGTAGAAAGTTTCGAAGCATGAAAAGGGTTTGGGGTGCTGTTGCTGGTTTGAAGATGGAGGGGCCATATGGCGAGGAAGACAGGTGGCTTATAGGACCTGAGAGTGACCCCCAGCTGATGTCCAGGAGGAAACAGGAACCTCAGTCCCACAACCGCAAGATACTGAATCCTGCCAACAACAAGGATGAGCTTGGAAGACGATTTTCCTCCAGAGCCTCCGGACAAGAATCTAGCCCAGCCAACACCTTGATTTCAGGCTTATCATACCCTGAGCAGAGAACCCAGTCAGGCCATGCTGAGCATGGATCTACAGAACTGTGAGATAGTAATCAGGTGCTTAGTTTGTAACAGTCGGTTACACAGCCACAGAAAACTGTAGGTACTATAGGTAGGCTCTGAGGTGGGAGCGGGCTCCGTGGGATGCAGGCAATAGAAGTGGTGTGAATAGGGGAGAGTAGGACAGGTTACAGAGGGAGCAGCCCGCTTGGGTCAGATGGCAGCTTGTAGGCCACACAGAACTTCGGCTTTCCTGAGAGAATGAGATAATAAGGCATTAGTGAGTTTTGAGCAGGGGAGTGATAGGATCTGCCTGTATTTGAAAAGGGTCACTGGCTTTTCTGGAAGGAGTAGATTGTAGGGGCAAGGGTGGAAGCACGGAGACCAGTAGGAAGGTTATGGGATAATCCAGGTGAAAGGTGGTTGTAGCTTAGACCAAGGTGTAGCTCTTAAGGTAGTGAGCAATAGTTGGGTTCTGGATATATTTTGAAGCTGTTGCTTAACAGGATTTGCTAAAGCTTAGATATGGAATGTGTGTGTGCAGGGTGGGGAGTCCAAATTTTGATCCAAGCAACTGGAAAAATGGACTTGCCATTTACTGAGATGGGGAAGATCGTGAAAGGAACAGGTTCCTTTCTTTTGGTGGGCATTTTACATTTTTAATTTTGGGATTCTTACCAGATATCCAAAGCAGAGGTGGGACTCCATCATACGCTAAATTTTTGTTTTTTTAAATCATCAGGCTCCCCTACCCTTGATTTTGAGTCCCCGGTGACCCAGGATTTTGTCTTACTTGGGTTTTGGGGAGATGAGGTGGATGTTTGAGAGTGTGTGTTGGCGGGGGAGGGGGTCCCAAAGACAGCTTGTTGGTGCCCGGCGCTCGCTTACACGCTCCGTGAATGGGTAAACGGGCACATGGATTATACCTGCCCACGACGCTCTCAGGATTGCTACTTTCCCAAGTCAACCGTGCCCCTCTTTTCCAGACGCAACCAGGCAGACCTCTATTCCCAAGGCCTGCGCGCAGCCGACAAGTTTGGCCTGGGCCCCGCCCTTCCCAGGCCCTCCCCCTTGGCCCCGCCCCTTTCTGGCTCCGCGGGTGCTCTCAGCAGAGGCTCCGGCCTCTTCTAACCGTTCTAACAGCAGAGAGGGGATGGAGCTGCCGGTGAGTCCGCTGCTGGGGATCCGCTTCCCTTCGCCCTCCTCCCCCACTCTCACCACTGCTCCCAGGAATGTCCCCTTCTCCCACACTCCCACAGATCCTCCTCCTCCTCCTCCCCACCTGGTCCTCTCTGTCCTCTCCCACGCCCCTCCATCCAACCAAGTAGTTATGTGAACCCAGTCCTCTGCTTTCTGTCTAACCACCCACCTCAGTGCATGGGCAGATGGGACTGGGGCTTTGCTGCCTCTGAGTGACTACCTGTTCTCCCCCTTCAGGCGATCGCCAGGCTCTAGTCCCAGTGACAGTTCCTTGCTGTTCTGAGGTCCTCTGAGTGAGCCCCTTTCAGTGTGTGTGTCGATTTGCCTCCACAAGTGATCACACGTTTATGCCAGTCTCTGTGGTTGGACTCACGTCTTCGATCATCCATTTCTCCAACAGGCACATCCCCATGAACCCTCAGCAGCAGATCCATCTCTCTTCCCTTCCTTTGCCTCCGGTGCCCCTTAGGCCAGGTGAGGGGACATTGTCCCGGGCAGTGGGAAGGAACTTTGTGCTGGGAGGGCCCTACCTCTGTCCTGGGCCTGCTTACCAGTCTTTAGGAAAGCTGTAGGGAGGGTTCAGGGTCTCTGGTCTGGCTCCCCCCTGCAGCTCCATCCATTTATTTCCCCGTCTGAAGTCCCTCCCTTCCCCTTCCCCCTAACCCCTTGACCCTGCCTAGAGCCTAAGCCCTCTTCTCTTGCCCTTCTCCTGGGTTGGGCCAAGCAGGTGAGGTCCAGCCACGAGGAACGTGGAACTGGCATTCGGATCCTGAGCAGTGGGCAAGGTCGATTCGACAGCAGCTGAATACCTGGCTCCTCTTGGTCTCAGATGAAGAGGTGTCATCTGAAGCCCTTGAATCTCGGCACTCTGTAGGTATCCAAGACAAAGGAGAACAGCCCTGGCCCTGTCAGGTAAAACAGAGACAGCGCCTGAAGGCGGCCGTGACTCCGTCAGAGCGGCCTACGGTCCTGCTGCTCCTGGTAGCTGAGCTCCGAACTCTGTTCTCAGCTGTGCTGCAGGACGGCAGCCCTGACGCATGGTACTACCTGCTTGCGGTGCTGAATCTGCTCCCTCCATATCGTGCACTGCTTGTCGGTCATCTTGATTTGCTGCCTTTCCTGGAGCAGCTGTACCGCTGGGCACCCTGGGTCGAGTCCCAGCTCCAGCTGGACCTGCTAGTTGCCATAGACCAGGCCTTTCCCCGAGACACCTCTTTGTTAGAGGGCACCTCCCATGTTGACTGCTGTCCCCAGAAGCAGAGGTTCCATCGTGGGACTCCACGCCCAGCCTGCCCTATTGTGCAGGCTTGTTGGGGAGGGCAGCAAGTAGATGAGGAGTTGTCCACATGGCTGCGACCACTGACACTGCCTGAGCTACAGCACAGCCTGGGTATCGTTGGTGCCGAGGTGGCCCTGGAAGAGGCCCAGTGGTTAGATGGCCTCAACCTCCTGCCCTTGGCACTTGCGACGGACATCCCTGTACAGTATGAAAGCAGTGACACTGGCAACGGAGAGGAGGAGCCTGTTGAAAGAAGAGAGACTAAGTAAGTGAGGGACCGTATCTGGGGCTTTGAGCAAAGGAGAGAAAGAAGCCAGTTCATGGGTGCCTCTCAGGTCACTTGGATGTCTAGAGCCAGCTTCATAATTGATGTTAGCAATTAGCCTGACCCCGAGCCAAGCTGGTGTGAGGCTACTCCTTGCTTCCTTTTTGTCTGCAGAATGAACCCAGTGTTCTCAGTGTTAATCCCCAAAAGAAAGTGCAGAAATTCATGAAAATCAAAAGTCAACCACGAGGAAGCCAAAGCTTCAGAAAAAACCTTGAGTTTCCAGAGTTTCTAGACTTCTTTTGCAGACAGTGCTTAGTTCTTTTTCTCACTCGTTTGTAATCCCTGTCTTGCCTCTGGGCCTACCTAGTGCTGGGTGCTGGGTGCTGGACGCTGGGTCCAGGTCCTTCCCTTGGGCTGCTCCTAGGTGAGTGCTTGTCTGAAGGCCCTTCCCACTCATGTCTGTGTGAGCTAAGCCAGCTCCAAAGGCAGATTAGAGTTGGCAGCACTACCAGATGAGACTTTACTTCTGACCCTTCCAGAGTCTTCTTCCTGCCCTGCGAGCGTCGGAATCCTAGCCCCTGGAGCTATGATTTTCCTCCCTAATCTGGCTCTCATTGCTCTCTTCAGGGTTTCAGAATGCCTACAGAGACCCTCTCTTCTGAGAGTTCTCTAATTCTAGTCTTGGAATTTCTCCCTGTCCTCTGGCCAGTTTGTCTGTGACTCATTCACTGTCTGGGAAGAAGGGTAGTTTTACCTTAAATCAAGCTTGGCTTCCTCAATTTTTGCTCTAAATGCATGGATGGGTCAAGTTTTTCCTGAAGCCTTAGAGCCTTGACGGTAGACAGATAGGCAGGCCCCTGGGGCCCTGATGGAAGGTGGCCAGTGCCAACAATGTATGCCTTCAGTAACCCCTGCAGACCCCTCCTTTTTCAAAGACCTGCCCCAGGCCCTGAGTATAAGTTTCTTTTCCTGGAGGAACCTAACTGAAGTGAGAATGGGCTGAGATGTTGGAAAGGAGTCAAGTTCTTTGCCCTTTCTTTGGAGCTGGCAATAAACCTCTGAGGCCTAACTAATGTAGCTTAATTTGCACCATGTTCTCCAGAACTGGCTTCCTTGGCATTCATTCATTCAAGAAGTATAAGATATGGAATTTGACACAACATTGTAAAATGTCTATAACTCAATAAAAAGAAGTAAAAAAAAAAAAAGAAGTATAGTATATCTAATATAGATCAGAAACTGCTGGATGCTGAGGATACAGAAATGGCAAAACAGACTCAGTCCCTTCCCTGGGGTTTTACAACAGCTTAGTTAAGGGAGATAGATGTTAAGTAAGTTGATATAAATAAAATATCATTACAATTTGTGTTAAGTGCTATAAAATCAAAGAATATTGTCTTTCCTCTGGCAGCTGCTCTGGGGGGTGTGTGTGTGTGTGTGTGTGTGTGTGTGTGTATACACATCAGAGTTAGGGGAAAGCACATCAGGAGAGTTTGAATTTAGATTAGGATTAGCAAAATATCTTGCAGGTTGGGAGGCAAAATAAGAGGAAAATTTCAAGGAGGAGAGAGCAGGAGGGGAGGGTATATCTCAGTGGTAAAGTGCATACTTAGCATGCACAAGGTCCTGGGTTCGATCCCCAGTACCTCCATTAAAAAAGTAGGGTGGAGGGAGGGAGGGAGGTGGGAGCAGTCAGTAGTGTTAAATGCTACTGAGGCAAATAAGAAAAATCTGAAAAATACTGGGTTTAGCAATAAGGAAGAGGTTGGTGAGAGCGGTTTCAGTGGAGCTTTGTGAGGAGGAAGGCAGATTGTAGTGTGTTCAGGAGTGAATGGAAGATGAAGAACTGGAAATCACGTATTACTGTTTTTTTCATGAAGCTTGGTTTAAAAGGGAAAGAGAGATTAGGACAGTAGATTGAAAGAGTATTGGTGGCTGAGCATGATTCTACAAAAAGAAAAAAATGGAGAGATGTTCATAGCCCTTAAGACAGTGCTTGAGAAGTAGGTGCTCAGTAAGTATTTGTAGAGTGAATGATTAAATATAGGCTAACAGCTGAAGAAG
Source organism: Camelus ferus (assembly GCF_009834535.1). Classification (NCBI taxonomy): domain Eukaryota; kingdom Metazoa; phylum Chordata; class Mammalia; order Artiodactyla; family Camelidae; genus Camelus; species Camelus ferus. The sequence continues at coordinate 55,048,975 of NC_045705.1, read as the reverse complement.
AAGAAATTGAAAATACATCATGAAGAGGGGAAAAGGGATCCAGAGCACAAATGGAGGAATTAGCCTCGCAGAGAAGAAAGTCACTCCTTCCTCTCAAATTCAGGGACGAGATCAGGATGGGAATATGTACAGATACATGTGTGGGGAGGCAGCGGAACTTGAACGAGTTAGTTCATGGCTGAGAGCCTCAGTTTTCCCTGGGCAGAGATGGAGGCAGGGAAGGGGCTGGGACTGGGAGCTCAGCAGGGCTGGACATGGGGTGGAGGTAGGTGGAGGCCTGGAATCGTGGCTGAGGAGACTGCAAGAGGTAGCTGCCTGAGGACTTGTGCTAAGACATCAGAGCAGAGTGAGCCCACAGATGAGACTAGCTACCAGGAGTCTATAGAGGAGCTAATAGGCCTGGTTCTGTGATCTTGTAGGGCTTTAATTATGGAGGAAATGAACCTTTAATAGCAGTTACACCATTAAGATGTCCTGATCCAACATCAAGATCGTAAACCCTATTTTCAACGTGAGCTTTAGAATGGGATTGCACTGTTATCCCTGGGCTAACTTGTTCTGTTGATCAAGGTTTGGGCCAATTATACTATGACACTGGTATACTCCGACTGGTTAAGTCTGAGTTTAATTATTCAGAGAGTCTTTTTATTGGTCTGTTTTTGTGCTCTGAGTTCAGTCTAATCAGAATTATTAGTCCAAGTAATTAACTTTTGATTTCTTAAGTAATTAATTTTAATACCAATTTTGTTGACTGGTGGGGTAGGAGAGTAGGAAGATTGACAGTACTAGTGCAGGCTGGAGGGGGCTAAAGGAGGCATCACTGGATCCTGGCTGGAAAGAAAAGGATGTGAAGTTGGAAGGTGGGTGATAATGGAGGAAGAGCAAAAAAAGGTCACAGGCACGGAGATCACACAGGGTTGGAGGGCAGATATAATGGGAGCAATAGATAGGAGATCTAGAAGCTTAGGAAGGTTGCCAGAGAGGAGAAATCCAGGACTGTGGACTTGCAAGGTGATGAGTGGGACAGCAAAGTATTCCCATTATTTTTACTCAGTATTTTGTAACATCGACTTCATAGTAATCACAGTCAATCCAGAATGATTATTCATTGATCAGGAAGGGAGGGATTGTTCACTTACAGGTGTGTGTGAATATAGTTGCCTGACTGTGTCACCTCATGGACTGACTGGATTTGCTCAGTATGTGAGCTCCTTTTAGTGCAGGTGGTTGACAAACTCTGACTAGGCTATGTCAGGTCCTCTCGGGCTCCTGATCTATCTCCTTCATTCGCTGGTCAGCAGTGGCAACCTGACAGCTTTGCTCTACCTCTTCTCTCCTGATTTTTTATCCTGCAGGTCTCTGCTTGACTCTGAAGTTCCCAGGGAGAAGACCTTCCAGAAAAGAAGCACTGGCTTCTTACCGCAGACTTCTCTCCTGGGTAGCCAGATAGTGACTGTTATGAAGACAGAGAGATACCTGAAGAAGGTCCACTTTCTCTATCTCAATGTGGCTTCCAGCCGCTACTTTAGGTGAGAGCCTGTGTCCAGAGCCCTGTCCCGCTCCTCCCACTCCCAGACTTGGTCCTATGCTGTCTTCCCCCTCTTCCTCCTCTCCAGACCTGCTGCTGTCCCTTCTCTCCCTTCTCATTTCAGCTCTTCTCCCTGTTGCCTCCTCCTTCCCTTCCCCTCAGCCTCCTCTCCACTCTTCACCTCCTCTTGGCTCCCCTTTGCTCTCATAGCTTTTGGTCTTGGTCATTCTTTCCTAAATTTTGCTCTGTCTTCTTTATTCTACCCTAGAATGATGGAAACATTTGGTCATCGCCTCAGAGGGGAATTTAATGGTGATCTCTTCTAACTCTAGTGTAAGAATCAGGGGTTTAAATCTTTACAGTGTCAGGGAAGCTTTGTGTTTCCTAAGGTGTCCTGTTCTTAGACTGAACCCAAATCTTCTTTCTTTGAACTTCATCCTTTTGGTCCTAGATTTATCTCTGTGCTATAAAAACAAGTCTCTTCCTTCCATATGACTCAAGAGGCATCCATTCACTTTCTTCCATTCGATCCAAATCTTAGTATTTTTAAAAGCTCTATTCAAGTCCCTTCTCTTCCCAGAAATAATAACAATTGCCATTAATCAGGCTTTTCTAAGTACATGCGTCATTTAATTCTTACCTAACAGGTAGGTACTATTATTATTTCCATATATGAGATGAGTAGACTGAAGCATAGAGAGGTTAAGTAACTTGCCCAAGGCCACATAGTAAGTGGTGAAACAGGACTTGAACCTCGGACTGTCTTAACTCAAAGGCCCACACTCTTAAGCAATATCTGATACACACTCCCAGGGGGCCCTGTTTCCTGCATACAATGACTAGTTTGTCCTGAACTTAGGTAGCACTAATGATCTGTACCATCCATTGATTTACTGATCAATTCATTTAACAAAAGTTCACTAAGAGCATCGTGCCAGTTACTAAGCAATTGTCTCTTGGCTCTATTTCTGCTCTTTTCTCTCTGCTTTGTAATACTGGGGCTGGGACTCTGCAAATTTCATTTCTCCGTTTTCAGCTCGCTTCCTGTTAGGTTTTATTAATAGGGGGTGCTAGAAGGAGACTGGAGAAGGGACTCTGTCCTTCCTTTACTTGCTCTTCCTGTCATGGCGTCAGAAATGGCCCTTCACCCTGGCAGCAGCAGGCACTTTCAGAATCAACCACTTCATGATCCTGGAAGGAACCAACGCCAACTGGGTAGCACCTTCTTGTCAGAGTTCTGAGTCACAACTCTGCAAGGCCCCCTCTCCAAACTCCTTAGATACCAGTACCAGCCAGGCAGCATCTCCTTCTTAGAAATCCAAGTCCCAGCGCTACAGGCCACTCCTCCCAGCCCATTGCTTCTAAGAACCCAAACTTCTTTCCTTTGTTCCTCTAGTTGTGGGGCTGGCGTCCATCCCTGCAGCTATTGCCTTTGTGCTTCCTTAGCATTCCCTTTTTGCTTTTTAGGTGTCCTCTGACACCTTGTCTAGAACATATTTTCTCTATTAAATTTACTTTCTTGAAATGCCTAATACAGTTTCTGTTTTCCTGATTGGACTCCGATAATCGTACTTGGTATTATGAGTGGTCCCAGGAAACAATCCTCAAAGATGGGATTCTGATATTGGTTTGGTAACGTCCTTGGCCCTGGACAGTACTGGGATCCTTGCTAACGAGAAATAGTATACTTGGAACCCGTGACCTGTAGTGGCATCACAATTAAATTGTCACGTGGTTGAAGGTGATGAACTACCTACTGACACCTAGTGGCTGCTGCACTTGACCTCCCAGCAGGGGGTGATCATGATGGTAGCAGGGTGGGATGGGGTGCCTGTTGACCATGTGGAGAGCTTACAAGAAAGAAAGCTACAAGCTTAGGGCTTTCAACTGTCAGCTCAGTCATAATCAGAGAAGTAGCACAATCAAAGATAATTAGGTGCACAGAGAGACAAGAAGCCATGAGGAAGAGAACTAGAAAGGCAGTGAGTAATTACAGGACCAACATCTGCCAAAGAAGGAACCCAGTGAAGGGAGTCTAGAAGCAGCACTTGGTGCTGCTTTTCTATCGCAGGAGAGGCAGAGGTGCATGAGTTTTACTATATGCTCCCAAAAGTCGGAGAAGAGGAATTGAGCTTTCGACAGACTCAGAAAGCTGAAGAGCAGACGTTGCAGCTTAGGACCCACACCAAGGAGGGAGGTGTCTTCTGGTTCCACCTGTATTGTAACCAGGGTCCCAGCTGGAAGCCCAGGGGGTTTAATTTGTGGGTTCTCTGATGATTTGCATATTTCATCCAGATATTTTGCCCAGTTTTTTTAGTTGGTCTCAAGTGGGAGTGTTGGTCCACATTTCTAGTGCACCATCAGCAAAAGTAGAAGCCTGGTATTTTTTTGTTTCACTTTACTTACTTGCCATATAACAGGTTTTTGCAGTGTGTTTGCATTTATCAGAGTTTTCTTGTATTTGTCCTAGATTTTGATTCATACTTAGGAATATATTTCTTTACTTCCTTAGAGTCTTTGCTCTCACCTCCCTACCCTTACCAGCCCGATTTAGACTTGCATTCCCTTCTCCCCGGGCAGTGCCAGTCTCCCTTTTCCTGCTCTCCCCGCTCCTCGTTTATTATCTGTCTTCTCCAGTAGAATGAGAGCTCTACCAGGGCAGGGATTTTTTTGTTTGTTATATTCAGCAATGAATGTATCCTCAGGGCTTAGAACAGTTTAGCATAGAGTAGAAACACAGCCACGTTTGTTGAATGAATGAAGGAGAAGGAATGGATGAACTACCACAAGTGGGAACAAATTTGGGGGGAATTAATGATGAGTTTAGTATAGAACTTGCTGTGTTTCAGGTACACAGACGACATAGAGTTTGCGATGTTTTGGAAGTCTTGAATATATGAGTCTGGGACTCAGGAAGATCGTGACTTGCCCTGTTTACTCTCTGGCATCCCTTTTTACTCCAGTTGATCTGAGCTCTTTGAGGACAACTATGTAGTAGTTGTTCTTATGTCCTCGTCTCCCATCATAGCACTTGGACAGAAGGGGTGGCTGATAAATGGTTTAACTGAGATCCATAAAATTAGGGACTAGATTTTTCTTGTTCCCTGCCGTATCCTCAGCACCTGACAGTGCTTGGCTTAATACGTGTTTGTAGAAAAAATGAATATCCCCAGCAGGAGCAGTGGCCAGTGGAAGCGGGGAGAATGGTCCCTGATGCCTGGCCCTGTACAGAAAGAGTCGCCCCTATTAAGAAGGTCACAGGGAAAGGAGTGTCCCCTGGGGAGAGTCAGGGCTCAGCTAGGGTAGGTAGCTATCCTGTGGGAAGCTCAGTGACCCAGTGGTTAAGAGAGAGGGCTTGAATCAGGTAGACTTGGTTTTAAATCCTATCTTCTTCCTTAGTTGCCCTATGTAAAGTTATGCCTTCTCTTTGTTCAGTTTTCTCATCTGTAAATTGGGGATAATAGTACTTGAGAAGATCTACTCACTGTCAGAAATGAAATAAGGTTTTCATATGACTTTATTCTGTTATCCATCTAAGTGCTTTCAAGTCATTTGCTTAGTAACATATCCTAAAAAATTTAGAGAGAGAAGAGCTGAAGGAGGACCATTTTATCCTTTAGGCATTATATGCATGGGACCTGGGACACACAGCTTTTAAAGGACTTAAAAATATATTTAGTGCTTAAAAATATTACTGGTTCTAAGTTATGAAAAGAAAAGTAAAAAAAAAATGCTTTATTAAATGTGCCCAAACATAGCATTACTCCAAACAGTTTACTGCAACTAGATACAACTATTATATAGTTACATATAAATTGTATTTAACGTGGGATATAGGTGCATTTCCCTGAAGTAGGAGACCTTAGTAGGATTTTAAGATGGCTCTGGAGGTACCTGTCTGGTTCACTAGGTGGCAGTTTTCCTCTATTGGCCTGTGTCTGGTCTTCTAGTTGCCCCTGCTTTTCCTCTTCAGTTACTCCAAACAGCACTTCCTGATTATCTCTGCATGTTATTTCAGCATCTAGGGATATACATATTTTATAATTTCTAGGATGCACATTTTTCAACATCTCTGAAATTGTGATGCATCTTACAAATTGTATCGTATTAGCAGTACTGGAGTATCATATTGGCAACATTTTTTACTTTAGTGATTCATAAAAAAATGCAGCAACTTACAGTTGGTGGCATCTTAGATTTGATGGAATGTAAGCTATTTGGGTCTGGAGATAGGAACTTCTTGGAACTGGCTAGGGGGCTTTTTTTTTTCTTCCCACCAATTTTTGGTTTCCTTTTTTCTAATATTTATTCCATCTTTCTGGTTTGAAGATCATTCTGATCTTTCCCCCTCCTCCCACTCTCTCCCGCTTTCATTCCTGCCTCCTTGTTTTCCCCCTCCTGGCCTTCTTTTGTCCCTTCCTGGAGTCTGCACAAGTTCCCAGGGCTCCCACTGGTCTGTGCTCTTTTTTAAAGGCCCTACAGCCTGACGGTGGTACCACCCGACAAGGTGAATCCTGAGCACTACATCTTCTCTCCCTTCGGGATCCTGCACGTCCATCCCGAGGAGGGCAGTGAGACGATGACACTGGGTACCTGGCACCACCACTCTGTCCTCTGGCAACAGCTCCAGTTCATCCCATTCTTCAAGTATTGCCTTTTACGCAAGGCCTTGGCCTGGTAGGTGGCGATGGGTATGGGATTTGGGAAGAAGTGTCACAAAGAGCAACAGCACACTGTCACTGCCCTCCGATCTGTAGTTGGAAGAAGAGCGTGAAGTTGCAGGGGCTGCACCGGTGCCGGACGTTCCTAGGGAAGCATCTGCTCCTTGCTGTGCCCCACTTCGGAGCTGGGCTGCTGCATATTAGCAGGTGAGGTCTTCAAAACACAGCTTCACTGGACTTCCAAAAATTAGTTTACAGGAAGTAATAACGGGTTCATTGTAGAAAGTTTGGAAAATACGGAAAAGCACAAAGGAAAAAAATCTTTAATCTTACCGTCTGCACATAACCATGACAAACATTTTGTTACATATCCTTGTAGTCTTTTTTTAATTTTGTTTTTTATTGAAGTGTAGTTGATTTACAATGTTAGTTTCAAGTGTACAGCAAAGTGATTCAGTTATACATATACATATGTGTATCTATCTATATTTTTCAGATTCTTTTCCATAAATGTTATTACAAGAAATTGAATATAGTTCCTTGTGCAATACAGTAGGTCCTTGTTGTTTACCTATTATCCTTGTAGTCTTTTTTTCGTCACATACACAAATGTGATCATAGTGCACATACCCGTTAACTAACCAGGTTTTTTCTCTGAATGATATATTGTGAACATATCTATGTAATTATGTATTTCTCCATCAACTTGCCCCAGATCATACAATTCTTAAGTGTCAGATCTGAGGCTGTAATGCAGGTATTTCCATCTAAACTCTGCTCTTTCAATGGCATTGCTTGGATTATTATTTTGTTTTGTTTTGTTTTTTTGAGAAAACCTTACTCCTATTTTTAGTACTTTCTTACTTTCTCTGCACAGCTCCTCAGCTGCTCCAGTTATCTTCTGTGATAGGAGTTGCAAACTCAGACACCTATGGGGCCCAAGGAGGAACAATGGAAGAAATGCAGTGGGTTGAGTTCAAGACTTTAGGGAGTATGGGACTGCAGTCAGGTTGGAGATTGCACCTAAACGGAACACACTACTCAGTTCCAATCGACTGTTGCCATTGGGAATATAGGTCCAGCATGTCACCCACATTATTTTTTCAGGATGACCTGGAAATCCACATTTTGTAAAATTTCTTAATTTTACCTGGTTAGCTCAGATTTTTATAAAAACACTGTGCTGGCCAAGTCTTAGTGGTCCATATGAAAACCTTTTCAGTCTGAATTTGGCCCATGGGCTACCAGTTTGCAACCTCCACTCTAGATATCCTCCAGTCTAGCTTAATCATCATGGCATAATTGGGCTACACAGATCTGAACTTAAGTCCTGAATACCAGCAAGGGACTTTACTCTTTGAGCCTCAGTTTCCTGACCTGAAAACGAGAGAGAAGGATTTCTACTACTACCTAGTGGTAGTGAGAATTAAATGAGAATGTGACTATTAAGTACCATGTTCAGTGCCGCCATGGTGCTGAATAAATGACACCTGTTATGATCATCCTCTGCTTATTAGGGGTCCTTCATTTTTTCAAGGATGTGTGGAGATGTGGCTTTTTCTGGGTGTTTGTAGGGGAGAATGTATAACAGAAGTGGGTTTCCTCGGGGATGGTCAGCCCATAGGGAAGTTGGGGTTCATCAACTTTGATTCTAAAACCTACCTGTCCATCTAGACTGTTAGGGCCCTCAGCTCCTCCAGTTCCAAGGAAGAAGTCTCTGCAGTGTCTCCTCAGTCAGACCTTGGGATCTATTTGACCCTATTTTCTGGCAGAAAAGCTACTCAGTGTGAACATTTTCACATACCCCAGGCCTTTCCCAAAGAATTCCCCAGCCAGAAACTTCCTGGGCTTGAACTCTTCCAAAGACCTCTCAGGAGGAAGCTGTCACTGTTGGTCACTGGGAATATTATAACCTCTCTAAACTTTAACTCATTCTGAGGTGAGCTGGGCTGGGAAGACATCAAAGGTGTCCAAGGAGAGAGGGCAGAGTTGTTAGCTCTGACCAGCTTATCCCTTGATTCCAGGCTTCTGCAGGAGCTGCACTCTGTGCCCTGGCTCCCCCACGAACCAGATCGGTGCTATGAACTGCTGGACCTGCAGCGGGCTCTAGCCAAGGAGAACCACAAGGCTTTGCGGCTGCTCCGTCGCTGCCTGCATCTCTGCACATCCATCCTTCATCTGGTAAGAGACTCCAGTTTATCATGAAATTTTTCTCCCAGATGCACTCACCAGGGTTTCAGCCTTCTCTTGGCTTAAGCTTCCCTGTGTGTTCTGGACTCTGCACTTGGCTCAGAGCCCTTGTCCAGTCCAGTAACAGCAGTCTCTGCTCTGGGTGGATGGATTATAACAGGTAGGCAGACACTTGGACTCAGCCTTTCCCTAAGGCCTTGGAGCAGAGAGGAGAAGGAATGTAACAGTGTCTGTTTTTTCAGTTGTTTGTGCCAGGAGCATTAGGGGATTTGAGAGTTGGAATCCTGATCTTTCATGCTGCTGGGCTTATCTCTGAATCTGTCTGGAACCTTTGGCAAGCCACCGTGGCTGGTAGAGGAGTCCTTCCTTTGTATGCCTACTTTGTGTCTGTGGTACGTGCCCCCTGCCTAGGGCTCTGGAGGGCTCTGCCTTGTACTTGCCTCTTGCTTGTGGCTCATCCTCATAGTTTGTTGTTTATCAGGTGGGGCTGGATATTCACGCAGTTCTCTGGCTAATCACCATCTGCAGATAGTCCAGTTCTGAGAGACGGGACCCACTTAGATTTTATGAAAATGGGAAATGGCATGAAGGAGGCCTGGCCTACCTTGCCTGGCTTGAGCCAGGTTTTGGATCTTATATATCACTTTAAACTTCATCAGAGAAGGTTAATCACTAGGGACAGGACCCTAAAGTCTCAAAGGTGGCCTTGACCGCAAGGAATTTCTATTCCCAGGAGGAATCAGTGACTTCTTTTGTGGATAGCCCTTGGAAAATCTTAAATTTTCCATAATAAGTATTTTAAATCCTGTAATAATTTTTTTCACATGATTTGAAATAGTCAAATCCTTTCCCTCTCTCAGAATTCCCTATCCCCTCACCCTACTCTTCATTGTCCTTTTTACGTGCTTCCTGTCACCTTTTAACACACCATGTAATTTACTTGTGTTGGTAAGCCAAGTGCCCATGATAGAATGTAAGGTCCACAGGAGCAGAGACCTTTGTTTTGTGCATTGCTGTATCCCAAGAATCTGGAGGGGTCCTTGCACAAAGAAGATGCTGCATAACAGCTCCACAGGCTTGAGAATTTGAACTTAGCAGAGCCTCTGTGTGTTTTGAGTTTGTACTGATTGGACCCTTCCCTTCAGGGTTATTCTTTAGTTGTTTTCAAAGACTGGCAGAAGAGGAGATTTGTAGTCTCTCTTCAGGAGGTTTAGGAGAGAGGGGCCAATGGCATTAGGAGTGTCAGCATCCTGGAGCCATAGTGTGGGACAAGAGGAGGCAGTGGGCTTTAGCGTCCAGACAGCAAAGCCTGGACCTGCCACTGCACAAAACTGAACAGGGCCGAAGGTGGGGGCGAGCTGCTCTGCGGCCTTTCTCTACCTCCAAGTTCTTAAGTCTGAGCTTTGTTTTAATATTACAAAAATACTAGGAATAACTTTTCTATGGTCATAGTTAACTTACTTTTATTTTTTAAATTAAGATATGATTTGCATGCAGTAAAGAAAATAAATTGTAAATGTACAGTTTGCTGAAATTTGTGTGTATATATACACCCATGTAACTACCAGTGGGTCAAGATACAGAACACCTACAGTACCATAGCGAGTTCCCTGGTGCCTCTCTCATCAGTGCCCCCACAGGTAACCACTACTCTGACCTCTGTCACCATAGATTAGTTTTTTCTGACTTTGAATTTGATGTAAATGGAATCAGACAGCATGTGCCCTTTTTTGTCCGTTTTTCTTCACTCCACATTATGTTAGTGAGATTTATCCGTAACCTTTAGGTAGTAGTGGTTCACTCTTTTGTATTACTGTGCAGTGTTTTACTGTACAAATATACCACAGTTTATTTGCTAATTCTCCATTGATGGACTTTTGTGTTGGTTCCAGTTTTTTTTTCCTACTGTGAATAACGTGGTTATGAACATTTTTGTATGTCTTTTGATGGACAAAAACACTCATTTCTTTGGGGTATATATTCCAGAAGTGGAATTGCTGGAATAGGGTATATGTGTGTTTTGCAGTGCCGAACAGTTTTCTAGAGTGGTTGTATCAGTTTATATTCACATCAGACTTCTAGTTGTCCTGTGATCTCACCAGCACTTGGTATTGTCAGGGTTTTTAATTTTAGCCAAACTGGTGAGTGTACAGTGGTATTTCATTGTGGTTTTGATCACCAGTGATGTCAAGCATCTTTTCATATGTTTATTGGCCGTTTTGGTACCATCTTCTATGAAGTGTCTAACTCTTCCTTATTTTTTATTGGGTTGTCTGGTTTTTTCCCTATTAATCTGTAGCAGTTCTTTATATATTCTAGATAAGAATCCTATATTAAATATATATATACATAGTGGCTTATCTTTTTATTATTTTAATGGTGTCTTTTGATAAATGGAAGTTCTTAATTTTCTTGACGTTCATTTTGTCTTTTTGTTTTGGTTAGTGCCCTTTGAGTCCTGGTTTAAGAAACCTTTGCTTACCCCAAAATCTTGTAGATATTCTCCTATATTTTCTGCTAGATATTTCATTACTTTATCTTTTACATTTAGGTATATGATCCATTTCAAATTAATTTTTATGTATGGTGTAGGGTAAGAGTCAAGTTTTGTTTTTCTCATTTATTGAAAAGACTATCCTTTCCCCGCTGAATTACAGCTGTGTGTTTTTCTTAAGTCAGGTGATTGTGTATGGGTTGTTTCTGGACTCTCCTCTGTTCCGTTAATCTATTTGCCTGTCAGTGTTACACTGTCTTAATTATTGTAGGCCTTATAGTAAGTTGTAATATCTGGTATTGTAAATCCTATAACTTTTTGTTATTCCAGATTTCTCTGGCTATTCTAGGTTCTTTGAATTTACATATGAATTTTAGGATCAGCTTGTCAATTTCCACAAAATAATTTACTAGGCGTTTTTTTAATTAGCTTGCTTTGAATCTATAGTTCAATTTGGGGGAGAATTTATATCTTAACAATATTTAGTTTCCCAATCCATAAACATGGATCTGTTGATTTATTTTAATTTCTTTAATTATTCTTTAATTACTCTTAAGGTTTCCTGTAGAGATCTTGAATATATTTCATTAGATTTGTTTCTAGATATTTGATTTTTTTTGTTGCTGTTATAAATGGTATTTTTATTTTATTTTATACATGCTTTTAAATTGAAGTGTAGTCAGTTACAATGTGTCAATTTCTAGTGTACAGCACAATGTCCCAGTCATGCATATACATACATATATTCATTTTCATATTCTTATAAATGGTATTTTTAAAACATTATTATTTTCTAATAGTTGCTCTATACCATACACAAAAATTAACTCATGATGGATAAAAGACATTAAATGTGAAAAGAAAATCCAAAAAGCTTTCAGAAGATAATATGGGATATTTTTATCATCTCAGGGTTTCTTAAAATGTAAAAATTATAAACCCTAAAATAAATATGTCTTTATTAAAATTAACTTTTTAAAATGTACCATAAAAAGAATGAAAAGACAAGAAAATGCAATTTGCAGCCACTTTCTGTACTGCGCTGTGGAGTGGAATGGAACCTGTCCCTGTTGGTAGTCATCCCAAAGGTGGGGGAGGGCCATGAGGGAGGATCAGTAATCGTCATAGCTGACAACTGAATTGTTACAGAACAAAGTTTGTAATCTGTGCTAAAGAAAAGCAGGCTGCTACCCATTCAAATGTAGCATTACTGAATAACAATAATTAATAAAATAGATTAGAAACAAATAAATAATGGTATTAAATGTGAGTATTTGGTAGACACATCCATTTTTAAGGACGTTTCCATCAATTCCTAGTTTGCTAAGACATTTTTTTCATGAGTGAGTGTTGGATTTTGTCCAATCTTTTTTTTTTTTCTTCTTGTTCTGTATAGATAATCATGGGATTTTCTCCTTTAGTCTGTTAATATGGTGAATTGTCAGTATTACACCACTTTTTCATTACTGGGATAAACCCATTTCCTTCCTTCCTTCCTTGTGTAACTTTTAATTTTGATATAATTTCAAACTTATTAGCAGAGTTGCAAGGATAGTATAATAAACTTCCACCTACCTTTCATCCAGATTGTTTTTGTCCCTTTTCTGTTACCATTTATGCTCTTTTTCATTCTCTATATGTATATACATTATTTTCCTGAACCATGTGAAAGTGACTTGTGGGTATCAAATTCCTTACCCCTAGGTATGCTAGTGTTATTTTCATAGGAACAAGGACATTTTATTTCATAACTATAGTACACTCATAAAAAATTAGGATGTTTCACTTGATACATTCTGTTATCTAACCCTTAATCCTTATTAAACATTTGCCAATTATTTCAACAATGTCCTTTATTACTGTTTCCTTCCTGCTTCTGACCCCCTCCAGAATCATGTGTTGCATTTAGTGGTCACTTCTCAGTCTCTTTCACACGGAAAAGCTCCCCTGCCTTTCTTGGCTCCTTGTCTCACAGAGGGACAACTCTCCAGTGTGATGTGCATTCCAAAGGCCGCTGCCCCTCCAGATCAGATGGGGAACAGCGTTGGCTGAGATCCATCTTGGCACCTTCCCTTCCTCATCTTGCTTCCCTCAGTCCCTTAGAAGTTTATTTCAAGAAGATCATTCCTTCAGTAAGTCACATTTCCCCCAATTCCTGTCTCGGCTCTGCTTTTAGGGAACCCAACCTTAAAAAAAAAAAAAAATATCAGACCTAGCGCATTCAGTGTTTTATTCAAATATTCTATAGCCACAATCATTTTTCTTACCCACTTTACCTTTCAGTTTCTGAGAGATGTTAAAAGTCCCCTCCTAGGGCTGTGGATTTGTTAACATCTCCTTGATGTTTTTTCAGTTTACAACATGTATTTCAAAATCACATTGTTACGTGTGTAAAGGTTCATAACACTATTTCTAGGTGACTTTATTGATATGAAAAAGGATTCATTCTTGTTACTACCTTTCTACTGGAGTTCTCTGATGTTTACAGCATCAAGTGTTTGCTTGAACTTTTTCTGTCTTTTCGTTTTCAAGCTTCCTTTGTTACTTTGTTTTATATGTTTCTCTTATAAAGAGCTGGAAAACAATTTAGTCTGAGAATTTATGTCTTGCAATAGGCTCATCTCATTTCTTATGATGACTGATAGGTTTGGATTTATTTTTCTCGTCTCATTTTAGTGTTTCCTATCCCCTATTATTTCTATTTGATTCTTCCTTGTGTTTCTTGTCCTTTGTTGGGTTGATTTCATTTTTGTTGCTATTACTGTCCTCTAATGACTTGGGTGTTATACATTTTATTCTTCTGCTCATTGCCCAGGAACTACTTACTGTGTTTGCTCATCTTTCTTAGTTTTAGAATCTTGATTTTATTCTTTTTCTGAGACTCCTACCTGGAGGAAGTTATGTAACTCAGTTCTGGGCAATGAAACTTAAGTGGAAGTCGCTGGGATAAAGAGACATAAGTAACTGGGATGTCTTTTTGAACCTTTACTCCTGTCTTACTGCCTAACCCTTGGATGTAATTTCTGGTAATGGAAAAGCCACCACACCATGATGAGGGTGAAAGGCATATAAAAGGATGGAAGAGGAGGAAGACAGAAGGAACTTTGTCCTGATTGATATTATTGGGCCAATATGCCATACACAGATTACTTATTGCATTAAATAAATAAACCTTTTACTTGATGAAGCCACACTTTTTCTAGTTTTCTCTTACTTGCAGCTGAATGCATATGTAAGACATTTATCCACCTGCCCAACAGGTGTAGCCGTTCAACTTACATTTTTATAACCATGTCTTTTTCACGTCTTTCTCTTAAAGCACCTTCTCAGAGAGGCCTTCTCCAGTCACCCTGTTTGAGATTGCAAACCCCCACTATCACCAGCACTCCTCATCCCTCTTTCCCTGCTCTGTTGTTTTCTTCATGGCCCTTATCACCTTTTTACATACCATACAAATTTATTATTTATGTGTTTATTGTATATTATTTATTTATTTTGTTTTTGTATCCCCCCCACCCCACAAGACTGTAGGGATTCTGTTTCATTCATATCTGTATAATTCACTAGTATCTCTCTAGTATTTCGTATAAGGTATGCCATATAGTAGGTGCTCAGCGAGTATTTGTTGAATGAATGAATGCCAAGTTGAAGCTGTGTCCATCTTCTTTCCAAGCAGAGTAAGCACCTTAGCCCTCTCCTCATTTCCTTTTTCTCCTCTCTTCCTCTCTCCATCCTCCACCCTTCTCATTACGCTTACATTGATATCTCCTGGAATTTTAGTTCTAGATTGTTATGAACATTCTTGTTTTGCAGCTTACCCATTTAAAATTAACAATATGTTTCAGATTTCTTTGCTCATCAGAGTTTCTTGTAGAATACACTAGCCTTTTATATTCGTTTTCCTCTGCCAGAAATACACTATTGTTTAATTTTTTTCCCAAAGAGAATCTGTGGATGGTAAATTTTTAGAGTCTTTGTATATCTAAAAATGTCTTCATCCTCAAATTTCAGTTATACTGTGGCTAAATACAATATTCTAGGTTTAAAAAATGTCTTCAGAACCTTGAAGACACTGCCCCTAGTGGTGAGGATTTAAAAAACGTATACTGAAGAAGTTCTGCTTTGGTGCTTATTTGTATGCTCTGTCCTAGTTGTCACTCAGTAAGCCCTTCCAATATGCGGTGATACTTCCTTTCTACAAACATTTACTGTGCAACTGGCCATGTCAGGCACTGTGTTAAGCAGTGGAGACATCAAATAAAGTGTGACAGAGACCTCTCCCTTCAAGAATTTACAGTAGTAGACAAGTCACACGAGCAACTAGATAATGATACAGTGGACTAAGGACTATGACGCGGGAAGCCCTGGGTGTCGAGGGTGTTGCTAGAGCATGGAAGGGGACACCTTACCGAGTCTGAGGCATGTTTGTGTATGACACGGCTAGCTTAGGTCTCACCTGCCTTGTGTCTGGGTCTCAGAAGACTGGTATCTGAGCTCAGGGTTAGCAGAATACAATTTCCAGACACCACTGAGTTCTAATCACAGGCTCTGTTGATCAGAAATGGTAGGAGAGGTAGCAAGGACAAAAGATCCATCTGGCCAAGCACATCTTTCCAGGGTCTCCCAGTGTCTCTCTTCCTCAACAGGACAGGTCCAGAGAGGTGGCAACTACCAGCAACCTTTGCAGGCTGAGGAACTTTCCAGATGTGAGAAGAACCCACCAAGAGGCTCCCAGACTTTTCCCCCATGTTCCCCAGCCCCCAGTAGACAGTCTGTGTCAGTAGCCAAAGATAGCTTCTACTCTCACGTAGACTGCTGTGCTGGTCAGCAGGCCACATCACCCAGGCCTAGTGATTGGACTCCATGTCCTGGAATAATTGCTGAGCCTTGCTTATCCAGTCTTTCTTTTTCTTTGTCTAATCAACGCATTGTGAAGCTCTCTTTTTACACATGCACATATTTTCTATTTGAGGTCCACCCTGGGGACTTTTAGCAGACAGGCCTGGCCTATCGAATTAGCACATTGAAGCCTCTCAATATATGTTCTCCATTTCACATCTTCTCTTAAAGATTTCTGGGGCCAATCGCTACTAAAAAGCAGCCCTTTATGTGCACATCCAGGTTCCAGGTTTCAGGCTCCAAGCTGTCAGAGCTTTGTACAGACCAGAGGGTGGCAGTTTGCTCTCCATCCCCCTTTCTGCAGCGAGTTTTCCACTCTCTCTGCCGGCAGATTCATGAGGATACATACCACATGCAACAGGGCCTGCAGGAGCGAGTGAAAAATTGCAAGAGGATCAGGACTGGCCAGGGCTCTGTACACCTTCAGAGGGAGCAGTGCCAGCAGCTGGAGCAGAAGCTGCAGCAGGCAGAGGCCTGGCTGCTGCAGATGGGACAGCTGGCCCGCCTGGTGGACTACATGGTTTGCCAGAACCTCGTGTCCATCATAGAAGAGGAGATCACCTCTTTCGTGGCCAACATCCTGCAAGTGAGGTGGTGGGTGGCATGTGTGGAGGTGGGTGGGCAGGCAGGGGCCGGCCTGAGGGGCGCGGATGCTGACATTTAGGCCCGCGACCTCGCCTGACCCTTCTTTACAGGCCCCAAGGCAGAAACCCTTTCTCTCAGCACAGCTGGTCTTTGACAGTTGTGGCCAGCTGTCTCATGAGCCGTGTATTGAAAATATGATCCAGGTTATAACTGGGAGCCTAAAGTCTGTCGCAGCTTCCACCCTGAAGGTATTCTGGGCGGGGCCGGGGGCTGGCTGTAGGAATTCCCGGTTCCTATCCTCTGTACATTCCGAAACTCTCAGCCTGGTCTGAACCCTCATTGTTTGCTATTTCTGCCCTTTCTCCATACCTGGGCGTGAAGGTAATGCAGTCTACAGACCCGAAGACCTCCTGGGATCCCCTATATTCTGAAGGTATTTAAGGAGCCCTAGGCAGAGGGGAGGAAGGGGGAACGGAAGGGGGGAATGAGGGAGAAGGGCAGATGCGGCGTTGTGACGGCCAGAGTCAGGCCTTGGATGTGGATGGAGCAGCTCTAACCTGCGTCTGCACACATGTCGGTGGGTAGGAGGGTTGGGGCATGTTTTTGCTCATTCACTCGTGTGCCTGTGTGTGTGTGCAAGCAGTGAGTGTAGTGAGGGGTGTATGAAAGAGTGTAAATGAGTGCATTGTCCTCTGTTGTTCCTCCTAACTCCACGAGGTTTTTCTCTTATGTCATAATTGCATTTCATTTACTGTTGGATCTGATTGCTGAGTTAATTTGTACTTGTTTGAAGAACTCTGCCTATTCAATATTTGATTTTTTTTTAATTTCGTACAGAATAATTCATTGGTAATATTGAGCTATTTTATAGTTACCAGTTATCATTGGTTATCAATCCACACACTTGTTAATCATCAGGGAGGAAATACACCTTCACATTTCCTTTATTTGGAACACTCATGCTGTCATAAATAAACTCGTTAAATGCATTCAGTCACATCTGACATGGAGATGCTTTTTCATTTTCCCATTCAGCCAGTATGTTTTAATTAAGATGACGTAAAGATGCGAAGTTAATTTCAGGAAGTAGGTGACAAGGAAGGACAAGGTTCATTGAAAGGAACTCATGTCTTTTACAAATCACACCATTTGGTGCACGTTTTTTTCTCAAATGAATCTAGGTTAATCTAGAGACTTTTGATATTTGTCTTATATGATACAGTGGAAAAAGGAAGGGCTCTGAAATTAGACACGTTAGTTTACTAATCTGTAAAATGGGAATGATAAAAATACCTAACTTGCAGCATTATTTTGAAGAATCAAAGAGGTAATATGTCGAGAATAGAGCTCAGCCCATAGTGGTACATTCAACAAATAGTATCTTCTTACTATTATTAGTATTAAAGATGTAGATAAATCATACATTTCACAGTGTTTCCTCATTATTTGTTGCACTAACTCATACTAGGAATATATTGTAGTATTTTCCTTCAAATAGCAAAACCAGCAAACAAAAACCGCTTAAACTTTTATTCAAAATTCTAGTGAAAGTGAGACTATTTTTTTAAACATTTTTTTATTGAGTTATAGTCATTTTACAATGTTGTGTCAAATTCCAGTGTAGAGCAAAATTTTTCAGTTATACATGAACATACATATATTCATTGTCACATTTTTTTTTGCCATGAGCTACCACAAGATCTTGTATATATTTCTCTGTGCTATACAGTATAATCTTGTTTATCTATTCTACATATGCCTGTCAGTATCTACAAATTTTGAACTCCCAGTCTATCCCTTCCCAACCTCCTCCCCCTTGGCAACCACAAGTTTGTATTCTGAAAGTGACCCTATTTACCTGCAATGTCTTAGATCATCCCTTCTACTTTTAAAAGAGCAGCAGGGACTGATGTATTTAGGGATCGAATGTCACAATGCTTGTATCGTTCAAATGGTTTAGGGAAAATAAGATGGAAAAGCGGTGTGGCAAAATGTTAATAATTGTTCAATCTGAGTGAATGGATAAAGGGGTTTGTAGAATCTTTAAAGTTTTCTACATGTTTGAGATTTTTCAAAATCAAAATTTGAAGGAGAAAAAAAGATCAGCATGGAAAATCAAATTAATATGGTGGAAGAACCAAACTAAAGTTCTGATTTAGGATTTTCTGAAAGTTCTTCATGAAAATTAGAGTAATATTCAATAAAAGTAAACATGTAGCAATTAAAACACTACTAGTAGTCTTTAAGAAACATGTATCCACCTGAGAAATCTTTTAAATTAGGTAAAATTCACATGGCATTTTAACCACATTACAAAGTGATTTCAGTACCTCTACTTATACACACAAAAAAATGAAAACCAAGCCCCTTACCACAGAAACTTAACACCTTGACTAGATTCTAGTCCCTAGAAGAATACCCAATGTATTATTCATAACCGTGCTTACAACACAATCTATACATAAGCTATGTTCTCCGGCATTTTTGAGAGGATAGTCTTAGTACTGAAACATTTTGAGACCAAAAAGAGATTATTAATATTACTATCTGATGCTCTTATAGTCATATCAGGAATATTCTGCAGTTTAAAGCTGAGAAAATAGAATCAGATAATCATTTCTCTCACCTGACAAGTGTCAAGTTCAGGAACTATTATTGTAAAGTTCTTACATTAATTTTAGTATGACAGGATTCTCCCAAGATCAGAATATCTTTTTGATGTTTGTGATGAGATAAATCTGTAACCCTAAAAAGGGGCAAAGGATTGCTTCATTTTCATTATAAAATCTTTTGATGTACATTTTGTTTGGGATGGTGTTGAAGTTAGCCTAAAGATATAATGCAGAGAAGAAACTGTCATTCCTCTATATTTTTCCAGGGGGCTGCATGTGGCGGGGGGGGGGGGATCTCTTGAGAAGGTGAGGTGTGAATAGTATCACCAGCAAGAGGAAGTCTAGATGGAAGTAGTGTAACATGAGTGGATTCACACATGAGAGGGGAAGAGAGTTTTTTTCTTGCCACTCTGTATGAAATTCTGAAGAGATGAAAAGTCATATAAATATGTTTAAGATGCTTTGCTCTGTGTGAAATGTCTGAGTCACTCATTCAAGTAAACATACAGTAAATATCTACCATTATTTAGGTCTTTCAAAGTTGGATGGGTAATTAAAAATGCAAGCTCCATGTTGACTTATATATATTATACTAATACATGTGTTCTTTAAATGGAAGCCCAAATCCCTCAGCAATGACAGGTAACTTATGTATCTTTGACTTAGTTGATATGAGTTCTCTTTATTTCACTTTTACCTTGGCTAAGAAATTATTAGTGTTTTGTCTTGTTGGGCTATTGCACCTGCCGAATCACATTAAAAATACACTGGCTTTTCTTTCCGTTGCTCAGAAGCACACATGAACTGACCATACAGCATCATATTGATTGAGTGCTCTCATGGGTCCTGGCACCTTGAGTCACAGTTCTTCAACCTTATGTTTGTTTTGGAGCTCACAAAACAGAAAGTTACCAAATTCAAAGGCAGAAAAAGATGTGGCAGCACCAAGCTTCAGAGAAATTGAAACTTGAAAGTCAAGAAAGGAGCCCCTGCCTCTCAGAATGCTGATTGTCCTTTCATCTCTACTTCTCTCTGTGCTTCTTCCCAGAGAATTCCCTTGATTCTCTCCTAACACTCGCTGACTCTGCTTCCTTTGAACTTTCTGCTCCCTTATAACTATTGCTTCCAAACGACTTCGACTTTCTATGGCACCAGCTCAATTCTTGACTCTTTATGACCTTTCAGTTAAGTTCTCCTGGCTGTGTGACCTTGTTCAAATTTTCAAGACAAAGAATAGAATTGATTCAGCCTAATCTATAGAGAACCGCGTATCCATGAGCTCTGGCAAGGGGATGGGTCATGGTACAAGTCAGCTAACTCAGCTATAGGTCAGAGCGTGTCCTCTTAGAAGGGTGTATGTGGTGGAGGGGGCTCCAGTCTTCAGCTGTGCTTGTACCGGCTACAAATATCTGTTGTATGAGCCTAAATGTGCCAGTTGGTTTTGGATTACAGAATCCTAACTCAAAATTAGGTCAGTGAAAGGGGGGATTTGTTGGTTCCCATAACTAAGAAATTCATGGTTGCAGCTGGATTCAGGGCTCAAGCAGTGTCATCAAGTCTTTATTTCTTGCAGGCTTTTGATTTCTTGTGTTTGAATTCTGAATTACTGAGAATGCTTTCAGCTGGAAGTAACAGAAGACCTAAGGGGGGCCTAAACAATAAAAACAATCATCTCACATAACAGGAAGTCTCTAGGTAGCTTCCAGGTTGGTTCAGTGGCTCAAAACGTCATTAAGTAGCAGGCTTTTTATACCCTTCCCCTACTCCTTTCTGGCCGTAGCTCTCAGTAAGAGCAGAGCCTCTTACAAGGGGAGCGGAGGCTGCAATCAAAACTCTTTTTTCATCCCCAGTCTTACTGCCTTGTAGTTGCAAGACAAGCTGCAGCTCCAAGCATCCCATCCTCAAGCAAAATCAGGTTAAAAAAAAAAAAAAAAAGCGGATGGGGGTGGGGTGAGGCAAGGTTAGAGAGAGACGTTCTCCTTGCCTGACTCACATTTTATCAGGAAAGGAAATCTTCTCCAGAAACTCCCCAGCATGTCTTAAAGATGTTACTCCATTTTCTTCTGGTATTCAAAGTTGTTCTCAAAAAATCTGATAGTAATCTAATTATATTTTCCTGACAAATCACTTGCTTTTTTTGCCTAGATACCTAAAGTATGTTTTTTCTTTTTCCTTGCAGTTCAGTAATTTTAGTGGGATATGTCTTGGTAGTGAGCATCCTGAGGCAGTTTTCTCAGGTATACTCCTTCAAAATATAGCTTTAAGTCTTCTGTATTTCTGTCCTTGAATTAAAGTTTTTAGTATTGTTCTCTTTCCATGCTTTAGATTTTTCTTCAGGGACTCCTGTTACGTGTATTTTAGATCCTTATCGTGTATCTCAAATATATGTCCTTTTCTCTTGAATTCTTTGAAAAAAAAAAACTTCTTTGTTTTTTATTTTGCAATTATCCGCATTTTTACCTTCTGTTTTTCTTAAGGCATTATTAATCTGTTAAGTTTATTTGTTATTATCTTCTTTTGTAGTTCAGTTTCCATTCTAAAATGATTTTTTCTTTTATTTCTAATTCTTTCATGAGTGGCACAGCATAATTTCTGAGTTTTTCTAACTGATACATGTTTTTCTTTCATGGATTTTGTCGTTTTTCTGTGTCTTTGGCTCATTCTGAAATGGGCTTGTTTTGATCTACTCCCCATTCTCTCTTTACTTTCGCTGCCTTTGTATGGGGTTTGATGTTGATACTTCTCTGTTGTTCATTTGTAAAAAGTTGGCTTGTGTTAACTTTTAGGAGACGGCTTGGTTCAGAATAGTTTTCTAACCTCTCAATTTCCTTTTCTGTTGGTTTTCTGTAGTGTTCCAAAAATGGTGGCTAGCTTTCTGAGATTGCCTGGTTTTGGTGTCTCTCTCCCACCTTTATCCAGACCTTTTCTTTCCTTTTTCTCTATTGCTTCCATTCTGCTCAATCTTTATTTTACCCCCAGCAGTTTCACCTCAGTGCTGTGCTCTGCCCCGGGAGGGAGCCCTTACCAGTCAACTTCAGGAGTTTATCGAGCATAGACTACTTCAGCACCTGCGGACCTTACCCCACCTGCTACTGGAGCAAGGCACAGCCCCTTCCCCTTTTACCCGCTGTTCTCAAGTTAGCTCCCTGCTTTCCAAGAAATGGCTGTTGACTGTTTTGGAGTTTTCCTGGTCTCAAGTCAGTCTGATGTGTCACTGTCTCCTCTGCTTCCTTCCCACAAATGGTGATACCATGTGGGTCTTGAGGCTGTAGGTGCTTTGTCCCCACCCACTTATATTTAAGAGTTTTTGAGGATCCCTTGTCTTCATTTTGTTAAAAATGTTATCCCGATGGGATTTTGGTTTTACTGTCTAATTGCTCTGTCAGTTTTATATCCCAAATTCATGTGGGGATTCGGGATAGATTTCAAAACTAAGCTGCCCCTTCCGCCCTCTTCCCAGAACCCCTTCTAGCATTATTTTTAAAGGATCATTCCTGTTGTTATGTGGGGCAGAGCCTGCAAAGTGGTAGAGGTAAGGACCAGAGCAAGGAGACGAGTTAGAAGGGTACTGCAGTAGTGCAGCGACGTTGCATGGTGCGTGGGGCTGGGGAGAGCGGGCAGGTGATGGTAGAGGTGCTGAGAATGGGTTGGATTCTGGGTATATTTTGAATGTAGAGCCAATGGGATCTTGTGATGGCTGAGTGAGTTGTGTGTGGGAGGGAAGAGTCAAAGATGACTTTGAAATTTTTGACTGGAGCACCTGGAAGAATGGAGTTCCCATTTACTGAAGTTGGAGGCCTGCAGGAGGAACGATTTGGAGGAGGGAGAGAAATCAGAGCTCATCTTTGGCTCTTAAAAGTCTGAGGTGCATGTTCAACATCTGAGGAGAGGTGTGGAGCAGGCAGTTCTTTAAGTGGGATTGGGATTCAGGGAGAGATCTGAGCTAGACATAAATTTGAGAGCAAATAGATGATATTTAAAACCGTGAAACTGGATGAGTTCTCCTAGAAGGTGAGTAGAAATGGAGAAGAGATCTGGGGCCTGGGCCTTGGGGATTGGGGGTGGGGCGGGGCACCGTGGTGTTCAGGGGCTGGTAGCATGGATCTGATTTCTGAACATTTTGATTCCACAGTTCTCCCTTTTTTGTACAAAATTTTTAACATAAAAACTGAAATTGGCAATTAACCGGTTTTTAAGAAGTTAAGAGGGAGGCCAAGTTCAAGGATATTCCTTCAGGCAGATACTGAGGACTGGCTGGCTCAGCTTCCTTTCCCACCCCTTTCTCTGCTCTGCAGAGGCTAGAGGGCTACACACTGCACTTCTCAGCCCCCTGTGCAGCTGGGAGTCGTATGTGATTTAGATCTACCTAAGACTTCAGGTCAGAACTGAGGTAGGTAGGGGAGAGAGGCAGGACAAAGGCCATCCATTCTGCTGGTGGGATCGTGATCATTCGTGATTACGTGCTTGTGTTGCTGGCTGTACAGCAGTGACATCCCACTTTTCCAGGCAGCACCAAGCCCTAGACACTTGGCCTAGAGTGTTTTTGTCTTTCAGCTCTTCAAATTATTCACAACCCATGTGATATTCCATAGTAATTCCCTCCCTGCTTATCCTAGCTGGAGTAACTTCTATTCTCTGCACAGGAACCCTAACTAATAAATTCTCTTGGTGGGTCTGGTACTGTGTTTATGATGTAGATGTACATGTGAACTGACTCATGAGCAGGGAGTATGTATGTGTGTGTGTGTAATGTAGGTGCACATTCAGGATAGAGGGAGAGGTTGGTGTGGTCCCTGGAGGGCACTCATGGACAATTACGGCATGTACCCCACTAGAAGAAGATGAAGAGGAAGACTCGGACATGGAATTTGTGATGCCCAAGTTCCAGGGCCAGCACAGCGATGCTGTGGACATCTTCTGTGGCCCGAATATAGGATTGGTATGGCCCTGGAAGACTCACACAATTACTGAAGCCCTGGAGGTCCGTGGGTACCGGCTGCGGGGCCAGTACCTGCCCCCCAATTATAAGCAGCTGCAAGAGGACCTGGACAACAACCCTCGAATCCAGCAGGCACTGGCTGTACAACAGGCCCTGCTAAAGGCAAGAACAGAGGTTTAAGGAGTGGGATACTGGCCACCAGTTCCGATCGCAGCCACCCACGTCTGCCCTAAGCACCTTGTCTGCCCCTAGGGCATGCTGCAGGAGGTGCAGGAATTCTGCCGGAACCATCACTGGATGACAGGCATTTACGAGTTCTTGCAGGCCTGGGGGCCTCAGAAGCTGGAGTCTATGAGAGGCTGTCCTATCAAGAACTACGGGATGCTGGTGAGCTGCCTGAACGATTGGCAGGGTCGTGTCTCCAGTATACCCTGGGAGTTGATCACAAAGGGCAGGTTGCTGCTACTGAACTGCCATGGCGTACAGGTAGAGTTGGGTGAGTACTTATCCTCCCTCCTTTCCTTCAGCATCCTTACCTTCTCCACATGGCCCTCCTTGCGCCTTCAGTGTCCTCCGGGGACCTTTGGGGCTGGCCCCTCCTCATTGGACCTGTGGAGCCTCCTAAAGCCCCAGGTCCCAGCCCCTTCCCTTTGTAACTGAAGGTGTGATCACTCCAGAGGACTAGCCTCTCCATCTGTTTTGGCTCTGCCCGTTCCCCATACTCCTTAGGAATCATGTTCCTGCAACTGCAACTTTCAATTCTTATGGTGTAGAAATAGTTCAAACCAAATGTAACTGAGAAGAAGCCTTGCCTGTTCCTTAGGCTCAGAGAATTCTGTTTCTTTACAGAGATTCTCAGGAATCAGGGGTGCCCTCTCCCCACATGTAGCAGTCAAAATTGACACTACAATTTGCATGTGTAAAAAAGTTACTCCCTTTAACTGATTTTGGCTTACTCCGAAATTCTGCTGATGGTGAATGAAGAACATTCAGTTGGCCCCCTGTATCTGCATGTTCTGCATCCGTGTATAAAATTCAGGAAGTTCCAAAACTTGAATTCACCACACACTGACAACTATTTACATAGCATTTACATCATATTAGGTATCATAAGTAATCTAGAGATGACTTACAGGATACAGGAGGAATCGCTTATATGTGGAATCTGAGAAAAAAAAAAAGAACACAAATGAACTTATCTACAAAACAGAAACAGACTCACAGACATAGAGAACAAACCTATGGTTACCAGGAGGTAAAGGGGATGGGAAGGGATAAATTGGGAATTTGAAAATTGCACCTTTTGGGGAGTGATGGAAATGTTAGCTATCTTGATTGTGGCAGTGGTTTCATTGGTGTATATACATCTATCAAAATTCAGTCAAACTGTACATTAGAAGTATGTGTAGTTTACTGTACAGGAACCATACCAGAGTAAAGGTGTTAAAAAAATAAAGTATACGGGAGGATGTACATAGGTTAAATGCAAACACTACGTGGTTCCTCTCCTACCTGGGCTCCCTTGAACAGTGAATGACATAATCACCCAGTCTTGTGAATTGGCCTCACCAGAAACTTGGGTTTATCCTTTACTCTTCCCTCTCCCTCACTCCACCACACCCGACCTGTCACCAAATCCTTTCCATTTTTCTGCCTCCTTAAATATCTCTCAGGTCTGTTCTCCATCCAGCTCTGACTTCCAACCTTGATGAGTCCTGATGTTTTATCCATCCATTGCGCCCTTTTACCACACGGTGTCAATGTTGAGCTCCTCTGTCTTCACCTGCCTGGTACTGTGGTCCCATCGCAATGGCCTAGTTACTGTCATGGGCCAGTGGGATAGTTTGAAAAGCTAAGTTCACATCTTTGTGTTCTGTTCAACCTTGGGTGCCCCTCGAAGATTCCCTCTCTCTTGGTTGTCTCAGTCTCAGCTCTTGGTGCCGAGTCCTATTGGTTATTTCCTCCAAAGCTCCCAAAGGTCCATTCCCAGTATGTCTCAATCTCTGCCCCTGGAATTCACTATCCCACTTTGTTGCAGAAGTGCTCATGGAGGGATAAGTCAGTTTACTTTTAATCCCTCAAAACATGAAATGTAACAGAATGGAGCCAGGCTCCCAGAGTTTGAATCCTTGCTCTGCCATCATGTGATGCTGATGAAGTTATTTAACCTCTCTGAGCCTCAGTTTGCTTATCTGTAAAATAGGGACAATAATAATAGTATTTGGCATGCAGTAAGCACTCTGTAACTGTATTTCGTGATACACTGCATCTCCTACTTCTGTGTTGTATTTTGCTGTTCTGTACATATTTTATCATCTCTGAACTTAAGAGGTGTATTATGACTGATGGCATGTCCAAGTTTAGATGGCATCATTTTTTGGGTTTTGGTGATTTATTTAAAATAATGGTGTTTCTTACAATCAGTGATATCTTGGGTTTGATGAAGTATCGGTATTATTCCTGTCCTCGGAGGCAGTGGAGTTGTTCATATTGCCAAAGGCAGCTTCCAAGGTTATCTTCTAGCCCCAAATCCGCCTGACAGCTTCTTTCTTTTAATCCTTAAAAACAAAAGACAGATTACACACTCCTCTTGGTACCTCTTCTACTGGAGCAGAGGCAGTGAGACTCCCCAGACAGAAAATTTTTGTCCCTGGTGGGCATTCTGCTATTCATGGACACAGCTTTCCTGTGCCTTCGCATGTGCTTTCATCCACTTGGCATGCCCCTTGGAGCCTTAACCACTCAATACATTTGGCTCCAATGTCCACTTCCCGAGGAAGCCTTCCCCAGCCTCCTCAGGCCTCCTCCCCCTTCACCGTGCCAGGTTGAGGGCTCCTCGAAGAACATTTATGACACTGATAGGTGGTTGTCCATTTATACGTCTGTCTCTGCCACCATGTTGTGAGCTGCTGAGTGGGAACCCTTTCTATCTCATTATTCTTGTCTACCAGTGGCCAGCCCAGGCCCCAGTGCACTGCAGCTGACTGGACACTGAGCAGGGGTCCAACAAGTATTCAGTGAGCAAGGAAATGAATTCATGGTCTGCTTCCCCTTCAATCTGCTCCTACTCGGGACCTCCAGCACTCCCCCAGCACTGCAACCCCTCATGCCTTCCTCTCTTGTGTCTTCAGAAGCCAAGCTGGAGAACATCAGGAAGGACATTCTTGAGCAGGTACAGAATGAGTGCCGGAACCGCAGTCAGCAGCTGATAACAGAGCTGACAGATTTCATGAAGGTCTTCCAGACCATCAACTCAGACATCCACACCATCTCATGGTGCTCCCAGAAGGTGGGTTCTCCACACCCTTCCTTCCCAGCTTGTCCAGGGCCCGCCCCCCTGCATGCTCAGCACGCTTCCTTCAGGTCTCAGCTGAGCTCCCGGTGGGGCTTGCTGCTCTTCAACTGTGCTCATGTGTGTGATCTGCCCTCACCAATTCTCACCCTGTTTGTGAGGCCCTCGGTTTCCTCCCCTCAGGGGGAGGCCCTGGTGTGATAAGACAGATACAGCGCTGCTTTCAGAGACAGAGTTCTGCTCTCTAGACAGTCAGGTAGGGGGCGATTGCCCTGTCATCAGAGTTGTTGGGGGAGGGACTGTGCTGTCTTTGGGGAGACCTAAGTCACATGGGGGACCTGATCCCAGACTGCCCTGATCCCGGTTGGTTAAAAGGTGCCTGCTGGCTTCTGGAGACTCTAGCAGGTGGGAGTGCCCCCCAGGGATGGGCCCAGAGAGGTGCGCAGGTCTCATGCTAAAGTCCCTGCAGCTGAACGAGGCCAACGAGAGGTACACGGAACTGGAGGAGCGAATGGAATACACACGGTCACTCTATGAGCTCATCCGCAACCGCGTTAGCCTCTTCAGTACTGAGGATGAGGCGCTGGACATCTTGGTGAGAAGGCGGTCGGGAGTTGCCGGTCCCTCTCTGTGCCCCTTCTCCACAACCACGTCTGCTTGACCACCGGCTGCCTGCCCTACAGCTTCTGGACACGTGGGAGGCATTCCAGTTTGAGAAAAGCCAGGCCTCAGAGTTCCTGCTCACCAAGCGACATGCCATCATGCCCAAGCTGCAGCAGCTGATGGCAGCGGCCCTGGCGGAGCTGGAGGGCCTGATTGAGAAGGCCCTTTCCGGTCCCTTCATGGACCCTGCCCAGGAGCAGAGGAGCACCGAGCGCCATCTCATCTCCCTGGAGCGTCAGTTCCAGAACACAGCCAGCCGCCTCAGTGAACTGCACCACACCTATTCCACCTTCACTGGTACCGGGGGTCCCCACCCCTTCCACCATCACCCTAGGATGGGCCCTCCCACTGAGATCAGGGTTGAGACTCAGGGACATGCATCCCACGTGACCCTAAGCAAGACTCAGGAATCACATGTCTTCATTTTAGTCCCTTTTATAAATGAAAATTGCAGTACAAAATCTAAATACATTGGATATGTCAAGTGTTGCGCTTAGGGTTGAGATACTGGGGGCTCACAGTCTGGAAGGGAAGGCAAGTAGGTGAGTGTTCCACCAGAATGTGATGGGGTCAGAGGACTGAAAGCCTATGCAGGAGAAATGTAAAGGTGTGCTCATTGTAAATCTTAGCCTTTGTGTAGCCTGTTCAGCCCAGCCCTACAGCAGGCAGCAGGCCCCCGGTAAAGGGGCTCTTGGTGCTCCACAGCCACGGATCTATAAAGAGGTGGCTGGTGAGGGCCTCACTGGCGCATACGAGGAGGCAGGACAGAACTACTGGCCTTAGCGCTTCTGTGCAGTGGTGCAGCTAGGCTGGTTCTCTTGTGCACGTAAAGAACTTGTGGGCTCAGGTTTCTTTTCTCAGGTACTGTCACTTCTGTCAGTTACTAGGATCCGTTGGAAGGATGCATTCCTTCTGATTTGCCTCTTGGCCAACTGCCGACTATTACCATCTCTGCCTGTGGGATCCTCAATCCCAGGGAGGGCCCTTTGACCAAATGTGAGGTGGAGGGCACTCTGGGACCATCCTCAAACAAGGGATTACTCTTTGATCAAGTATTGGGAGACCCTCATCCTCTACTCTGACTGATACACACCACAGACCTTGACCTCTCCTGCTACTGGTTGGAATATTTGTGGGTCTCTAGCTAGATCTTTTGATTTCAGACAAAGGAAGATTTAAAGAGTTTTAATTTACTTTTTTTTGTTTATGTGTATGTGAGGTTTTGTTTGTTTGTTTTGGTCAGATCAGAGCTCTGATAGCCTGGTGATTCTCAGTCTTTAAGTATTCTGACCACTGTGATAAATGATGCTTACATGATAAGACACATGATTCTCAGCATTTGGGTGTAAATTTTCCCTTTTTCTCTCACTCAAGAAGGTACACTGGAACTCAGGTGAATGAGACTGACAGTTTTATTGTAATATTCTTTTTAAAAAAATCATTTATTTATTTTTAACAGAAGTACTGGGGATTGAACCCAGGATCTTGTGTATGCTAAGCACACACTCTACCACTGAACCATACCCTCCCCATTATCATAATATTCTTGAATCTGGTCTGATGTCTTTTCAGCAAATTGCAAACCTCACTACTATAATTGTTATTAATTACAAATTACTTTTGACACGTATCTCACAACTGAATGTAAATTTTGGCTAAGCACTAATGCAGTAACTTGTGAGATGAATGAGGGAATAATGGCCAGAGGCAAACACAATAGGAAGCATCACCATTTACCCCTATGGTCCTCCCCGTGGGCCAGGTCTCTTCTCATAGACATCTCACTGAACTCATCCGTTTGTCCAATACATACTTGCTGTGCACCAGGCTTGAGGTATACAGTGAGCAAGTGACAAAACCCCCCTGCCCTTATGAACTCAACCTTCTAGTTGGGAGAGGAAGGCAAGTAATAAACATAAAATATAACCACATTTTGGAGTATGTTAGAAAGTTTATGAACTCAACCTTCTAGTTGGGAGAGGAAGGCAAGTAATAAACATAAAATATAACCACATTTTGGAGTATGTTAGAAAGTGACAAGTGGTGTAGAAGAAAGAGTACAGCAGTCAAAGAGGGGTCAGGAATGCCAGGGAGGGTGGCTGGCGGTTCTTAATGGGGTGGGCTGCATAGGCCTCATTCAGAAGGTGACATTTGAGCAAGGGCTTGAATTTGGTGAGGGTGTGGGCCATATGGTTCTCTGGGGGAAGAAATGAAAGAAATGAACTGCCAGTCAAAGGCCCTCAGCAGGAGGGAGTATGCCTGGTGTATCTGAGCAACAGTAAAGAGTGTGATGCGGACGGAGTGAGGTGAGATGGAGACTAATAGAAGAGGAATCCTTCCCTTTGATCACCGTCACATTTTCGTAGATTTTCTTTCCTTGGACTAATTCTCCCTTGGATCAGTGTATTGAACAATTTTGGATAATCCCCCCACCTCTGGCCCTTTCAGGACCCTCCCTTCTGCCGCTATGGACTCGTGACTGACCATGCCCCTTGATGCCCCCACCCCCTCCATCCCCCCCTCCTCTCCCGGACCCCAGCACGGAGCCCGGGCCTCAGCCAGCCCTACCCCACAGGGGACACGAGTCCTGTGCCCTTGCCAGTCTGTGGGACCCTTCCGATTGTGCAGCAGCAGCGCATCTGGCACCTGTACCGAGTCATCTCAGAAAACATTAGCGAATGGAAGTGCATGGCCTTTGTCAAGGTGCTGACACCCTTCCTTGGAACTCCTGCCTAGGAGTGGAGTGTCCTCAGGGGTGGGGGTGGGGAAGGGTCTCCAGCTGCCTTTCTGCCTCCAGTTCAACCTGCCCATGGCCCAGGAGAAGACAGATGGCTGGCTGACGGAGGCCGCCCGGATGAATGCCACCCTGGGGCTGCACAGCCCAGTTCTGCAGCACTGTATGCACATGTTGGAGGAGTTTCGCAGCCTCCTGCCATTGATCACCAAACTGGGCAGCCTCCAGCCGCAGAACCACAACTTCCAAGCCCTCCTGCGAGGTGGGTTCGGGTAGAGTCAGAGGGGAGGGGAAGGGAAGGACATCCGGTTAGAACAATGGGACGACTCAGCTCCCTGTTGCTCCTTTTGGAAACACCTTTCCTCCCTGGGTTGCCCCTGGCCTTCCGCCACCCCGTGTACCATAACCTGCTTCCCCCCACACAGGGACAAACATTTTTAACCCCCTGCACTTCCATGTGGGTCCTCTCAGCTGACCTGGGCTGGGCTTAGGCGGGAGTCTTAGCTTTGGACTCTAAGTTGTGCTCTGGACCTTAGGTTCTGGGCCCCTGCCTCTCTGCTGGGCTTTGAGATCTGCTGTCTGGGAGCTGAGCTGGGCTGGGCTCTGGGATATGGGCTGGAATCTGCCAAATACTGAGTGTGACGCTAACTTGTTGTCCCTCTACCTCCAGCCTTAGGACTAGGCGGTCTCCACAACGCTGAGCTCCTGACACTGGGCCAGCTGCTCACTTGTCCACTGCTGGAATTTGCAGATCAGATCAATCAGGTGGGGCCCACCAGAGACAGGATAGTCCAAGCGCAGGGCCTATTTACTGAGCTCTAATAGAGCCAGTTAAGGCCCAGCAGCCCCTTGAGACAAGGGGCAGCAGATACTGGCAGATGGGTGGGGGATTGAGATTGGTAGCCTGCCTGGAGGGTATGGGGATGTGATGGGTGATTCCAGACTCTCTGTGACTGAGAGTATGCCCTCCCCAAGGGAAGGAAGTGGGTGGCAGCCCCAAAGTTGTGGGCACACAGGATAATAGATGTCCCCCAACATTTACCCTGTCCAAAAAGAGCCTGAGCTGTTGGAGGTACTGTCTGCTCAGCCAGGAACCTTGCAAAACAGTGGGTTTCAGGGCCCCAGCCTTAGGTCACAGTGTGCTGCTGGTGGCCTGTCTTTGATGCTGGTGGCCCCACTCTCCATCTCGGAGACCTCCACTGCCCTAAGCCCTGGCCCTCAAGTCCCAGCTCCGAGGCTATCCCCTCAGCCATTACACAGTCCTGGTTCCTGAGACTGAGCTATTCCAGATCTGGCAGTGTGAAAACGAACGGATCCATGCCCAAGAGGCCCTCCTGCAGCTGCAGCGGGCCTGGGAAGCGCGCCAGCTGCGGCTGCTCAACTTCATCCTGCACATGCCATACGAGCCCCCCACCTCAGAGCGCTCCAGGAGACAAGCGCTCTGCAGCCCCCAGTGGGAGGTCGTGGGCAAGGACAGTGGCACCTTCATCCTTTCAGGTGAGACCCAGCCCCTGTGGCCCAGTGAAAGCTCCCTCACCTTGCGGAGAGCCATATTCATCCACCTAGCCCTGCCGGAGCTGGTTTCTCTAGCCACCCCCACCTCCCAAACTCCTGGACAGCCTGAGCCATCAGTCTGTTCTGAGACAATACTTTCCATGTAGCTCCCATACAGTCTTAACCTTCCTGGGAGCCCCCTGCCCCCTCCCTCCTGCCCAGTGCCTGGCCTCTTCAGCAGAGGTCCCCCCCTTTCTGGGTGTGCTAAGAAATTCCTCATGGTCACATCTCTCCAGCTTTCAATGCTCCATCCTCTAGATGCCCGCTGCTATCTGTTCTTTTGCCCTACTCATTCATTCCTTTTTCATTCCCTCCCTCACCTGTCTCCTCTAAGCTGAACCCAGGAGACCCTGAGATTTACAGACTGGAGTCCTGTCCCTTATGAGCTCCTGGTCTGGTGAGAGAGGGACAATAGAATAGAGATAAATGCATGATGGGGTGCTTAACTGAGGGTAACAGAAGCTCAGAAAGAGGATGGACTTCAAAGGACCAGGAGAGTCAGAGAAATCTTCCCTTCTCTTAGGCAAAGGCCTCATGCTGACTTCTGAAGGAGCAGGAATTTGCCAAACTTGCAAGGGAAGAAGGGCATGCCAGGCAGAGGGAATAGCATATGTACAGGCCCCTAAGATGGTTAATTAGGGAAGTGTGTAGGGGAGAAGTGCTCTTATGCAACACAACTGCAACCCAACTGGCAAATTTAGGAAGCTAGTTAAATAGGGAAATCGTAAAATATGCATACGTTGCTTACGGTTTTTATTTTAGCTTGAGTTATATAACGTGCACTTATTTACTAACCTTTTAACCTAAGGACAAGAGCTTTTCTTTGATTTGCAATCAACTAACAGAAGTTCCTTACTGCCTTTCTTGCGTTAATGCATCGTCTGCTATTTCCGCTTTAGTTTCTGTAAAGTTGAGCAGTGACATGAAGACACTTGTGAAGTTATCTGAGTCCAGGACTTTTCTAGATTTTTATTACAGTTTTAGAATTTAAAAAAAAATTGACTTGCTATTTAATACCATGTTTTTATTAGTTCACCTTTGCTGAAGCCTGCCCTAGTTTCCATAGAACCAGCAACTCTCTTTCTACCCATATTTTAGTAGTTAACAGACTATTAGAGTAAATTCTGTCATTTAAATTATAGCTCCCATAATCGGAAGTCACATAAACAGGTTTGCAAATATAATCTGACTCTTGGTGAGCATACAGTTCAACTAGTGGAAGAAAAAAAAAATATTTGTGTTTTCTAGAGACTAGTTTGAGATCTGTGAGTTTCAGTGGATTTGGGGAATCAGTCACCCTTGCCCCATCTGACTGCCAGCTCAGCTTAGCTCAGCTCAGCTGGAGCCCCCCTCTTCCTCAGATTACAGCAGCTTGCAGGATTCTATCCAGGAAAGTCTTCAAGTATTGTGCAAGATCCTGGCCATCCAGAAGTCTGGAGAATTAAATAGAAGGGCTTTGGAGTGGGTGACCATCATGCATGACCTGGGTGAGTGCAGGCCTCTAACTGGGCTGATGGGTAGGACCTGAGGCGAGATGGTCCAGAAGGATGGGGTGAGAGGTGAGGGCCGGGCGAGGACAGAGTAAGGACCTCTTTCAGGGCTACTTCTTGGGCTGAAGTGACCAGATACTTGTTCCTGGTGTTAGGTTTTCTCTCCTTAGAGCAAGGTCCCTGGGTCCTGCTAAGCAGAGTTTTTTGGAGGTAGGGCACTCCAAGAGGGCAGGAGCAGACTGAACCCCGTTGCAGAAGCCAGAACCCTAGTCTCCCTCCAGTTTTGCTCTGGCTGCTCTCACAGGTGCCCTGCTGGAGGTGTGGGTGAGCTTCCAGCAGAAGTGGATCTTTCTGAATAAAGTTCTGCATGAGATGAAGATCCAGTTTCCTAGTTCTGACCTGGTAGGAAAGGTGGGTGTGGCTGGGTGGACAAGTGCTCAGGGTGGGAGGGGGGCACCGCCCTCACTCTGACCCTCTCCCTCCCCACAGAGCTCCCGTTTCAAGGCTGTGGATGAGCAGTATCGGACCCTGATGCAGATCTCTGTCACTGATCCCCTGGTTCTGTCACTCATCGTGCCCAGTGCCAAGCGCAGCCCTTCCTTCCAAGGCCAGCAGCTGCAGCAGCTGCTGCAAGCTGGCTCCGTGGAGCTGGAGGGGATCATCATGGCTCTGGAGAGCGTGCTGTACAGCGTGTGCGCTCAGTTCCCCCGCCTCTTCTTCCTCAGCGACAGTGAGCTGGTGGCCCTGCTGGCTGCCCCTCTGGAGTCCTGTGAGGCCCAGCTGTGGGTCCGACGCTGCTTTCCTCACGTGCGGGCCATGCTTTTCGACTTCAGCCAAACTGATAAAAACATGGGTGGCCAGCAGTCAAGCCCAAGCACGCAGACGCAGGTGGAGGCGCTTGCAGTGCTCGGGGCCGGTGGGGAGGAGGTGAAGCTGCAGGGGCCCCTTCCCCTGCATCCAGATCTCCCCAAGTGGCTGGCCTCTCTGGAGAAGTGTCTGCGTGTGTCACTGGTGCACATGCTGCAGGACTGCGTGGCTGCCCGCCTTGCTCTGAGCCCGTCCCTAGACAAGGCCTTCAAGCAGCTGCCCCAGCAAAGCCAGTTGCCCCCACAACTGTATGTCCAGCACTGGCTGGACTTGGTCCAGGCCTTCCCGTGGCAGTGTGTGCTGGTGGCAGAGGAGGTGGTGTGGCGGGTCCACATGGAGGAGGCTCTGCTTGAGGGGAAGACCCTGGCAGTGGTCCCCATGCATGTGCGGAAGCTTGAGGTCCTGGTACATTTTTTGCAGGCCCAGAGGGCCTCTCAGGGTGAGCAGCCCCTGCCCTCTGTCCGCCAGACCAGCCTGCTCAGTGCCCTGCTGGTCATGGCGGTGACTCACCGGGATATAGCGCAGCTGCTGCAGGAGCACCAGGTCAGCGATCTGACTGACTTCCACTGGGCCCGCCAACTCAAGTATCACCTGGGTTCACCTCCCACCACCCTCCAGAAACCCCCGCAGAGTCCCAAGTCCTTTGCATCTTCTGAGACTTCTCTGTCACCAGCTGCATGCTGGGTAGATGTACTGGGCCGGTCTTTCCTGTACAATTATGAATACCTGGGTCCCAGACTGGGGTCTCTACCCAACCTGTTGCCTGAGCGGCCAGCCCTAGTGCTGTTATTGGCCCTGGAAGAGGTGACCTGTGGGACCCTACTGGGCCCTGATGGTGTGGGCAAGGCAGCCACGGTGCAGAACCTGGCACAGGCCCTGGGGCGCCAGCTGGTGATGATTCCCTGCCTGCCTCACATAGAGGCCCGAAGCCTGAGCAGCTACCTGAATGGTGCCCTGCAGGGTGGTGCCTGGCTGCTGTTAGAGGCAGCTCAGCGCTTGCCCCTGGGCTTGCTCTCTGCCCTGGGCCAGCGCTTGGCTGAACTGCACCACCTCTATGCCCCACTGTACCAGGAGGCTTCCCGAAGTACCAGCACTGTTGACCCCACCCACCCCCAGCTCCTCGGCAGTGGCTGCTTTGAGAAACATCACGTGGACATGCGCCTTGGCTATGGCTGTCTCCTGACGCTGCGGGCCCTGAGCCCTGCCGTGCCTGCCAACCTGCGTCTCCTACTGCGGCCTGTGGCACTGGTGCTGCCTGACCTGCAGCAAGTGGCAGAGCTGACCCTGCTGGGTGCAGGGATACGGGACGCCACGTGCATGGCGACCCGCCTGTCCAGATTCTTCTCCCTAGAGCATGAGCTGGTGTCTAGGCCCCTGCCCTGCCGCTTGCCCCTGCTCAAGCAGGTACTGGAAGACACGATACAGGCCCTAAACACGACCACAGAGGGTCCCAAGTCCAAGCAGCCCTGCAACCTGGCTGCCATTGAGGAGGCCACCCTGCTGCGGGCCCTGCTGCGCTCCCCACTGTTCAGCATCCTGGATGAGGTCCACCTGTGCAGCCTCCGGGAGCTTCTCTGTGGGCTCTTCCCTGCTGCCCACCAGGTACTGGCAGAGCCCATGACTCACAGGCTGAGGAAGTCACTGCTGGAGGAGGAGTTGCAGCAAGGACGCCTGCATCCCAGCCCTGATATTTTGGGGTCGCTGGAGCAGCTGAGCCAGGCCCTGGGCCAGGCCTCCGGTGTTTTGCTTCTGGGCCCTGCAGGTAGTGGCAAGACCAGCTGTTGGAACAGCTTATTTAAGATCCAGAATCGGTTGGCAGCCATGGAGATTACCTCAACCCAGAGCTGCCAGCCCGTGGAGTTTACTCACCTGTATCCCAGTGCCCTCAGCCCCCAGGAGTTCCTGGGATGGCTTGAGGGCCCCTGCTGGCACCATGGTGTCTTCCCCCAGCTGCTTTGTGAAGCCATTCGGTGCAAGACTGTGGGCCCAAGGGGGCAGGTGCAGGAAGCAGTGGGGATTCATCACTGGATAATATGTGATGGGGCTCCCAGTGCCGCTTGGCTGGACTCTGTCACTTGCCTCCTGGGTGACCCTCCTCAGCTTAGCCTCCCCAATGGTCAGCAGATAGCACGACCCCCAGGTACTTTTCTCTTGATGGAGATGGGAGATGCAACAGGCATGTCCCCCACGTTGGTAGGCCGCTGTGCCCTAGTCTGGTGTGGCGGGGAGCACACCTGGCAGGGTGTGCTGAGCGTCCTGATGGCAGCCCTACCCCGGGAGTACCGCCTGCAGCTCAAGACTATCACTGAGCTCAACTACCTGGCTGACGTGCTGGTGCCTGCAACAATCCAATTCCTCACCAGCCAGGGTGCCAGCTCTCTGCTGCAGGTTCACGGGCAGCAGGCTGTTTGCCCAGGTGTGGCTGAAGTCACCAGCCTAGCCCGCATCCTGCGTTGTCTGCTTGACCTGCACCTGCGCATAGATGATGAGGAGAAGGCACATATCCCAGGTGAAGGAAAGGGAAAGGGCAGGGCTGATTTGAGAGCAATGTGGCCTCAAGGATAGCTGAGATATAGCTGGAGCCTGAGGCCCGGGTTCTTAGGTGGCCTTGGGCTTGGAGACTGAAAGTGAGAAGCAATAACCAACGTCACCTCCCCAACCCCCTTCCCTTTTTTGCTACTGGGGCTCCGATTCTGGCCATGGTGACCTTTGCAGAAGACCTCAAATATAGTGATACTGTGGCCCAAAGCTTCAAGTCCTCGAAAAGCAGCTCTCTGAACCGGTACCAGATTGATGGTGATGGTGTACCTGATAAGCGCAGGGAGCACTTGCTGGCTGTCAGCAGCTTTCTTTTTGCTTTGATCTGGGGCTTTGGAGCCCACCTTCCCTCCAGGTATCTACAGCGTTGGCAGGGGGGATGCAGAGGGCTGAGATGGAATAGCCCATGGGAGCCAAACCCCAGGTGACATCATTGGAGGAGGGTGGGGTGTGTGAGTATATCGCAAATGGAACTGTTGTAACTGCCTGACAGTTTTGCCTGTATGTCCATCTAAGCAGGCTCTGGCCCTTCTTTGATACCTTCCTGAGGGATTCTATTAGTTGCCTCTCCGACTACCCTGAGCCACCACCCTCAGCCTTGGTGTTTGATCTACGTGTATGCCCTGAAGATGGGACACTGGCCCCCTTCACTGGCCAATACCTGGGCAACCACCTCAAGGGACCTCAGGGCACTTTCAACCCTTCTCCCCAGGTGTGAGGACAGTGGGGCAGTAGCTGGGGTTTAGGCTCCAAGAGAGATCCTGGGGTGGTCGGGTCCTAGGCCTAGCCGAGGCCCACCTGCCCCCATTCTTTGATATGTTTTCACAATTACAAGAATATACGAAGTGTTCTGCAAGCACAGCTTTAAGACAAGGCCCCTAGGCCTCTTCTTTCAGCCAGACTACTGTGCTAACCTGGAGCTGCCACAGTAAGCCCTGCTCCTGTCCTGCAGACCGAACGGCTCCTATACGTGGTGGACCTTCTTCTGTCAGAGGGACACCCCGTGCTGCTGGCTGGAGAGGCAGCAACAGGGAAGTCAGCCTTTGTGGAGGTGCTCGTGAAGCCACTGCACCCTTACATGTGCAGCCCCATCCACCCAGCTGTCCGTACCACCCACCTTCGCCTTCTGCTGAACCAAGGGCCAGCTGTCCGTACCACCCACCTTCGCCTTCTGCTGAACCAAGGGTTCCAAAGCCAACCACAAGCCAGCCAGTGGTCTACACGGCACGTGGATTCCAAAGGCTTCCTCCTCTTCCTGCTGGAGGATCTGCACCTGGCTGCTTCTGGTGAGGACCTGGGAGGAGACTCTTGAGACTGTAAAATACCTAGCAATATTCACTGACTGTCAAACATACACCTGCAGACCAAACCTCAGTGTTCCATTCTTAATATCTTCTCATTCTACACATGCTGCCTGAATAATCGTATCCCTTGTGTGGCCTCATCCACCATCTCTGATTTTCTTCTAAGCATCAGACCTGTTTATCCAACGATCTACTGGATATCTCTACCTTGTTGTCCCATTGGACCCTCAGACCCTACCCTGAACTCATCATCTCCCCCAACACCCTGCTCCCATGTACCACCTGCTCCCAGTACCACCATCCATCCAGTCACTTCAGCTAGAAATCTTGTTGACATCTTCCCCTCTCTCACCAATGTGCAGTCACCCTGTGACTTAATTTTGCTTCCTAAGTACCTCTAAAACTTCTCTGACTATGTCCATTCCATCTTCCCTGGTTCAGACAGTCATTACCTGGAACTTTGGCAAATGCTCTTACAAGGTTTCTTGTGATGAGGCTTTCTTCTCTAGACTTTTACACTCTGTGCTCTAACTAGACTCAACTATGTAGTACAGGCATCCAGTAAGTCTGGCTGCTTCTGGCCTCTGGGACTGCCATCCTCTCTGCCTTCTTTATTCTGGCTAAATCCTACTTATTCTTTACAAATAATCTCAGGCAATATCTCCCAGAAGCCTGAGCCTCCAGGCTAGGTTTGATGCTCATCCTGTGCTCTGTACAAAAATCTGTGACAACCATGGTTTTGTGACATGTACATTTACTGGCCTGTCCCTTCCATCCACTCTGAGCTTTGTGAGAACAGAGAATTGCCTCATTCATTCTGATAGACCCAGCAGAAAGTAAATGCTCAGTAAGTCTGTAGAAGAAAAGATAAGAAAGGAAAGAGGAGAAATTGTGATGAAAGCTTGGGCTATTGAAGTTTAAAGTTTCTAAAGTGATACATCTCCAGAGATTAACGGTTTTGAATATGGCTGTGGGAATGGACAAAAACGAAGTATAGGTACAGGTTACTGAAGTCAAGGAAGTCCATGGGCTAAAGCTGAAGATGGATTGTCCAGTCAGACACTGAAGTCCCTTATGCAATGTAGAAAATTTGAACCAGGTGGTATAAGTACTTAATAATATTTGGTACAATTTATTGAGTTCTACATGCTTTACCTATGCCATCTTTAATGTTCATAAAAGCCTAATATGATGGAGATTTACTATGATTATTTTAAAGATGAAGAAACTGAGATTTTATAACTTGACCAAGATACTCTAGCCAGTAAGTATCAGACCAAGAGTAAAATTCAAGCCTGGTTGGCTCCAAACCAGTAATTTTTTCCAACTATATTATTTGGC
Source organism: Camelus ferus (assembly GCF_009834535.1). NCBI lineage: Eukaryota > Metazoa > Chordata > Mammalia > Artiodactyla > Camelidae > Camelus > Camelus ferus. Next base: position 55,009,284 of record NC_045705.1, on the reverse strand, counting down.
CTTCTCAATGAATTTGCACAAGTAATCAGGATGTCAGTGGATAACAGAAAGAGTAAAAAGTGGTACCGCCAGATCTGTGAAGGGCAACTGAGAAGAGATTTCAACAGGAAGGTTGAAAACATTGCCAGCAATGTCGTAGAGTGAAGTATACACAGCTGACAGGGTAAAAGGTATTCTTGAGTGACAGCCACCAAAACAGCCAGCATAAAGTCAAAAATTAGTAGACATCCAACAGAACAGAAAACTGACTCGTCAAGAGGAAACAGTCAATAAAAACTGATTCTGAGATGGCCTTGAAGTTGAGTTTAGCAGACAAATACTTGACAGCAGCTATTATAAAAGCATTCAGTTTTTTTAAGGGGAAATAGGATCTTTTTTTTTTTTTTTTGAAAATAGGATCTTAATAAACAGAGGTAATCTCAGCAAGGAAATGGAAACTACTAAAGTCAACTAAATGGAAATTTTAGAACTGGGAAATACAATAACTGAGGAAAAATGCACTGGCTGGCTTAATAGCACATTGGAAATGGAAAAAGAGTGAACCCTGAAGAACAGAAAAATACTGAATATGAAAAGAGCTTCAATCTAATTTATATATAATTGGAGTTTCAGAAGGCAAGAAGAGTGAGAATAGGGCAGACAAATATATTTGAGGAAATAATTACCATGTTTTCCCAAATTTCTTGAAAAGTATTGACTTTCACATATAGAAAGCTTAGTTATCCCCTAGTAGGATAATAAAAAGAAAAACACATCTAGGAACATCACATTCAAACTGCTGAAAATCAAAGAAAACCTTTGAAAGTGGTCAGAGAAAAAAAAGGACAGATTACGTACATATGTATAACATTAAGAATGAATGATGGTCAAATTCTCATCAGAAATAATAGAATCCCAATGGTGATGGAACAACATCTTTCAAGCACTAAAAGGGAGGAGGGAGGGCATAGCTCAGTGGTAGAGTGCATGTCTAGCATGCACGAGGCCCGGGGTTCTAGCCTCGGTACTTCCATTAAATTAGTAGATAAATAAACCCAATTAATCCCCCCCTAAAAAAATTAGTTAAAAAAATGAAAAATAAGAAAATAAAAATAATTTTTTTAAAGGAAAAAAAAAAAAACCCCACTCTGTCATCCTGGGATTCTCTGTTCAGTAAAGAAACCTTTGTAAATGAGGATGAAATAAAGATATTTCAGATACATGAAAACTGAGAAAATCCATTGCTGCTAGGACTGCTACAAGAAATGCTAAAAGATATTCTTCAGGCAGAAGAGAAGGAATGTCATATGGAAACTCAGATCTACAGAAGAGAATGAAGAGCATCAGAGGCGGTAAATATGTGGGTACATATAAATGACTATCATTTTTGTCTCTTAATTTCCTCCTGTCCTGCAGACCCAGAGAAGAGCTGTCAGCCAGTGCTGGAGACGCTGCGCCAGGCCATGGACGGCACCGTGTATGCCCACGGCTCCTTGGAACTACAGACGCTGCAGCCGAAAATCAACTTCCTTGCCACCGCCACGGTGCCGGGCTTCTGCGAGCGCCCGCTGTGCCCACGCCTCTGTCGACTCTTCACGGTGCTGGCCTTAGGCAGCATGACCCAGGCCGCGCTGCTGAGCAGGCACACACCCAGCATCCAGGCCTGGCTCGAGCGCTTCCCCTCTGTGGAGCGGGAGAGCCTTCTAGCAAGAGCCCTGGTCCGGGCCTCGGTGGAGGCCTGCGAGGTGGTGGGCCACTGCTTTCTACCTTCACCCCTCCGCCCCCACTACCGCTTCTCCCTGCACTTGGTGAGCCAGCTGCTGGGAAGCCTGCAGCTGCTGCCCCCCAGGGTGGGCTCGTGGGGTTTTGTGGACTGTCCCGACCACCAGGAGCACTTGCGCCGGGTGTCCGGCTTACGCGGCACCCACCTGGCCATCATGATAGCCATGCGCAACATGGTGCGTCTTTGGTTGCATGAGGCACAGAGAACCTTTTGTGACCGGCTGGACAGCCCCAGGGAGCGCTCCTTCTGTGCCAACCTGCTCCTTGAGGTAGCTCAGAATGTCTTCTGCTGTGGGCCGGCGCCCCAGAGCCTGGGCAAGGGCTATGAGGAGGAGATGGAGGAGAAGGTGTCTGAGGTGGAATCTGAAGGGGAGCTGGCCCAGTGGGAGGATGTGAGCAGCAGCGGCAGTGAGACAGAGGAGGAGGAGGACCCGCATGGCCTTCAGGTCACCACAGGCTCACCAGCCAACAATTCAGCACCATCCATAGCCCCAGTAAAGAGGGAGACCACAGGGAGCCTAAGTCAGAAGATAGGCCAGGAGGAAGGCAAAGGGACCTCCAGCTACAAAAGCCAGCTAAATCGATCCAAGAACCGGTGGCAGAAGACAGCCCAGGTAGACCTGATCTCTCCCCTGCTGCTACCAGTCCTATTACTCCGTCCCCAGGAAAAGCCCTCAGACCTGGTCTTCAGTCAGGAACTGATGCTAGGGTCCAACTCCGAGAGCCCCAACTTGTACCTGGAACGGCAGTGGGAGAGCCTAGAGGAGCAGCTGGCCACCTCAGCTGCTCAGCTGAAGCTGAGCCCCCACCTTGCCCGGTGCCACTCGATGGCCCAGCATGTGGCCCGCCTGGTCCGGGTGCTGGCCAGGCCCTGGCAGCATGGCTTCCTGCTGTCGGGGGCTCGGGGCACTGGGCGCCGTACCGCTATCACACTGGCTGCTAACATTTGTCAGGCCCGCCTCCTCCATCTGCCATGTGGATCAGAGGAGGCCATTCTCCAGTGTCTGCGGGAGGCCAGCTGGCATGCTGGCATGTTAGGCAAGCCAGTGGCCCTGCTGGTGCCCAGGGGTGTGGATCTCACTACCCTTCATCGTCTACTGGCCCTGGCAACCTCAGGAAGTTTCCCTGACCAGTACACAGAGGCAGATCTGGACAACATTGAAGAGCATCTCCTCAGGGATAACCTTAGTGTCAAGCAGAACATCAAGAAGGAAATGCTGTTGCAGAGGTGAGGCCCAGAACCCCACAGCAGGGATTGTCCTGTCCTTGCCCCTTCCTGGCCGAAGGCCAAAAAACAAACAGACAAACAAAACCCAAGGGCTAGTGTGAGGGCTCAGAGGATCAGGGCTAAGGGGTCAGGGTTGGGACAGGCACTGGATGGGAAAATAGGGTTAAAGTGGGGGCCAGTATCTGAGCTTCTCCTCACAGGTTCTACCAGCAAGTGTGCAGCCACCTGCACATGTTCATCCTGATCGGAGATGACCAGGCCCACAAACAGCTGCCCTCCACCCTTTTCCTGAGGCTCCTTCAGCTGGCCATCGCCAGCATTGACCACTATGAGCCCTGGGACCACGATTCCCTGGTCAGTGTGGTCCAGCACCACCTGGAGGGTACTCAGAGCCCACCCCTTGATGACGGTGAGCTCTTTTTACCTGCCCTTGCCACTCATCTCAACTAGGTTCTAATGAGAATGTTTACTGAGGTCAGCCTCTCTAGAACCTAACTGAGCCTTCTTCACCTTTTCTGCCCTCTTTCCTGAGCCAGAGAGGGTTCCTTTCGTTTCTTGTTCTCCCACAAGCTCAGAAGTCCAGGCTAAAGCCATGCTCGTTGCAGACTCCTTGAAGTACCCAGACCTCCAGGCCTCAGTCCCCAGTGTGGCCAAAGCCATGGCTCTCATCCACCTTTCGGCTGCCAGCTACCAAGGGCACCTGTGCCCAGAATTGCCACTAGTCACCCCCAAGACTTTCCTGGACTTCTTGGACACTTTTGTGCTGCTGCAGCAACAGTTGACCCTGCAGATAAAGAACAAGGCCCAGCGGTGAGGGCCCTCATTCCCTCCCCCAAACCTCCTCTGCTCCCTCGGGTCCACTCACTGGCACTTTGTATCTCCAGGATCCAGAATGCCCTGGGAAATCTGAGGATGCTGATTGAGCAGCACAATGCCCACAGCAACGTGGTCTTTGCCTTGGAGCAGCAGCTAAAAGGCTCTCGCGAGGTAAGGGGGAGAGGATTATGAGGCATGCACGGCAGGGTCAAAGCAGGTGCCCAAAAGGGGACTTCGGAGGAAGCAACGAGACTGAACCTTAGTTCTGTCTCCCAAGAGTCCCCCTTCCCCCAAGGGGATCTTGTCTCTAATTCCCGCTGCTTCCTCCTTTAGAGCTCAGACTCAAAGTTGCCCCTGGCACAGCGGAGACCAGGCTGCCTCTTCTAACACATGAAATCCAAGTGTCTGCTTCTGGTTGTCCCTGGGACCTTGACTGTGTGAAGTTCAGTCTGCTCCCCAAGCTCTCCATAGATTCCCACTGGGGATGGGGTAGGATTACATCCTCATGGCCACCTCTCACCCTAATCCTCTTCTGCTGGATTCTGTATCACTGCTAGTTGGCACACCTCTTGTAGCTGTCCTCTTTTCCCGTGCCACCGTGTCCCTGCACCTCTTCCTGCCACAAAAGCATCAAATATACAAATATATACACTGTATGTATAAAAATATACACTCTGGTGTACAGTGGGAAAGTGTGAATGGGTGATGGCAGTGGGGGCAATTTACATTAGAACAGAACAAGAAATAGATTTAAATGGCATGTAGACCTCAGCGTCCCGACTTTTCCTCTGTCACCCTCCTCTACAGGGCATTTCCAGTGACAGACTTTTCTCCTCCCATCTCTGCAGAACTGCTCCATAGTGTTATTCAGCCACCCACTTTCCCTTCAGAGCTCCGCAAATACAATTCTCATGTAGTAAGAGATTTGTACAGCCCAAACCCTAAATCCTATTGTTTTCTTATATGGAGCAATTTTCTTCTTTGTATACACAAACCCGTCAAATCTAGCTGGAACCGGTATCAGTGGGGTCACCACAACTTCTGTAGCCAAACTCTCTTAGTTACAAGTGTTGTCTCAAAATCAAGAGTTTTTTCTTTTGTTTGTTTGTTTTTTAATTTAATTTAATTTATTTTGGGGAGAGATAATTGAGTTTATTTATTTATTAACTGGAAGTACTGGGTATCGAACCCAGGACCTTGTGCATACTGAGCACGCACTCTACCACTGAGCTATATCCTCCCCCCCCGCCCTTATCTTTTGTTTTTAATGATAGAAATTCTGAAATAGCATTTTTTTTCCTTCCTGCTAGACAAGACTTTGGTGAAAGTTTGGGGCTAACTACAGCGAAGTAAACTAGTGCTCAATCCACAAACATAACCTGGTTTACCTGCCTGCTGGCTTTCAGGCCTTACAGCTCCCTGTGGCTGACAGGCCTCTTCCAGGGGCAGGGCTCGCATCGTGTCTACACACATTATTTTACCTGTGTTCTGTGTAAACGGTGTTCCCGGGAGTCCGCACAGTACCGGTGCCCTCCTACCATCCGTCCCCGAGGAATGCTAGCTTAGCTTAAACATCAAAACTTAGTCGACATGCAGACAAATTAAGAAGTTCATAGATGGACAGGAGTCCTTTTCCCCATGTTTTCCAAATTCCAGTTTCTTCTCTTGGGTCCTACCTTTTCCCAAAATGATTAATACCTGAAATTGTTGATCTGGTTTGGAAGTGGTATTATTCTTTGATCCCTGGGTCAGATGTATCAGACCACAACATAAGAAGCTCAAAATCTAGATAAGAGGAGTTTGTAGTCTCAGGGACATTCACTCAACAGCCATAATAGTGTGTATTTCTTTCAGTGTTGCCCACCTGAGGCAATGGTACCGGTGACCAACCACTAGGTCATTTAAGTTAAATCGAGGAGTCATTCTGGACCCCTCCATCTCATTTCCTTCTCATATTCAACTGGTTCATTTATTCATTACTGTAGTCAACAAAAACTAATTGAACTCATTTTTTGTGCAGGCACTCGTTAATATTTTTGTCTATGCTTGTATCTATGGTTACATTGAGATAGACAGATAGAATCATCGCCACAACTTTCTAAGGCAGCCATCCTTTCTTTCATTTTACATTTCTTTCATTTACATTCATTTTCAGATGAGAAAACTCAGATCCACAGAGGTTAGGATGAGGGTTAAAAGAGGTCTCACATGTAAAGCATTTCAAAGTGCTGGCATATAGCAACAGCCCAATAAATGTTGGCGTCTATTAATATTAGGTTAAATTGCCTCCTAGTAAGAAAGATAAGGCACGGTCCTTGCCTTCGTGGTGCCTAGTTTACTGGAAGATATAGGCTCATCCAGGTAATTACAGAACAGTGTGTTATGACAGAGCAAGTCCAGGGTGCTCTGATACAGCAAGACTTTGCAGAGAAAGCACAGTGCCAGTCTATAGCACGGAGGCATCTGTAGACCATGGTCAGCGCTCAAAAACATTCCTTAAAGATGTAAACGAATGAATGAAGTACATCAAGGTTGATACCTGAAGGTTAGGTAAGATTTGGCATAAAAGAGGGTGGGAAGAATGTTGCAGTGAGACTGAAGTAGTAGCAGGTGCAAAGGCCCCAAGGCAAGGGAATGTGTACCACATTGGAGGAGCTGAAAGTTGGGAATGGCTGGAGAGTAGGGTGCTGGGGGAGGAAAAGGAGATGGGGTTGGAAAGATAAGTAGAGGCCTCTGCGTTACAGAGTTCTTGTAAACCAAATGAAAGAGTGGCGAGTGTTAAGAGACATGACAATGATAATGCTACTTGGCTACTAGAAAACCAGTTAGGCTGCAGCATGAAAAATGGATTAGTAGAGGGGAAGTAAGAGTTAGGAAGCTGAGACACCAGCTAGGAAGCCAGCACTGAGGGTCAGGAGTGAGGGAGCGTGGGCATGAGTGATAGTGTTGGGGATGGGAGTAAGCCTGAGAGACATTCAGAAGGTAGAAATGAAAGGCCTTGGAGATGGGTTGGGTTTGGGGGGAATGGGAGAGAGGGAGTCGGGGTAACAGGTTTCTTCCTTGGGAAACATGGGTGTCTTTTGCCACAGTTCTCTGAGAAAAGAGCTCATGAAGAGATGGGTAAGACTGCAAGAGATCTGGGAAGGCACAGCCAATACTGCTACTCAGTTTCTGTACATGTGGAGTCTGATGGGGCCTGTGAGACAATGAAGAGGAGATTCCCACTAAGCAGACGGATATGGGACTGTGGGTCTTGGGAAAGAACCTGGCTAGATACAAAGATTTGGAAGTTGTTAAAATCTAAGTGGTAATCAGAGCTGTGAGATTAGGGAGGATGCACAAAAGTGTAGGGTGAGAAGAGAAGGGGGCCCTGAAAAACTTGCTGAGAAATATTTAAGGGATGGCAGAGGAAGAGACTGAGAAAGAGCAACCACGGAGTTTGGAGAAAGTCAAAGGAGAACATTGTATCATGCAAGTCAAGGGAGAAAAATGTTTCAAGAGGGTAGAACTGTCTTCTGCGACAAATGCCACTAATGGGTCAATCTGAAGCATAGTGGTTACTGGTTGAGATTGCGTGGGCCTATGCGGTAGATCAGGAGAGCTGCAGGGCTTGATGTGTAACTCACAGTCAAGGACAGTTTCAGAGCTCAGTGTGCATCTGTGTCCTGTTGGGAGTTCAGCTTGGCCACCCTGAGTGTCAAGTGAGGAGCACGCCCGAGTCCAAGCCCACAGGGTCTTCCTCCAGGGTCTTCCCACCTGGCCCAGCATCTAGACCTGCAGAGCCTCGACTCTGTTCACAGAGCCTCAGCAGACTGCAGCATCAGTGGGACCAAAGGAAGCTCCTGTATGGGCGGCAGCTGGCAGAGTGTCAGCAGCAGGAGAATCTCATTGAGAAACTGACCAAGCAGCGGGATGCCCTGCGGGCTCAGCACGAGGCTTTCCTGGAGCAGGTGGGCTCTTCCTGCTGCCTGTCTTGCGCTGCTCTGCTCTTGGAGGGGGACAGCCCCTCACAGTATGCCCAGAGGAGAGGGTGGGTCAACTTGTTGTGGAGTCCCCTCGGGGAGGGGGCACAGGTAATAGGACGGCTCGAGGAATGGTCCTGCAGGGGAACCTAAGAGAAGATGATCCCTCCTGGAAATACCTTGAAGAAAGAGGTCATTTGGGGAACTCCCTTCAAGAGCATATCTCTCCTCATTTAGATGGGCAAGGCATTTCTGGGGCCCCTGAGCCAGCTGCAGGTGGCCGACTTTGAGGAGATAAGGAGCTATCGAGCACCACCAGAATCTGTGGTCCAGGTGACTGATGCTCTGTGTGACCTCTTCCACCGCGAAACAGGCTGGGCCAGCGCCAAGCAGCTGTTATGCACTGAGGACTTTTATCAGGTAGGGAATGTGGGGCACAATGGACGAGGAGGGTGGAGGCATAAAGAGGAGACTTGGCAGGAGAAGGCTGTCGGGACAAGGTTCAGAGCATCTATGTCTTCCCTCGCCCCTCTTAACACACACTCTCCCAGGAGCTGGTGGTGTTCCCCAAGGAGAAGATGACAGACTCAGAGATGATAAAGTTAAGCCTAGCTCTGAAGGCTCCGGGCATGAGTGATGCAGCCCTGCGGGCAGTGAGCATACCGGCAGCAAGCCTGGCAGCCTGGCTCTGGGCCGTTCTGTGCTACGGGCTGGCCCAGCGCCGAGGGCTGCCCACGGGCCTGCTGCTGCGGCAGGTGGAGGCCACCCTGGCTCGGGAGCAGGCTCGCCTGGCCCACTATCATTTCCAGGCCCAGGAGATCCTAAAGTATGATTTGTCCCTGTCCAAGAAGCTAGAAGATGCCCAGGCTGCCCACAGGCATGTGGTAGAGAACCTCCATCAGGCTAAGTGTGGCCAGTATCACAAGTGGCCCATAAAGGCTGCACTGCTCACACCCATGGACTCCTGGACTACGGAGCTCCAGGTAACCAGCCCCTCCCAGAGTGCCCACCCCCGATTTCATTTCTGCACCACGGCCCCCACTCTCTGCTTCTCCTTGTCCCACTCTGCCCTCCGTCCCCTTCCTTCCTCCCTCCCTGCCAGACCCTCCAACGGTGCCCTCCCCACTGGCCTGCACACCCTCTGGTCTCTTCCACTCCAGAAGTTGAAGGGGCACTGCACGACTGTGCTCGGAGATGCCCTCTTGTGCTCGGCTGCCGTTGTCTACCTGGGTCCCTTCCCACCAGCGCGGCGCCAGGAGCTGCTAGACAAGTGGCTGGCTCTCTCTAGGGGCTGCCAGGAGACCCTGGGCCCAGATGACGTGGCGCAGGCTCTGAAGCAGACACAGAAATCTGTCGTCATGCCACCAAAGAACCCCCTGCTTTCCACCCGCTCCCCCTTCAGCCTTCTGTCCTTGCTGAGCTCTAAATCCCAGCAGTTCCAATGGGACCGAGACCTGAAGCCCCAGGCAAAGTCAGCCCGCCTGGCAGGCCTGCTTCTGCGAAGTCACACACACTACTTCAGCTGCCGTTGGCCTCTGCTGCTGGACCCCAGCAACCAGGCCCTCATTTGGCTGAACCCACTGCCTCTGGAAGAGACTAGATGCTCGGCCCCAGGTCCCACCGAGGGCAGAGGTAAAGCTGGGGATGGTAAACACAGTGCTGCTTGGGTGTCTGAGCTGCCCAACGCTCTCAGCCACATGTGGTCTTCCCTTTCATAAGGAAGATGCTACATTTTTGTGGCCAGGGTATTCCAGGTTTCATCAGCCAGCACGATATTAATAAATTAGGGCACATTTACATTTTTTTGGCCCATATTACAATGATTCTGAATCTACATGACTGACCATGATTTTCCACTTCCTTGGTCTGCTCAGCCCTGTTAGAAACTTAGACTACAACTCAGAGCTTTACTACCCAAATTTATCCCATGTTCAGGAATTCTGGGGAACTATTTCTATTGGCTCTGCTTCGCTCAGGGATGCATCTGAGTAGAGCATCCAAAGGAGTGTTTCCTGGGGGAGAGAAAGAAGAGTGTTTATTTCCCAGAAGCTGGGGTTGGGGGTTGCACTGGTAAAAATAATAGACATTATTCAATACAGTAGAAAGTGTATAATAAAGTGGTCTGTACTGTAACATGGGTTCTTTAAGCAGATTCTAGGTCAAATATCTGTCCTTTGCTAGCTGTGTGACCTAAGGCAAAGTATCTCATCTCTCTAAGCCTATTTGCCAACAAAATTAGGGTCTTAATTATACCTATCTCATAAAGTGTTGAATTAAGATATTTCATGTAAACAGAGTTCACACAGTTTGTAATATATACAAGTTCTCAAAAATGTCAGTCATTATTACTACCAATTTATTACTGCTACTATTATTAGAGTCTATCCCTTGGCTGTCCAGCATGACTTTCTGTTGTGCCCATACACCATTACAAAAATGTCCATTATACAACTATCACATGTGTAACTATTAATTAATTTACCCCCTCTCCAATAGGAGACACTGCGAAGAAACATCTAACCTTCAGAACTCTGAGATAATAAGTTTCTGTTGTTTTAAGCCACCATACATGTATTAAATTGGTTTTTATCCCTTCGAGCATCATGTCAGAGTTGCTCTTAGCCATTTCTGTCCTCTTCATCAGGAAAACAAAAGATCTTCCAGAAGTCTGAATAGCCAAATGTGGTAGGCAGAATTTGGCCCCCATGACCTTTGTCCTCTGGTGTTACTCCCTTAATTATGTTATGTTACATGGCAAGAGAGGCTTTGCAGATGTAATTAAGGTTGCTAATCAGTTGACCTTGAACTAGAGGTATTATCCTGGATTATCTGGGTGGACCCAAAGTAATCACATGTGCCCTTCAAAGAAGGAAGGAAGAAAGAAGGGGCAGTGAGACAGATCTGAAGCACAGAAGGACTCAGTGAGCCATTGTCTGGCTTGAAGATGGAGTGGGCTATAGGGAAAGTGTGAGAGGGGAATGAATTCTGTCAAAAACCAGTAAGCCTGGAAGAGCACCCAAGTCCCAGATGAGCACTGCAGCCCCAGTGATTCAGCCTTGATTTTAGCCCAGTGTGACCCTGAGCAGAATGTCTGGTCAGGCTTCTAACCTACCTGAGAGATAATAAATGGGTGTTGTTTTAGCTGTTAAATTTATGGTAATTTGTTAAGCAATAGGAAATGAATACAGCAAATTGTGGACCTGGAAACCTCCACTTGCCCACTTCTTAAACACTTAATTTTTTAAAAAAATTTTTTCTTTGGGAGTAATTAGGTTTATTTGTTTTTTTAATGGAGGTTGGGGATTGAACCCAGGACCTCGTGCATACTAAGCATGAACACTACCACTGAGCTATACCTTTCCCTTTAAACACTTAATATTTTAAAAAATTCTTAAGATTCTTAAGTGTCTTGACACATAAATATATATATTTATCTTTTACAGCTCCTCAGGAGAGGAGACACAGGAGAAGGGGGCTGCAAATGGCTGTTGGTCAGCCAACCACCTATGTCCACAGCACTGCCCATGACTTGGCTAATGCCACAGTTTATGGCCTTTCTCTTACAGGTTACTACTTCCAGGCATGGATCTCTATGCTACGATGACTCTTGTAGTTGTTAGTGACAGAATTAGCTTAGGCAAAACGAGCAGTGCACTGACTCTTCTAACTAACCCTTGCTTGGTGCTTGCTGGGTGCCTGCTGAGTGCTTTCTCTTCTTCTTTCAAGTCATCGTCCCAGTAACCGTATGAGGCTGGACTCACTAACGTCAACTCCATTTTGCAGCTGAGGAAATTGAGTCATAGTGAGCTTAAGCAACTTTCCTAAGGTGTCTTCTCATGGACCTTTCTTCATGAGCTGAGGCCTTGGGTGAACGGGATTCCCCAGAAGCCTGAGTCCCCCATCCTGAGAAGAGATCCTCTTCTTTCTTCCACAGGGAAGGGCTTCAAGAGAAATCAAGGAAAAGAGCCTAAGGAGGAGGACACGGAAGAGGAAGATGATGATAGCGATGAAGAGTGTGAAAAGACAAAAGAGCAGGAGGCAGAGGAAAGGGGAAATGAGGAGGAGCAAGAGGAGAAAGAACAGGAGGAGGATGAGGAGGAGGAGGAGACAGAGAGGCAGGAACCTGTGACTCAGTCCCCGCCCCCTCCCCACCTCCACATCTTCTCCGGCTCTGACCCAGAGCTGGGGCCTCAGCTCCGGGAGGCAGCTGCCAGTGGTAAGAGCTGGCCCCGTCCCCCCAGCATGTCCCTGTGGCCCCACAGACCTCTCACATCCCAGTGTGACCTCAGCTCCCACCTTCGCTCCCTAACTCTGTGGAAGAGCCTTGAGGGAACCCACCTCTCAGTCAGCGGGGAGCTGGACGGAGCCAGATTTTGTCATGGGGGGCTGAGGGGCCCAGGTGCTGGCATGGTGGTAGGGTGTCTGTGCCTCCGCCTCGCAGGCCAGCCTGTGCTGCTGACCAACATGGAACTGGGCCTCGAGTGCCCAGAACTGCAATGGCTACTGCAGCGGGAACAGCTGAGCCCGCCCCAGGTGCAGCCTGGCTTCTGTCTCTACCTGAGCACTGCCCTCCGCCTCAGTGCTCTGGAGAAAGGTGAGGCCCGGCGGGTAAGTTGCCAGCACACCTTTGTGGACACACGAGGGCCCTACTAGCTTCACTCATTCTGGCCCAGAGAGGGAGCAGGACCCTAGCGGGGAGCCACCCTCCCTGTGCCCCCCACCCCTGGCTGTGCCAAGGGGAGGGGCTCAGTGTGTCCCATGTGACTTCAAGTGCTAGGCTGTGAACTGCTGAAGGGGCTGAATGTGCTGGATCTGGGCATGAACATGGAAATCCTGGAAGAAGAAATGCTGCATGAAATCTTGTGTGTAGAGTGTCCCGAGCTCGAGAGCCACTGGCAGGACCTAAAGATCAGATTCCTGGACACCTGGGAAGCCGTGGAGGCTGCTGAGGTGCGTGGGGGTCCAGTCTACAGGTTGGGATCAGCTTTGTAGGGGCCAAGGTGTGGGGGTGGAGATGAGTGTCACTGACCGGGGACTTGTGGGAAAGAGCTGGACCTGTGCCACCAGAGCCTGTTTGCAGGAGCGGCTGCTGACGATGCTCCTGCTCCAGAACTCGAAGCATCAGAAGCCAGCCAAGTTCCTGCGGGGCATAGTGAGGGCCCAGGCAGGCCTGTGTCAGCTGCGTGTCCACTGCGAGGAACTAGAGGAACTGAGGCTGCAGGAGGCGGCATCGTGCGCACCCTATCGACGCGTGGTCTGGCACGGAATGGCCATTGTAAAGGCTCTTAGCCCACTACAGAACCTGCTGCCGCTTTTCTGTGTGAGTCCAGAGAACTGTTTGGCAGCCACCAGACGGGCTCTGAATAGCATGAAGCGTGAGATTCATCACAGGGAGGAACTACCCTGCCACCTGCTGCAGCTGAAAAGACAGCTGACCCGCCAGCTTCTGGGCAGTGCTGTTGCTACACTGGGCCTGACCCAAGTACCCCTGGTGGGTGCCTTGGGTGCCTTGGCTGTGCTGCGAATGGCAAGGAAGGCACCAGAGCTGGAGAGGCTGGCGCTTTGGCCTGGACTGGCAGCCTCTCCCAGCACAGACCACAGGAAGTTAGTCTCAGGCGTGGCTCGACCGGCCTGGCTAGGGCCGAGAGCCTGGCATGAATGTGGGGTGTTAGAGCTGCTGCCCCCATTTGCTGGGCTGTGTGCGTCCCTGGCAGGCCACTCTAGTGTTTGGCAGGCTTATCTGTCACTGCCATCCACAGTGCTAGGGCCTGCGCCGGGACCTGGGACTGACCCACTCAGCCTCCTCCAGAAGCTGATCCTGTGGCGTGTGCTGCGACCTGAGTGCCTGGCCAGTGCCCTGGCAGCCTTCACCACCAGCATCCTGGGCCGGCCCCTGGATGAAAACCTGGGTACCTCCACCATACCCTTTGAACAGAGTCAGGCTACTCAGCCCGTGCTGATCTTGCTGCCACCACCTGGTCACCCCACTGCCTCCTTGCATCCCCTGACTGTCATCCAGAAACTGGCTGCCAAACATGAGCAGGTCTGCACCCAGCCTCTCAGCCACAGAGCAACCGAACTCCTACGGGCTGGGATGGGGTGTGGGGCCCCCCTCCCAGCGTTCTCATGGATCTTTCTGGATTACTCAGGAACTTTTGAGGTCATCTGTGGCGTTACTCTGGGTCCCTTGGGTCACCCTGGGATCACTTTGATTTACTCTGCCATCTTGCTGTTTGTCCCCAGGGGCAGAAGCATCTGGAGGTGATAGCTCTGGGCTCTGAAGCCTGGGACCCGGTCTCAGCTGTGGTGGGCACTCTCCGCCAGGCTATGCATAAAGGGCACTGGCTGGTGCTGGAGAACTGTCATCTGATGCCTCACTGGCCGAAAGAGCTGCTACAGCCCTTGCTGGGGCTGTTGGATGGAGCCAAGGGTGGGTTTGTTGCCTACAGATGGCTTCTAGGACCCTGTCCAACACCTGGTCCTGAGCTTGAACTCAGGTCCCATGGCCCTTCTCCTGGCCCCCTTGTATTTGACTCCTGACCCCCTAGGTTTGTGTCTGACCCTTTACCCGGTGACTGATCTCAGCCCTATGTCTGACCCCTAGTGGTCTCGGACCTGGAGTTAGAACTGCCTTTAGCTCAACAAGTGAGCAGGAACGTGGCCACTGTCCACCGAGATTTCCGTCTTTGGCTTATTGTGTCTGCAGAGGCTGTTGCTTCCTTACCAGGTGAGGAGCTTCCCCCACAGGCTCTCAGATTAGAGCAGGGGAGGGCAACTGTACTGTGCTGACTCTGCACTCTCCCTCCTCCCCAGCCATACTGACTCAGCACTCCATGCCTGTTTTCTGGGACCAGTCCCTGGAGTTGGGCCACGTCTTGGTGGACAGCGTGGAGCTAGCCCAGCAAGGACTCAGTGTGCAACCCCCAGCCAGGGTGCTGCCTCTGCTCCTTCTACATGGCCTCCTGCTACACCGGCAGCTCTATGGAATGAAGCTGCAGGCCCACAGGGGGCGCTGGTGAGGGACCCCACCCATCTGGCTCTGTCAGTCACTCAGCAAACACTGAATATTTTTCACACTCTGGGATTCATCTCTGGGGAGCTCCAAAATGTGAGGGCAAGGCAAGGGTAAGTCAAGGAAGGCTTCTCCAAGGGCTTTAGGATCTCCCTCTGAAGTGAGTCTTAACAGCAGAGGCAGATCAGGTGGTGATGGGGCCCTTCAGAGCAGAAGGAAGTAAGCTCAGCAGGAGGGAGAAGACATCAGTGTAGCTGAGGTAGACATGCTGGCTGTTGAGTAGGCACCATGGCAAGGCACCTTATTGGATCCTGAGGACAGTGGGAAGCACTGAAGGATTTTAAGTAGAAGAAACATGATCCTCTTGTTTGGAAAGATCAAGCTGGCTGCAGTGTGGAGAGTGGACCAGACAAGGCAGGCCTGGAGGCAAGCAAAACAGTTTTAGGAGGCTCTGGTCTTCTTGAGGAACGAGATGGTGGTAGCGGTGGTAGGGACTCATGTAGTCACAGTGCAGGGAGAGAGTATATATGGGGTGAGGCAGAGGGAGGAGTCAAGGATGGCTCCCAGGCTTCTGCCTTGGACAACTGGCTGGTGTGGGGTGGGGAAGATGATTTCAGTTGAAAGGAAGTTGTATTTGAGGTGCCAATTGGTGATGACTGGTAAGCCCTCATGGGTCTGGAGCTCAGGAGAGGTTTGGGCTGGAGAGAAAGATGTTTTAAGTCCTCAGCATATAAATGGTTTTGAGGCCCTACTTCCTGCTCCCTGCCCCCAGGAGTCAAGTGACCCTGACCCAGGCCCTTCAGATCCAAGACCAGCTGTGGGCCAGCCTTAGCAATCCCAGGGCCGCCATGCAGGAGCTGGCCGGTGAGACTCCTTCTGTCCCCCATGTAGTCATCAGCCCCCCAGGGAGAGCCTGGAAAAGGGTAGGGGTGGGAGCACAGAGATGGGGACATAACTTACAACTTTGGTTTGGGAGTTGGTGGAAACTGGAGGGACTGGAACTGAGGGGCTCTGACCTCATCCTCAGCCTCGGTCTTCTATGGGGGTCCAGTGGGAGACAACAAGGACAGGGAGGCCCTGACTAGCCTGACGCAAGCCTGCCTGGGCCCCAGCAGTGGGAACTGGGCCCAACCACACACACCCCAGCAGCTGCTGGCCACTCTGATGCCCAGTCCAGGTAAGCTCCAGTCAAGTATCTGTGTTGGGGGTGGGAGAGGGGCAGCATAGTTATATGCCACCTCACTGAAGGGCATATGAACAGAGGTATCAATAAAGGTGTAGAAGGGTACAGTAATCACAGTTACCGAATGATGGCTTAAAGTGTCAGGGAAAGGCCTACTCCCTTGGCAAGGTGAGGAGAGGCCATCTTGTCTCTCACCCCTCCCCTCCACCCCCAAGAACTAGGGGAGTTGGATGCAATGGAAGAATGCAAGGCTCAGATGCACCTACTACCCACACTGCCTGAACCCCGGATCTGCGGACTGAGTGCTGGCTCCCAGACCTGGCTGTGGCGACGCCAGAGTCGCGCTCTCCTGAGCGCGCTGCAGCAGGAGTTCACCCACATGGGTTCCAGCGGCCTGCGGAGGCTCCCGGCGCGCTGAAAGGCGTCTGCGGCAACGCCTAGTGCAAGCCAAGCGGAGGCTGGAGTCACTGCAGGCTCTGCTGACCGAGACCATTTGCCAAGATGAGTCTGGCGCCGGGTGGGTGGAGCTGGGGCTGAGTGCGCGACGGCCTCTGGAGGGCTTCCTCAAGGCGGAGGTGCTGGAAGTGAGCCAGCTGGTGGGCGCGCTGCAACGGGACCTCGATTGCCTGTTGCAGCAGCTGAAGGGCGCGCCCCCGTGCGCCTCCCGGCGCTGCGCGGAGGTGGCTCACGCTCTCTGGGCTGGCCGCCTACCCCGGCCTTGGCGACCCCATGCGCCTGCCGGGCCGCAGCCGCCCTGGCAATGGTTGCGACAGTTGTCGCGTCGTGGGCAGCTGTTGGTTCGCTACCTGGGTGTGGGAACCCAAGTACCAGAGCGCATCTTTCACCTATCAGCCTTTTGCCACCCGCGCCGCCTGCTGCTGTCACTGCGTTGGGAGGCTGCCTTTGCTGTGGTCGCCCTGACGAATTTCCCTGGTTGTCAAGGCTCTAGCTCCAGTCAGCTCCCCGACAGACGTCAGGAGCTGAGCAGCCCTCTGCACCTCCAGGTACCTTCGTGCTGCCCCTTCGTTTCCAATTCTGCCCTTCAAATCCCTGATTAAGTCCCTGATTACACCCTGCAGTTACCCACATTGCCTCTTCTTGGTTTTGCCCCTTCATCGCCCCATCTCCTTCTTTGATCCAGCTCCACGACCCCTCAGCTTCCTAGCCTTGCCTGACCAGTTTCTGGCGCCTCTAGGTGGTGAACGTCCCCAATCCCACAGTACCAGAGACGGGGCTGCTGCTGATTGGGCTACAGCTCCGGAATGCCGAGTGGGACCCACTTGCAGGGGCCTTGCAGGACAGTTCCTCCCGTCAGCCCAGCCCTCTGCCTCCCGTCAGCGTCAGCATCAGTGCCCAGGCCTTGGGGGCCAACGACCTGCCCCCAGCAGGCCTGGCTGTGTATTCCTGTCCTGTGTACATGGAAGGGCCCCTTGGCACCACCAGGCTGCACAGCAGGAAGATCCTGATGCACCTGCCCCTGCCCACGAAGCTCAGCCCTGCCACCTGCGTCCAACGGAGGGTCCACGTGTGCAGCCCACCCCTGACCTGAATCCTCAGCCAAAATAAAGGTGGAGTGATTTGATGACAGATTTCTGAGACTTAGAAGGAATGTAGGGTGTGTGCACACCAAGAATGTGACACAGAGGGGAGAGCACAGTGTGCACAACAGAGAGAGGTCTGTTCACACTGAATGGAGGAGGGTGTGTGCCTGGCAGCTAGGGAGAGGAGAGTGTGGGTACACTGGGGACATGGCCAGGTATCAGTCATGTATCCAAGGGGCTAGGCAGATCTGGTGATGGCTAACACACACGGTCCTGAGTCCTTGCCCAGCTCTTGACTGTGCTCTCAGCACTTGTGCTAAACCCACAAGAGACATTTTTAAAGGGAGAACATTAGAACTCCCAGATAATTTCTTCTGGCACTTAGTGGTATTGTTGGGAATGCCCCAGTCCTGCCCTACCAGCCATCGCCTTCCCTGGGATGGAATCTCTGAGTGAGTCACACACACACACACACAAACACACACAAAACAAAACAAAAACAAAGTAAGACACAAGGTCCTGTGTTCATTCAGTGATGATTTATGAGTACTCCTCTGGACCAGGTGCTCGTCCAGGCACTGATGAGGTGGTTCTAATGCCAAGAGATGAACAATAAATAAAATGCCAACATATAAATGAGTTAAATTTGATTATTTTTAAGTGCTATAAAGAAACTACAGTAGGCTGATGTATTAGAGTGACTAGAGGAGAGCAGTTAATCTAGTTTGGGTGGTCAGGGAAGCCTTGCTGACTATCTGAAAGGGAGCGATTTGAAGATCTAGGAGTGTTTCAGGGACAGCCCTCAGTAGATGCCAAGGTCTTGAGGCAGAACAGCCTTGGGGCATTCAACGAACAGAGTGTGTAGCTGGACCACGGAGAGAGGGGCAGAGTGGGCCAAAAGGACGCAAAGGTATATAGAAAGGGAAGGATCACATATAGCCTTTTCAGGATAATGAGCTTGTATTTTTTTAAACTGAAGTATAGTTGATTTACAATGTAAGTTTCTGGTGTACAGCACAGTGATTCATTATATATATATATATATATATATTCATATTCTTCATTATAGGTTATTACAAGCATTTGAATATAGTTCCCTGTGATATACAGTAGGTCCTTGTTTACCTATTTTGTATATAGTAGTTTGTAGCTGCAAATCCCAGACTCCTAATTTAGTCCCCACTCCCCCAGCTTTCCCTTTTGGTAACCATAAGTCTGTTTTCTGTGTCTGTAAGTCTGTTTCTGTTTTGTAAATAAGCTCATTTGTGCCATTTTTTTAGATTCCACATATAAGTGATATATGGTATTTGTATTTCTCTGATTACTTTACTTAGTATGATAATCTCCAGGTCCATCCATGTTGCTGCAAATGGCATTTTTTCCTTCTTTTTTATGACTAACATTCCATTATATTTATAATGGAATATATATATCACATCATCTTTATTCATTCATCTGTCAATGGACATTTAGGCTGTTTCCATGTCTTGGCTATTGTAAATAGTGCTGCTATGAACACTGGGGTACATGTATCTTTTTGAGTTAGAGTTTTCTCTGGACATATGTCCAGGAGTGGGATTGCTAGATCATATAGTAAGTCTATTTTCAGTTTTTTAAGGAATTGCCATACTGTTTTCCATAGTGGTTGCACCAAACTACATTCCCACCAGCAGTGTAGGAGGGTTCCCTGTTCTCCACACCCTCTCCACCATTTATTGTTTGTGGACTTTTGAATGATGGTCATTCTCATTGGTGTGAGGTGATACCTCATTGTAGTTTTGATTTGCATTTCTCTGATAATTAGTGATACTGAGTATCTTTTCATGTGCCTGTTGGCCATCTGCAAGTCTTTACTGGAGAGATGTCTTTTAGGTCTTCTGTCCATTTTTTGATTGGGTTGTTTTTTGTTACTGAGTCGTATGGACTTTAGCTTGTATTTTTTAAAAGCATAAGGAGGAATCTATTGGAGACTATTAGGTGGGAAATGATCTTTTTCAAAGATCACTGTGACTTTTCTATGGTGGGTGGGTGGGTGGATGGATGGAAGGAATCCAGAGTAACAGGGAGGAAGATTTGTCTGGAGACTTTTGAAGTAATTCAAGTGAGAGATGATGGAGTCTGGACCAGGGTCATAACAGTGGAGATGAAGAACTGATGGATTTAGGACATACTGTGGAGGCAAAGCCAGAAGAACTTGCTGATGGACTGAATGTGAAGAGTGAGTGAAGGGGACAAGTCTAGGATGACTCCTAGATTTTAAGCTTGAGTAACTGGGTGAATCATGGTGTCAGCTGAGACAGGAAATGTGAGGGAGACAGGTTGGGGGTGGGGAATCAGGAGTTCCGCTTTAATATGTTCAGTTGTTACTAGCTACATAACTGCTTGCTACCCGAGGGCAAACCTCTCTGATAAAAGTTCAGTTAGAGTACAGCAGAGCTGAAAGCCAACACCAGCTCCCCAGCTTGCCCCCACGTATCAAAACTTACTAAGTACAACTTAACTTCCCTCGCTGTCTGGCTAGGTACAAGCTACACCGTGGAGGAAATGCAAATGAAGCACAGACCGAGTATCGGTGCACAACCTCCTCACAGTCACCCGCTTGCTAGTGACTGCGGTGCAACCATGTCCTTTAACAAAAGGCTGAGCAAAGAGGCAAAAACTTGCACTTTCCTCAGAAACCCCTCCCTTTTCTTTTCCACAGTCAACCAGGGGCACGGCTGTTCCTTCAGGAGAAGAGATTAGCAGAGTATCAAAGAAGTCCTTGTGGGTAAATGAACCCCCTGTCCCTATGTACCGTCACTACTATTTCCCCCAGCGGGAACAGGGAACAGCAGTGATATACGAGTAAACTGGTTTGTACAGAATGTTTTCTACAAATCCACATCATTCTCTAGACCGAAATTTACTCTTTTTTTTTCTTTTACCTAGCGTTTCTTTTTTTTTTTTTTAATTTCAGCTTTATTGAGGCATAACTGACTGAAATTCATTCTTGAATTATGCCCAGCACATTCTGCTAGTAAACTCAGGCAATTACAGATTATAAGTACCATATGACAGCATAGCTCAAATACAATAACTGCATCCAATTTCACTGTTGAAACTGTCTACCAGATAAATTAAAATCTCATTAGGAAAGTAAAGTGTCAAACAGTGAAAGGAAGGAAGAAATAGACACATGGCAAAGGGGAGAAATATGTCCCATCCTGTCCTGACAGATGGGGTAGTGGGAGGTGAACGAGACAGGGAGGGAGGAAAATGACCAAATCAAATCGACCTGATCTGGGACTTTGGGATGGAGCAGTCAACTGAGGTACTGAGGGCAAGGAGCCTTTTGCCCTTTTCCCTACTGGCAGTTCAGAAGGGAACTGCCCTGCAGCATGGACTTACTGTGGCCCCAAGAGCATTAAGAAGGCAGAGAAGCATGGACAGGAAGAAGTGTCCCTTGATCCCTACATGGTGTGGAAACTGAACAGAGAACTGTTAGGTTCAGTGGAGTATGAGGCAGAGAATCACTGAGGTCTGCAGCACCAAACAGAGTTATTGAGAGGAAGCCAAACTGGCAGGGAGGTGGGGCACAAGGCCCTGACAGCTGAAAAAGACAAGACTCCAAATTCATCAGCTTCAGAAGCAAATGTTGGCAGGACACCCAAGTGTGGAACTGGGCCAACCATACCCAGAGGACTGCAGCTTGTGCACACCCAAGAACAAGTATTAGGCCAGGGGACCCCTTCCTTTTGGCATCACAATGCCACATAAGCCCTCCTCTCCATACCCTGCTGACACGTTGGAGAGGAGCAAAGTAGAATGCTCAGAATTTGAAATCCTGAGCATGTATTTCAAAGAGAATAAACGAAGCCTAAAGAGACTGAGCCAAATTTATTTCTAGCCTCTTCCACTATCCAGTGGAGTTGAGGATGGGAGTGAGATTTGTGAGGAAAATCAGATCAGTAATTGAGAAAAGAGCTAAATTTTATTTGCATATCCAAATTTCTGAGGATATCTGTGGTCCTGCTCTGCACACTGTATGCACTAATAATCCAACGACCAAAAACCTCACTGACGTGTGCTCTGTAGCTCAGCTGATACTCATGTATATATTTTCAGCTTTCAGTCTAATTTGAAATCCTCATTCAGAAATAAGATATGTGGGGGAAATGTCTGAGACAAGAAAAAAAATAAAAAGTGCCAGCTTCGCCCACTAATGCCTAAGAAGCCCTGGTAGCTCTAAGACAGGAACTATTATTCCATTTTACAGATCAGGAAACTCAGACACTGGTTCAGTCGGTTATCCAAGATCACAAAGTCAGAGCTAGTGTTTCTCTCTCTCTCTTTTTTAAACTTTATTGTATTATTCCTAGCTTTAAAACAATTCAGTCTGTAGTTACTACAACAAAATAATACCTGGGTCTTATTTTAGGTGAAGTGTACTCTTACTCAGGTTTCAAGTTCTTCCTCTCCTTGGCTGACTTTTCTCACTTGGTGAGAGAAGACTGGACCCATTTTAGACCATGTGCCTGTGAGCTTGTGCTTGAGAGCTGGGCAAGGAATGGCATTTGAGTAGGAGTACTTTTAAAAACTTCAGGATGACAAATCCTCTTGGACGGTGCCCAAGACAGCACTACTTTAATCTGAACTTTTTCTGCTTGAAAGAGTATAGTCAGCATCCAGTACAGTTGTACTGGCTGTCCCCGAGGATCTAAGCCATCGATCAGAATAAGGATGCCAGTGCACCCCACTGAGGATTGCTTTCTCCAGCTGTGTGAGTCGGGGGAAGGAGGCCCCTCTGTGCTCTTAGACAAATGATTAGCCCATCCCCGGGCAGCGTGAGCCTGCTGTTAAGACTGGCTGGTGCCAGCACCGGAGGTAGTGACATGGGCCTTTTGAGTGTTTAGTCTTTTTAGACTGAACTGGCTAACCCATTTTGGGAAGCAGATCCTACATGCCATATAGCAGGTGCTGAAGTGGTCACCTTCAAGTCAGCTGTCTCCTTTAATCTTTTTAACAATCTTGTCAACTCCCCTTTTTGTACTTTTTAAATTGAAATATAGTTGATGTGTAATATTATATAAGCTACAGGTGTACAGTATAGTGACTCACAATTTTTAAAGCTCATACCCCATTTATAGTTACTGTGAAATACGCAGAGCCAGTTTATGAATCCACGCATTTGTCTCCAGAACCCATTCTCTCTACGACATTCTGTTGCCTCTAATGTAACAAGTTAGGCAGACAGTGGAAAACAAGAATTCTCATGCACTGTTGGGAGATGGGAATACTGGCGTACTCTGGGGAGCAATTTAGCAGCACTTAATGAAAATCAATTAAGTACAGTATGTCCTTGCAGTTCCGCTCCTGGGTTTATGTCTCAGAGAGTCACACGCAAAATGAGCTGGGAAGTGTTCTGTCCTACTCCAATCCTCCTCTGTCAGATACGGGGTTTGCAAATCTTTTCTCCCAGTCTGTAGCTTCTTATCTTCATAGGGTCTTCCACAGAGCAAAGGTTTTAAATTTTGATAAATTCCCAGTTTACCATTTTTTTTTGCCTTTATGAATCATGCTTTTGACATCAAGTTTACAACTCTTCGCCTCACCTTAGATATCAAAGATTTTCTCCTGTGTTTCTTTTCTAAAAGTTTTATCATCTTATATTTTACATTTAAGTCTGATCCGTTTTGAGGTAGTTTTTGTACAAGGTGTGAGACTAGGTCAAGACAGATAACGATTTATATATGTATGTGTGTACGCAGTTATTTTTGCCTGTGGATGTCCAAGTTCTCCACCTCCATTTGTTGAAAAGGCTCTTTCCCCCATTGAATTATTTTTGCGCCTTTGTCAAAAAGCAGTTGGGCACAGCTGTGTGGGTCTGTTTCTGGGCTCTCTGTTCCATTCTATTGATTTATGTACCTATCCTTTCCTCCACCAATACTGCAGTCTTGATTACTGTAGCTACAGAGTAAGTCTTGAAATTGAGTAAACTGACTCCTCCTACTGTAGTCTTCTTTTTCAAAACTGTCTACGAATTGGAGTTCCTTTGCCTTTCCATACAAATTTTAGAATAATCTTATTTATGTCTACAAAAAAAGCCATGCTGGGGTTTTGGTAGGAATGTGTTAAACCTCTTTACCCATATGGGTACACAATTGATACCTTTGCTATGTTAAGTTTTGCAACCCAAGAACATGGTATGTCTCTCCATTTATTTAGATCTTTGATTTTTTTCATCTGTGTTGTACAGTTTTTAGCATAGAAGTCCTATAAATGTATTGTTATGTTTATAGCTAAGTGTTTCATTTCTTTTTGAGCAAGTGTAAATGGTATTTTAAATTTTAGTGTCTACATGTTTATTTCTAGTATATAGAAATACAATTAATTTTTGTGTGTTTATCTTGTTTCTTGTAATGTTGCTGAACTTACTATATTCTAGGAATTTTTTGTAGATTCCTTGGGATTTTCTGTGTAGACAAACATGTCATCTGTAAATAGGGACAGTTTAATTCTTGCTTTCTGATCTGCATGTCTTTTATTTCCTTCTCCTATCTTACTGCATTAACTAGAACTTCAAGCCCTGTACTGATATAAGAATGGTAAGAGTGGAGATCCTTGCATTCTTTTCAATTTTAAGGGGGAAGCATTAAGTTCTTTTTTTTTTTTTACCATTAAGTAGATTTTTAAAAAATAGACATTCTTTAAGCTGAAGAAGTTCTCCTCTATTCCTACTTTTCTGAGCATGATGGTTGTTGAATTTTGTCAAATGCTTGTTCTGCACCAACTGATGTAATCCTGTGATTTGTCTTCAGCCTTTAAATATGGTGGATACATCGACTGATATTCTACTACTGAACCAGCCTTTACGTCCCTGAAGTAAACTCCATTGGGCCATGTTATATAATTCTTTTTTATATACTGCTGGATTCTTTTTGTTTGTTTTTGTTTTGGGGAGGAGGTAATTAGGTTTATTTACTTTTTAATGGAGGTACTGGGGATTGAACCCAGGACCTCATGCATGCTAAGCATGCACTCCACCACTGAGCTGTACTCTCTCCCATATATTGCTGGATTCTATTTGCTGGTATTATGTTAAAGATTTTTGCATTTCTATTCATCAGGCATATTGGTCTGTATATCCTCTCTGGTTTTGGTATTAGAGTAACGGTAACTTCTTGAAATGATGGGAAATGTTCCCTTCTATTTTCTGAAAAATATTGCATATAATTGGTGTTATTTCTTCTTGAAACATTTGGTAGAATTCCCCAATGAGACAATCAAGACCTGGAGAATCCTTTTACTTGGGAGTTTTAAAGTTACAAGTTTAAATTCCTTTAATAGTTACAGGGCTATTTATTTATTTCATTTTGCATGAACTGTAGTATTTTGGTGTCTTTTGAAAAATTGTTCCATTTCAACTAAGTTGTCAAATATACATGCACAGTGTTGTTTGCAGTATTTCCTTATTATCTTTATGTATTTGTCTGAACAGGTAGTGATACTTGTTGTTTCATTCCTGATATTGATAATATGTCTCTTTAGTCTTGCTAGAAGTTTGTAACATTATTGATATTTTTAAAGAAACAGCCCTTTGTTTAATTGATCTTCTCTATTGGTTTGTTTGTTTTCAATTCCATGGATTTCTGCTATTACCTTTATTATTTCCTTCCTTCAGTTTGCTTTGGATTTTTCTCTTTTCCCCTCCTAGACTATTGAGATGGAAGATATTATTATTCATTTAAGACTGTCTCTTTTCCAACATACACATTTAGTGCCATACATTTGGTGCTGAGCAATACTCAGTATTACTGTAGCTATGTCTCACAAATTCTGATACGTTGCATTTTCATTACATTCGATGTATTTTTATATTTCCCTGTGACTTTCTCTTTGACCTATGGATTACTTAGAAGTGTACTGTTTAGCTTCTGTTTGGAAATTTTCCTGTTACTGATTTCTAGTTTGATTTTTTTGTGGTCAGAGAACATATTCTATATGATTTCAAATCTTTAAAATTTGTTGAAATTTATTTTATAGCCCAAGATACGCTGGTGATACGTTCCATGGGTATTTGAAAATGATGTGTATTTTGTTGGTGGAGTAATCTATAAATGTCAGTTAGATCCCACTGGTTGAAGGTATTGTTGAGTTCTATGTATTTGTCGATTTTCTGTCTAGTTGTTTTACCAGTTCTTGAGAGTCTCCAACTGCAGTTGTAGATTTGTGTATTTCTCCTTTCGGTTCGATCAGTTCTACTTCATGTATTTTGCACACTGTTGTTTGGTGTATATACATTTAGTGTTGTTGTCTTCTTACTGCATGGACCCATTTATTATTATATAATGCCCCTTTTATCCCTGTCAGATTCTTTTCCTCTGAAGTCTATTTTGTTATCATTGTAGCCACTCCTATTTTTTGACTTGTTTGTATGATACATCTTTCTCATCCTCTTACTTTTAATTTGCCTATACATTTATGTTTAAAGTGAGTTTCTTGTAAATAACACATATATATAGTTGGGTCATTTTTAAAAACTCACTCTGCCCATGTCTGTTGTTTAATTGGTGTATTCAGTTCAGTAACATATAATGTAATTATTGATATACTAGGGAGTAAAGCCACCTTTTTTTTCTTTTCCTGTTTACTCTGATTTTCATGTTTTCTTTTTTCTGCCTTCTATGAGCTAACTGACTATTTTTAGAACTATTGAGTTATTTATACTGTTTCTGAGTTTGTATCTTTATATAGCTTTTTAGCAGTTGCTTTATGTATTAACATTATATTCATTACTTAACATGGTTTACTGGTGGTGTCATTTTACCAGTTCAAGTGAAGTATAGAAACCTTACTTTCCTTTATCCTTCCCTGTTTATAATTGTCTTAACTCATTTAGAACCACATCAGACAATGTTATAAGTTTTGTTTCAACCATCAAATACAATTCAGAGAACTCAAGAGAAGGAAAGCTGGCTGTATTTGCACACATTTTTGTGCTCTTTCATCCTTCCTGATGTTCCAAGGTTTCGTCTTTTATCATTTCCTTTCTATGTGGAGAACTTCTTTTAGCCATTCTTTTAGGGTAGGTCTGCTGGTGACAAATTCCCCTAGTTTTCCTTTATCTGAGAATATCCAAATTTCCCCTTCACTCCTGAAGGATATTTTCACTGCTGGTTCTGGGTTAAGAGTCCTTCTCTTTCAAAATCTGAAAAGAAAAAAAAAGTGTGCCATTCCCCTATAGCTTCCATGGTTCCTGATAAGAACTCTGCTCTCATTCAAATTGTTTTTTCCCTTTTAGGTAAGGTGTCATTTCAATTCCAGCTGTTTCAATTTTTTTCTTTAGTTTTCATAACTTCAATTATGGTACGTTTTAAATTGGTTTCTTCCTGTTAATTTTGTTTGGGGTTCACTTGCTTCTTGAATCCATATGGATTTCTTACCAAATCTGCAAAGTTTTCAGCTACTTTCCATCCAGCTACATCCTCTTTTTCATCTTCTTCTGGGCCATTAATGACACAATGTTAGATCTTTGGTTCTAGTCCCACAGGTTCTATCCATTTCCTTTAGTTTATTTTCTCTCTGTTGTTCAAATTGAGTAACTTGTATTGTCTTTTTTTTTTCCTTTTAGTTATTTATATTTTTCAGTTCTAGAATTTCCTATGGTTCTCTCTTGTAGTTTCTGTCCCTGGGAAGGTTCCCTACCTGTGTATTCATTGAGGCCGTATTTTCCTTGAATTTCTTACACATATTTTCCTTTCATTGTTTGGATACATTAAAAACAGCTTCTTTGAATGATGTGACAGCTAAATGCAACATCTCAGCCCCCTAAGAGTCAATTTCTACTGAGTGTCTTTTACCCTGAGTAAAAATTACTGTCTAATTTCATATTTTAATAATTATAACAAGGTATAATTAATTTCCTATTTATTTGCATGTCTGGTAATTTTGGTTGAAAACTGGATATTGTGGGTAAGTTGTTAAGTTTTCATTCTGTTATGTTCTAAAGATTTGTTGTTGATGTTGTTATAGAAGGCATTTTGGGGTGGGCTCAAAATGCAAATTTTATATTTCCTGTGTTGAGCACGCAACAGTTGATCCATCTGCTTAGTGCTCTCGGCTTCCAGCGGCTGCTTTTTTAGCCTAGCCTCAGAGCACCTCACCTGCGTTTACATAGTTCAGACACTGGCCAAGGATTTGGGCAGGTCTCGGAGCTCATCTCCTCTACAGTCCTTTGGCTTCTGGGATTTTCCTTTTAAATTTCCAGCTGCTCTCCATTGCCAAACCCTGTCTTTTGACACTGCAGCTGCCACCCATGCTGGATATAAACCGAAGAATGCACTCAGGCAAAAAACCAGCAAATTTGCACATCTAACCCAGGGCATCTCTTATCATTCAAGGAATAGACTGTTCACTGGATTCTGCAGCTTTTTTTTTTTTTTTTTTTTTTGCTAGGTCCACTTGAGTCTCCCCTGTACATGTGTAATTTAGTGGTCATCCAAAGACTTGGACAGTTTAGGTCAATAGTTTGGTTTCACCCCTTACACCACTCTCTCTCTTTCAGGATTTCGGCTCTTAAATTTCCAGCTGCTTCACCAGCCTTGAATTCTGTCCTCTGCTATTTTGAGCCAATAAGGCTGTGGTTTTCTGCCTTTGGAACTGGGGGATAGGGTGGGGCTGGAAAATGGGGTGGGGAAGGAAAATCTTCAGACAGAAAGACCACAAAATCACAATTCTTACCCATTGCAGCCAAAGTCTTTCAAGGGTAAACTCTCCTCTGCTTTCTGCCTGCTTTTGTTCACTTTCCAGGACCTTCAAATAGTTGTTTTTCAGTCTGTATTTTGTTCAGATTTTAGTGTTGTTAATTGTGGGATAATTGGCCTGACAAATTAACTTGAAATCTGGAACCAAGACTCATATATACATTCTCAAAAGAAGATTTAAAAGAAAATTCTTCCTGTAATTTTTTGTAGTCACACAGATTTGGATAATCTAAGTGTCCTTAACTAGAGGAATGGCTTTGTTAAATGTTCTAAACAGACATGTGTTGGAACACTCTAAACAGATGTCAGGTGCAAGTGTGTACTAGATCCCACGGAGGCAGTATGAAGCAAAACAGATGATTCCCTGCTCTTGGAATTCACATTCTAGTGTGGTGAAATACATGATAATTATATAAACAAGTACGTATGTCATTTAGAAGATGGTGATGAGCTCCCTGAAGAAACACTAAGCATGATAAAGCAGTGGAAAGTATCAGCTAGAGAGCGAGACTCTCTGATACACTGACATTTGAACAGAGGCCTGAATAAAGTGTGGAAGTGAGCCATAAAGATATGTGTGGAAGTAATATCTGTGGAAGTAGGTGAAGTAACAGTACAACAGGCCCGAGGCAGGGGCACGCCTAGAATACTCAACAAACAGCAAAGCAGACAGTGCAGCTGGAAAGGTGTGAGTGAAGGGGGCAAGTGTTAGAAGAGAACTCACAAGCACTGTGTGGAGTAGAAAAAGGAAGCTTTATAGGAAGATACCATTTACGTTCCCTGATGAGCACAGATTAAAAAGTCCCACACAGGGGGGAGGGTAGAGCTCCATGGTAGAGGGTGGTGCCTACCATGCACAAGGTCCTGGGTTCAATCCCCAGTACGTCCATTAAAGAGAAATAAATAAATAAAAACCTAATTACCTCCCCACCCCACCCCCAAAAAGTTAAAAATAAATAAAAGCCTTTAAAAAAAAAAAGTCCTACACAAAATATCATCAAACTGATTTCATCAATATATAAAAAGGAAATAATCAACTAAGCATTTTACTCCAAAAATTCACATATGGAAATAAACCTTTTACTTGCTACACTGACAGAATTTTTACAAAAGATAAGATTATCTCAATTCAGAAGCAGCATTTGACAAAATTCAAAATCCAATTCATGATAAAAATAACAGCAAATAGAACACATTATTAATCTGACCATTAATTAGACTCTCACATCAAAATACCACACCCAATGATGAAATACTGAAAGCTTTCATTCAAGTCTGAGAATGATTCAAAGACTTCCACGAACACCTATTTTCTTGAACATAATGATGGATGTCCTGGCCAGTGGAATGAGCATGAAAAAGAAATAAATGATACAGAACTGGAAAGGATGAAATAAAACTGATATGATATTCAGAGATGATATGAGTATAATATATGTGGAAAATAAAAGAATACAGATAAGTCATTAGAATCAATCAGTAAGTCAGGTTATTTAGCAAAGGTGTTGCTCCATGGTCAACACATAAAAAATTGGTTATATTTCTATATACAAGGAAGCAGAAAGTGAAATTTCTAAGGATCCTATTTGCAAGACATTTAAAAAAGAAACAGTAAATGCCTAGGAATAAATCTAACAAAAGATGGGCAAGAAGACTTTTGCACATAAATCTATAAAACACTACTGACAGCAATCAATGAAATGGAGCACAAAGACCACAGAATTGGAAGCCTCAGTATTACAAATATACCAATTTGTCCCAAACTAATCTAGCATGAGGAAATCCCAGCAGGGTGTCTGGGGAACTTGACAATCATAGAAATGCAAAGGGCCAACAATAGTCCTTTTGGAGAAGGAAAGTGTGTGGGACTTGTGGTACCACATCCTAAGACTTCTTAGAAAGCTACAGTAGTTTAAACAGTCAGGCGTTGGTGCGAAGACAGACGTACAGATTAGGATGCCCAGAAACAAACTCGTACATACACAGAAAAATACGGAGAGGTGGACAGCAACAGGAAAAAATTTTTTCCAATGAACAATTTTGGGTTAATTGGATATCTTAAGTGAAAATAAAATTAAACTTGGCTCCTATTCTAACCACACAGAAAAATCAGTTGCACGTGGGTTGTAGAATTATGGAAAGCAAAATACTAATACTTCCAGAAGATAATTTAGTAAGATATCGTCATCCTTTGGGGGTAGGAATGACTCATTAAATAGGCACACACAGCATTAACCATGGATGACGGATAAACTAGGCTACATTAAGATTAAGAACTGCTAGACGCAATACATGGATGAATCCCATAAACCTAATGTTGAGTCAAAGCAGCCAGATACATGGAAATATATGCAATTCAGGTATGGATGCTTGACTAGTGAGACTATAAAGAAAAGCAAGGAAATTCACATGATGAAAGTCAGGATGGTGGTAACTTGGTGAAGTCGAGAGAAGAAAAGTTTGGGAGGGGACACAAAAGAGACTTTTGGGTGTTGACAGACAGCATTCTGTTTCTTAGTCTGGGTGGTGGTTACACAGGTTATGACCTTGTGACAGACCAATAGGCTGAACATTTTTGTTTACTTTTCAGTATGGATGTGTGCTTTGTTTCTTTTTCTGATGTGTTCAATTAAAAGGGATTTAAAAAAAAGATTACTAATTGCTGTGACAACAAACCAAGTGTAAAAATGGCTCAAAAAGAGAGAAATTTATTTCTCACTCACGTGAAGTCCAGAACAGATGTTCCTAACTGGTGGGTGGCTCTCCTCTACGTGATGCTCATGCTACTTCCATCTTTTGGCTCCATCATCTTCAGTGCGTAGCTTCCAAGGTCATGTGCTCAAATGCATCAAGTCGGCCAGAGTGGAAATAACATGGGGGACTGTGCATAGGAAAATTTAAGGACCCAAATCTAGGAAGTAGCACACATTAGTTCCACTACCATCCAACTGGCTATATTCAAATGCATGGCCACACTTAAGTATCAGAGAGTCTGGGAAAGACTCCAGCTGATTTCCCAGGAAGAAGAAAATGGGTGTGAGGGATAGCTGGCAAGTCTCTGCCACAACATCCACATGCAAAAACCACTGTCTGTTTTGCCAAAGATACATAGGTCTCCAGGGACACACAACCATGCCACTGTGAGGGCACAAAAGGAACAGAGGTGCAGATCAGGAAGAAAGGAAATAGAGTAACAACAGGAGAGGGGCCTTCCATGAACCAGTCCTAACAGTGCCATGAACTTCGAGGTGGATTAACTGAATTCTCAGCATCAATCTACGCACGAACAAAGAGTGGGAGAAAAGTCAAGCAGCTGGGGTTGCCAGCAGTGCCACCCTAACCAGACTGACTTAAGTGTGACCTTAGTTTTTGCAGCTGTTCATCCTTCCTTGGCCTGTTCTCTAAGCCTCCACGGACTTTCCGCTAATTCTGTGAGTAACTTGTTGATATCCTTCCCAAAATTTCCCTTCTTAACCATTTTGTGACAGCCAAACTTGTGAAGTCACAGAGTGGATTTATTTTACCTATTGACCCTCCAGGCCTATGCTGAACTTTAACCGCCATAGTAGGCATCCTTATTTTGTCCTTGGAACAGAAGTCAATGGGAATGCTGCCGCAGAAAGCCCAACATCTTAACCTGCCTCCAGCAGCAACTGCCAAGCAGCAGGAAGATGACCCTTACCTCCCAAATCTCAGATGAGTGCATCTAGCAGGGGGAACTTATTTTGTGCTCAGAACCCTAGCTGCAAGGATTTTTAATTTCTCCAGACAGCAAAGAATCTGAAGCAACCAAGCGAATGGAGAAGTTTACTTTGGTGGATGAACACTACGGAATACCACACAGCTGACAGAAGCAACAATCGAGACGTGTGAGCAGCCACAGAGATTACACTGGCTGTTTACCTATTTTCTGTCCACTCCTAACTCTCCACATCTCCCTCTGCAACACACCTCCCTCTCAGCCCCACAGACACACACTCTGGAGTCGTGCTGCTGCAGCTGTGACTCTGCCAACTGTGCTTCCCAGAATCCACTGCCAGGTGGTTCGTTAGGTTCTGCCAAAGGGATGCCATAGAGGGAAACTGAAAGTGAAAGCCAGGGGAGGGTCTTCACCCCCGTTTTCCAGGTGCTGTCACGTTACTTCAGCTGCAGACAGTTGGCTCCAGCTAGTAGCTTCCTCTGCGCTCAGCAGCAGCTTTGCTACACTTCTTAGTGGTGATAGGCCAGCTCCCCCACGTGTCAGAGCCCAGTCAGACCTTGCTCCCCGCTGGCCCCGCAAGGCCATGTTCTTCCTCAGAAGTCCAAGCACCAGGTACGTGGAGGGAGCTTCCCCGATGAAGGTCTGGGTAATATCAGTCAAAAGGGGCCCCTTCTCCGAGCTCCTAGTTCCTGGTAACCGTATCCCTTCTTCCCTTCTGTCTTCCCAGGCCTTAAGATGTTATCTGACCTCTCCAGTCATTAGCTTTTAATTACATCAGCATCTTCTGACTCTTTCAGCCTTCTACCACTTGTAATCAATTCTGTTTAAATGCATTCTGTTTGACATACATAATGTGTGTAAAGGTAGGAAATCATCCACACACAAACTAGAAGGAAGATTAAAAGACAAAAGTAGCAAAATCATCTGCAGCCACAATAAGCAGTTAAGGGACACACAAAACAACTGTAAATTATGGTATCAAAACCAGTGTTCCCATGACTGGGAGAGACCTTGTATTCATTCAGCATTACATTCTCTAGCAAGAGGCTTGCTACACTCAGAAACTTAGTCATCTCCATATGGCCACTGGGGTGGAGCCTAGGGCAGAGGCTTCTTGGGACAAAGTAACCTGAATCACTTTTGAAGGCTTGGAGCCCACAGAGACATGGAGAGGCCAGAGTCAGGCTAGCTGGTGCGGGGCAGGGGAGAGGAGTCCACTGCTAGCTTGGCTGCACTTCCGCTATCTGGCAGGACAAACATGGGAGTTTCCTGTGGGCTCCCAGAAAGGTAACCAGTCTTAAGGTGTTTGCTGAGACCCCTCCCAGGAGGGCCGCCTGCCAAGCTGAGGCACTTTAGCACTAGGAGGCTGTGGATGGACACATTGTCTGGGGCGGGCTCCGAGGAGCCAAGGGGAAGTGTGGGCCGAGTATCGTAAGGAGGGAACCAAAGCCAGTTAGTGCCTAAGTCTCCATGGGGCGCTCCAAATACCCTACACACTGAGCCAATATTAATGCCTGTCTCAGCTGAGCACTCTGATTCAATGAAACTGAAAAAGAAGTTCAGACTTTTTGCCTCTAATACACGCCCCCATCCCAATCCTAAAAGTGACAGAGGTAAAGGAGTGGAAGAAATAGACCATGCAGGCTTCCGGACCCCACTGAGCTAGAGGGAGAACAGCTCTGAACTGGGTGAGTTGCTGGCAGGCCACTGAGATGTGGGAAGGGACGGGGGAAACAAATATATTTAAAATGTTAATATTTTAGATCGGTCTTAGCCATGTTATAAGGATTAATGGAACATTTATAATGTAGGAGGACCTCTGAAGTAAAGCCAGAAAGACAGGGGCTGTGGCAATCTGTCAGACCCCTGAGAAGTGTAACAGTAAGCAGGGTGTCTCTGCTTAATCAGGAACATTTCATCGTGTGACTGTGAGAATCAAGAAACCAAGAGAATCACAAGGACCTAATCGCTAATATCCTTGAATTCCTGAACCAACGCCAACAACCATCAACCATCAGGTTTCTAGCATCACGAGAGAAAAAAAATCTAATTTATTTAAGGTATCCTTTAGTGGGATTTTTTGGGGGTGGGGGGGCACAATTAAAATGTAGCTGATAAGATCAGTATCCCAACTTCCTCATGCAAGCACTGTTTTCCCAATTAGGAGTCCGACTCACAGGACAGCTGGGAAGTGTTGACTGGCATCTGGTAAGAAAATTAAATGTCTGAAGCACCCTGAAGGAAACAAAGGGTTTTGTGATCAAGAGTAAGGTGGACAGGATATCCAGAGAAGATATACTAGCCAGGGCATGGAATGCTAAGTGTTGTAACATTCCCCTAACTTAATGCAGTAAAGGTTTAGTCTGTGTTCAAAACTAACGTGGATGGTCTTGGTCAAGCAACTTTCCTCTAAGCACGGACTCAATTAACCAGACTTCTACACTCTGACTCCATCTTCAAAACATGTGCTTCAAGGTGACCCTGGAAGGCAGAAGAGGGGGTGGGAGACTACAGACAAGGCTCGTCTGGAACTGAAACACCACTCCTACTTACTTTCCACTGGAGAGGATGACACACACAGCCCCGCCTGGACGCAAGGGGCTGGGAAATGTAGTTTCACTGCGTGTCCAGGAAAAGGATGTTTTGGTGAGTGTCTAGCCAGTTTTTTCCACACAAGGAAAGGTGATGCAGGTGTGAAGATCTGGAAGATGGAAGTGAGCTCACCAAGGAAAAAAGTATCCTGGGAAGATGGAGCAGCGTATGTAACGGCCCAGAAGTCAAACAGCTTGGAACACTGGACGAAGGAAAAGAAAGCCTGTGTGGCTGGAGTTTCGTGAGGAAGGACCGGGTTAAGATGCAGTTGGAGGGAGGCCTGGGCAAGATCACACAGGGCCTGGGAAGGAGTCTGTCTTTTGTTCTCAGAGCAATGAGAATCCATTGAAGGATTTTAAGCGGAGAAGTGACATATCTGATTTACATTTTAAAAAGCTCCCTTAGCCATGTGGAAAATGAATTGCTCTGGGGGCAGCAGTGGAAGCAACTGGACCAGTAAGGCATTACTGCAGTAGTCGGATATCCTAGAACCAGGTGGCCAGCCTGGGAAGTCACCTGGGATGGAGGACGACCTAAGGGGAGGTCTCCGTGAAACTCTGTAAAGGGCTTTGTGCAATTACGTAAGTGGTTGGGGGACTGGAGCTGAGCTGCGTCTCTGCCAAGATCTTGTTTCTTTGGGAACTGTGCTCCCTGAGGGCTGTGTCGCAGGAGCGAAAGCTGGAGCACACCAGCACTGCAGAGGCTAAAAACCTCTACAAGGGGTGCTAAGGGAGCATGAGCATAGAGCGCTACCCAAACCCAACTCTGTTCTTGACTCTCACCACCCACCAACCCTTTTTCATTTGAGGGGACTTGTCCCCTTTTGTGGAGAAAAGCTACAGCAAGCCTGCGACTTTCCAGCTCATTCGAAGCGCACTGATGCTTTATGATCAGTTTAAGATACAAACCTAACCTCAAGTGATCACAACGTCTAATCCTACGTAACAATAAATAATCCGCACATATTGTAGCCTTAACTATTTTCACCTCCCAGCTCTGTCCCTGTCAAGGAGGCTGCTCTGGGGAGGGGAAGAATGATCTGTCCGTTCTCTGCTCTTCTCACCTGCTCTCCACCTAATAGCTGCTGATCGCTCTGGGCCCAACTGCAGAGGAGGAAGGGGATACAATAGTTCTTGTTTGACTGGGTGTTTCTGTGCCCTATGGGCCTCACAGACATTTAAAGGGGGGCACCTTGCTGTTTTCTGCAGTCCCCTTGTCCCTGGTGGGTGCAGCCCCATTCAGGGTGGTCTCCTGCAACTCCCTCCCCAGCCCACACGGTACACTCCTAGCTTCTTTGTGCTGAGGTCTCCTTGCCTCTTCAAATGGTCCTACTGGACAGGACCCAGGACCACCCAACACCTCCCTCTCCGGCAAGGTGCACAGGATACACTCGTGCGTGGCTCGCCACGGCAAGTTCTGGGACTGCAGGCCAACACTAAAGCAGCAGCACTGCCCCAGCTCCACCACTGAAAGTTGGTGAGCCTCTGCATTTCCAGGTGTTAGACACTGAAGCCTGGGCATGGACTTGAACAAGAGCTTGTCCTGAAGCTGATGATGCAGCAGAGAGGACCCAGACTCAGGGCAGTCCTGCTTGCAGAATTGATGGAAACGCTTGCAGGGGCTGGGCTGGGTTAGGGGGAGCTGGGGGCCTGAGTCAGACCCAGAAAGATATTTACTCAGGTGGCCAGGGTCAGAATAGGCAACAAAAGACTCCAAATTGTAAGTAAGGGAGGAAAGCAAAAGAGGGAGGCAGGCCGACCCCAGCCATCCTGCTGAGCCTGGTAAGAAAACAGGGAAAATTAATCAAGATCTAGGAATATAAATAACGTGTGGGAAACAGATTCGGAGCTATAAAAGGTGATGTGTGTCCTACAGTGAGAGAGATGCCCCGCTACTCCAACACATTCCTCAGACTTCATGGCTTGCCTCCCAGCGACCTCTGGAGCTGCCACAATAGTTCTCTCCCCAGTAATCCCCAGTGAATCCTGACAAGCTGGAGAGGACTGTCAGGGTATTTCATCTTGGCTGCCCGGCAGCCTGCTCCACTCATCAGGCTCACATCACCCCCAGAACGGAAGCCTCTCTAAAAGGCTGTGTGAATCCTCTGCCCTTTTGAAATTCCTGCTATCCAGCCTCTCCCACTGTTTGCCTGCAGATCTCCTGGGTCTGTCCCCTTCTTCAAGAGGTTGGCACCTGTCCCATGCCAACATCTACCATCACCCTGGAGAACTTCAAAGTCCACGAAGACAACCCTTCCCCATACCTGAGCCCTGGGGTATTAACCAATTTCCAGGCAACCTCCCTTGCCTGCCCCTCAAGCACTCGCCCCTATAACTACACCTTAAACTTTGCCATCGCCTGGAGCTGCTGGGCTTCCAGTATTAATTATTCAAGGACTTCCATTTCTGACCACAGCCTCCCATCCTCCCAGGTTACTTGTTCAGTTACTCTTAGTGCATCAACCTACTCCTGTCTTCACTCCACTCACCTGTTCTACAAAATTCCATGGTCCCGCAGAGCTGTCAATAGCGAACGGTCTGAAACCCCTTTGCTTGATTTCATTTCAATTGTGTGGCAAGGTTCCAACTCTGGATGATCCCTTAGTACTCACTTTCTTCCACAGCTACACCTAGACTCCTGAGAAGGCAGAGATAACCACACCATCTGGGCTGCCTGCTACAACTAAAAACTCACGAATAACACCACCATACATTCTAACAGGCCCTCCACATTCTGCAGCAATCCTCTCCTGGCTGCAATCTGACTTCTCTCTCATCTTAATAAACCTTTCAACAACATTTGACAGACAACCTCCCCACTCCTTCCATATTAAAAAAATCCACTCTCCTGGTTTTTATTCCTTCATCTCTGGACCAACCTTCTCATCTTGTCACCTTTACTGGTTTGTTTTCCTTTACCCATCCATTAAATGCTCCTCAGAGTTCTATTCTTAGCCATTTTCTCTTCTCTCATTTTACTCTGGATATCTTTCTCTTCCCATGACTTGAATTACCTCCTCCAGGCTGCCAAGCTTACGTCCCACTTCCAAACAAACATCTAGGTCCCTAAAACCCAACCTTTTGAATGGTATCACCAACCCATACAGTGGCTCAAGCCAGAAATCCGAGACTTGCTTCAGATTCCTTTCACTCAGAGCCTGAATGTCTCACCAGTTCCACCTACTGGAAGTTCTCATCTGCCTGCTCCCCCACCGTCACTAGTCCACAGCACCCTCATCATGTGCCCAAAGCCTGGGTTCCTGCAACACCACTGCTTCTCATAGGTCTCACTTAACTGGAGCCTCTCATCCTTATCACCTCCCTAGATGAAGCTCAAGTGACCGCTCTGGGAACACAATGGTAAGTATGAGTTGAGAAGACTGCAGCCCAACACACAATCACTGCACAGCATTTAAATGATGAAGTTGCACTCTTCATGGAGTGCTTTGAGGGTGCGGACGAAGAAGTCAGTTCTGCTTTGGGAGTAATGGAGTAGGAATCAACGAGGCTGTGTGGAAGGATGAGTACGACTTTGCCAGTGAGACGAGTGTTCAGCAGAGAGGAGCATGTGCAAAGGTACTGAGCACAACCTGCTGAATGGTTCACAGCCCAGCCTCCAAACATGCCCTCTGCCTCCAGCCTGCCTCAAAACTTCCATCTCCTTAACTGGAGGCACCCAACTGGCCCAGAGCTCTGGAACCATGTCCCAGTGGTCACTCTCAGCTCTTGTTCTTTGAAATAGGTAGAACAGGCTGCATTTATATACCTGGCCCTTGGCAGATGCCTTCTAGAAGAGGCCGAGGACCTATCATCCTAGTTCATCTTCTCCCAGCATTAGCTTTCCCTGCCCATAGCTTTCCCAGCACATGCTGATCTGGGCCCAGTGCAAGGCAGAAACAACAGGCAGACCCTTCTGTCAACGAGCAGCTCAGTCCCCAACCCAAATGGCAACAACCAGCTGTTATTTACGAAGAGACTCAGCTCCCACACAAACCCCCTCCAAGAACAAGCTCAGAATCTGTCAAGAATCTCTAAATATCCTATAAAATAAGCCTGTTGAAAGGCTATCTTCAGTTCTCTCACAGTTTTTCTCAGTCAATATATTCATTCTTCATCCTTCAACCCCTAACCCTGCCTGGGGAAGGTCTTTAGAAAACAGCAACGCTTACAACATACAACAGCCAGCTACAGTTTATTAAGTACCTCCTATGGACCCAGCTACAGGCGTCCTCAGTTACCCCACACAACAATCCCATGAGACAGGAATCCTCTCATCTTCCAAATGAGGACTGTGACATTCAGAGATTAAATGACAATAGGTGGCAGACCTACCTGATCCAAAGTCTGTGCTCCCAGCGAGAGAAACACCAGGGCCCCACAGGACAACAGGTACTAGGAGCAGTTTGGGCCATGTGGCTCCAAAGAAGATGAGGACCAGGGGAAAGAAGTGCCCAGTACAGTATAGGGACAATCAACCACCCTGACTTAGAAGCCCAGACTGATGTACTCAGCCAGGATGTTAGGGGGCTACCAGTTGCCCCAGAGCCAAGAAGCAATGCCTGCCCGAGGCCTTGAAGACCTAGACAGACCAAAGCTGTAGAAGCTAAGGGTCAGCAGGAGCTGGTCTGCAGACAGGAAAAGCAGAAGAGAGGAGAGTGGAGATACTAGGACAGAAAGCCCATGTGGCTCCTGAGAGATTAAAAAGAGGAGCCAAACCCAGAGATGCCTTGAATTTCAAACCATGTGGTTTCCACGACACCTAGGGGATCCGTAATTCCCAGATACTCCTGCATTCTCCAATAAACTCCTCATTCTTTAGCTAGCCCAAATGACTTTATGCTTCTTGCAACCAAGAAGCCTTCATCAGAGCAGGGCTGACCCAGAGGTTTCATTTCATTTTGTTCCTGGGGCACAGTAAGGGTGGTACCAGGTCCTGGGTCACAGCCTGGCTGGATACAGTCTTCAGATACTGAGCCTGGAGTTCAAGACTTGCCTCCTCTTTCAAGAGGGGGTCCAGACGTCACCTGCGCTTGTACAGACAAGGCTGAAGCTTCAGGCCTGAGAGTTGAGCCTTGGGCCCTACTCGAGGGGCACCAGTCTTTTGAAAGTCAAACAAGAAGAAGTGGCTGTTGGTCAGGTCCTAGGGGCAGAAAAGACCGAAGTGAGCACTAAATCCTCACCCCAGCTCCTCAAAACACCTCTGTCCATGTCCCAACCCTGCTCAGAAAGCTTCCCAGGGCTCTCCCATAAGCTGGGCCTTTAAGGAGCAAATGCCTGTGTCTGACTATGACCTCCTTCCTGCACACCGTTACCCCAGAGGGCCACGCCTCAGACAAAAATAGAGTCAGACTTCTCAGGGCCCTCACCTTGGAGATGACTTTGAAGCCTAGTTTGGTGACAGCCCCCAGAAAGTTACGAACATCTTCAAAGCGACTGCTGACCTCCGCCACTTTCAGGAGACCTCTAAGAAGGAGGAAAAAGTTCTAGGTAAATACATAGCACACACATGTATACACATATACATGCATCTGTGTCCTACGGGCTCCTACCCTGGCTTCAACACTCGATTTGCCTCCTCTAGGAAGTCTCTGATGTTGGTTCCCATCAGTGAGAGGCAGAACACAGCCACATCTACAGACTCATCCTCCAGAGGCACCTGTGGAGAGTGGGAATGTTGTGTAAAGCAAGCAATACAGGGAGGAGAAAGCAAGCACCGCATGCTAGGAGTGGACACAAGGATGGGGGGCAGGCCGGGCGTGTTAGAGATTAGCATGTGGAGTTTGGGCCTAGATCACAGGCCAGATACATGGAAGGAGAGAGGGGTTTACCTGGGCCATGTCACACACAGTGACCCTGGGGTCCAAAGAGGCCAAGTCAAAGCAATGCACAGGGTTCCGGATACTCGAAGCCAGGCGGCAGTCCCCACAGCCAAAGTCAGCCACTACCAGGGATGCAGGCCTGGGAGTGGATGGGAGGATCGTTCATTGGTCTGGTCTGAGCCCAGGACTGATCTACTTTGCTTCTCACCGTGCGCCACCCCTACTCACCGCTGGCGAAGATCCCTGGCGATGCGGTCCACAGGCTGCAGTGGCCACTTCTTGACTTGGCTCTGGAAGCCACGATGGTAGAGGAGAAAAGCCTCAGGGTCTTCCTGGAAGAGGCGCTGAGCAGCACTGCTGGGCCCTGAGTACAGCTGTTCATTGAGGTAGCGGAAGCGGGCGCTGTCCAGGCGCTGGGCCATGCGGGCTCGCAGAGCCTCCGCCCGGGCTCCGTGGCTATTGGGACTGAGGACAGGAGGCACCTCGGTCTGCGCAGTGGGGCCTGTGGCCGGGGCCGGGGACTGCTCTGGTGGCTGGGGTGGCCGGAACTTGTTCTTCTGCCTGCGCTTGTTCTTCTGCCGGTTCCGCCACTGCTTGCGACTCAAGGTCCGGGGAGGTTGAGGGGAAGGGGTCTCAGGGCTTGGCTTGGTGGAGTCACTTGTCGCACTAGAATTCCAGGCTTTGAGACCTGCAGGGAGGGGGATGGGAAGGCATATTTAGGGCAAGACCCTCTTAATTCAGAGACTGAGCAAGTCATCCTGGCTGCACCCCTGTCCTTGAGACAGAGACTGTGGCCTGGATCAAAGTACTTAGTCCCTAACCCTAAACCTAACGGGGTCAGATAACCTGTCATGCATAGGATCAGCAGATCCCCCTCCCCATCCCACATTCACATACACATCCACTAATACCTGTTTGGTCAACACTGTCCAGGTGTTGGGCAGGATTTGAGGGGGCCTGTTTCCAGCGTTTCCTC
Organism: Camelus ferus; assembly: GCF_009834535.1. Taxonomy (NCBI): domain Eukaryota; kingdom Metazoa; phylum Chordata; class Mammalia; order Artiodactyla; family Camelidae; genus Camelus; species Camelus ferus. Next base: position 54,967,953 of record NC_045705.1, on the reverse strand, counting down.
TTTCTCTTCTCTTCTTCAACAGAGTCATTGCCAAGAGGAGCCCCTCTGTGGCACTTCTTCCTTTCCACCTCCTCTTCCTCAGAGTCACTGATAGGGGGGCCCTGTTTTTGACGTTTGGTCTTCCTTTTCTCCTCTACTTCAGTAGAAGCACTGGCAAACAAGGCCTTTTTTGGGCGTTTCTTCTTCCTTTCTACCACCTCCTCCTCCTCAGAGTCACTGCCAGGCAGGCTAGGGGGCTGCTGGGGAAGAGATGCTGCCTCCAGGGCCTGTAATGTGGCCAAGAGCTTGCGGCGCTTGGAGCCCTGGAGGGAAACACAGGATGAGAGCAGGGGTGAGGAGAATGGATGCACCCTGAAGAATCGCAAGGGAGAGATGGGGACCTGATTCAAACACTGATTGGAGGCATCTGGATTATTCTCAGTCAGCTAGCTTGTCCCGAAGCCTGCCAGACCGTGAATAACTTTCAAGTTGCTATCCCAACCTTTGGGAGGCTGCAGGGCAGAGAAATCACCCACCCTACTTTCTTCACTATGCAGACAAGGTAATGGGGTTCCCCAGAGAAACGTGGTAAGGCCACAGCAACAGGACCAAGGCCAGCAACCAGGAGGTTCAAGCCTCAATCTCAGGCTTTTGCCTCCAGCTGATACCTTTCTATTAAAATAGGGAGTTTTCTGAAAACAAGAGAGACAGGATCACACATGTGTGTTTTAAAGATGCCTCTAACAAAACAAACTAACAAATACAACCAAAAAGAAACAGACTCACAGATAGTAAGAACAAGTTAGTGGTTACTAGTGGGGAGAGGGAAGGGGGGAGGGGGGCCAGACAAGGGCAGGGGATTAAAAGGTACAAACTATTATGTACAAAATAAATAAGCTTTAAGGATGAATTATAGAACACAGCGAATATAACCAAATATACAATTACTACTATTTTGTAGTAACTATAAATGGAATATAACCTTTAAAAAATTTTGAATCTCTATGTTGTATACTTGCAACTTACATAATATTGTACATCAACTATATTTCAAAAAAATAAAAATAAAAGATGTCTTAAGCTGTAGTGCAAAGAACAAACTGAAAGGCATAAGCTGTAGACAGAGGCCAGTGGATTATAGAACGGGTTGAGTGGCTGAAGAGGAGGGGATATAAAGCAGGCAGATTCCACGCTGGAGGCTGACTGAAGAGCAGAAGAGCCTGGGCAAGTGGAGCAGCCCTCACATCCGCAGAGGTTTTAAAGGAGAGAAGGTCTACAGCCTGGGAAGCCATCCTGGGCTGAAGTCCTACTGAACGGTCCAGAGCCAGGCACTTACCTTGGACGTTCTCAGTACCCACTGAGCACCACCTCCCTTTGAAAGGTAGTACTGATAACCCTTTATTCTCATTCACTCTAACTCGCTCCAATCTCCACACAGCCATCAGTGACCTTTTCAAAATGCAAAGGTAAAGAAATTATTCCCCTGCTAAAACACTGTCTATCCTTAATATATACAAAACTTCTACCGCTCCAACTTCTCTCTCTGTGTGTGTTCCAACCACGCGGGTTATTTCGTATGTGTGACCCTAGCTGGACGTGCTTTTCCTATCCAAGAAACCTTTTCTTGACTCACTTCTACTCACCAGTTCTGAGTTCCAAGGTCGGGTTTTTTGTTTGTTTGTTTGTTTGTTTGTTTTTCTTTTTGGACGTTCCCGGGTCTCAGCCGTCCGCGGGCGCCCTGCTCCCCCTGATACACACCCGGCGCGCCCCAGCCCTAGGACCCACCAGGGCCCGCTCCAAGGGCCCCTGCGGGGCCGCTCACCTTGATTTGCGAGGCTGCCGTGAGCCGAGGCCGTGACACTACAGGCCGGAGGTCCGTGACTGCTGGGGCCTCCTCGGCCCACTCGGGCTCCTCGAACATGCGGCTGGCGAGGGCGAGGTCGCGGGGTCGGCGCACCTCTCCACGTGCAGAGCGCAGTCTCCCGGAGTCAGAGCCGGCAGAGGCGCCAGAAGAGGGCCGGAAACCAAAGAGTGAAAGCTAAAGAGCTAGAGCAGCCGAAGCGGCGCCAAAAACCATCGAGTTTCGACACTGGTGGGCTAGAAGGGCAGGGAGGCGGGGAGGAGTGGAGGGCGGGGGGAAGGAGGCCCGCTCTGGCCGGAGAGGGCCAGGGGCGGGGCCGGGCGGCGGGCGCGGCCGGACGGGAGTTCCCCCGAGAAGGCTCCTCCAGCCGAGTGCCGGTGAGTGCGGGAGCACCCGTGCCCCCTCCCCAAGGCTCGAGCCCCACCAAGCCACCACCCCTTACGCTGCCTACTCCGTTCCGAGTGGAGAACGAGGGCCACCCCCGGGAAGGACCTCCGATCGCCTCCCCCAGGGTATAAGGCGCCTGAACCCCCCTCCCCCCAGCTCCGTTCGCGGGAAGGGTCCCTGTTCTTGCTCTTTGACCTCGCTAAGGGAGATACTACCTCCTAATCACCCCCTACCTCGCCCGACCCGCCTTTCCCTCGCGTCCGGGGTACACTGTCTGGGATCATCCCGCGGCCCCCTAATTCCTTCCAGAACTCCAGTAGCCGGGGACGCAGCGCCCAGACCCCACCTCAGCACAAACACTTCTCTCCTGTAGGGGACAAAGCTTAGGGCTCACCCGGTTTTCCTTGGATCCTTCCACAGTCCCCACGCGTCCCCAATCTAGGGGACTCAGCGCCGGGACGCTGCTATGGACGACATTTTCACTCAGTGCCGGGAGGGCAACGCGGTTGCCGTCCGCCTGTGGCTGGACAACACGGAGAACGACCTCAACCAGGGGTGAGCTGAGGTGGCTGGTGGGTGAGAGGAACGGCAAAGACATGGTCTCCGCGATGTGGGGTGCTCACGTCGGGTGCGGGCGGCTGATTTTCCTATCCAGTGTGATGAGTGCTAAACACAGCCTGTCGGGGGCCAAGGGTCTCCACGCAGAAAGCTGTTGTTTGAGCTGAATCTTGACTGTTGAATAAGAATTCCCAGGCAGAGGCTGCAGAGAACTTTTCTAGCCTCAGTGAACTCCATGGGCAAAAGCTAGGGGGCAAGACAGAGCAGAGAGTGCCCGGAAGTTGTCCTGAGTTCCATATGGCTGGAGGATAGAAGATCTCTGTGGGCTTCTGTAGGCTAAAGCATTGGATACAAGTGGAGAACGACAGGATGTAAGATTGGAAAGGTCTGCAAGGGTCAGCCAGGTCATGCAAGGATATTTAGGCTCTAATAAAGTATTCTAAGAACAAGAATTTAAAGCCATGTAATGATATGAGATTGTCCATTTGTTAAGTGTCATCTTGGATGCTTTGTGAACAGCAGGTGGCCATGTGAAGAGAGGCAATTGCCTAGTCCATCCCAGAAGTGGTGATGGACTAGAATGGGGGTGGGTAAAAAAAAGAAAGAAGTGATCAAATTCCTGAAATCTTTAGGATAAAGAATTGGTGAGACTTGGTGTGGGAAGTGAGGAAGATCAAAGATGATGCCCAGGGTTCTGGCTTGGGCACTTGGGTAGATGGTGGTTCCTTTCACTGAGATGGACAAGACTGAAGGGTGATGAGTTCCACTCGGGATGTGTTAAAGTGACAGTACAGCAATGTGGAAATGTTGAGTAGGCTGTTGATTATGCAGATTTGGATTTCAGGAGAGAGATCTGACTTGGAGACACAGATTTGGGAGATACTAGCATGTAGATGGGTATGAAACAGAGGGCATGAGAAACCTGCAAGACCAAAAAGGAGCAACTGGAGGTTGAAGGAGAAACAGGAAAATATGACAGTAAGGCTTAGAGATAAGTGATTGTTTCAACAAAGGGGAAGTGGACAACAGTAGTAGTAAAGGTTGAGAGGTCAAAGAACTTGAGCACTTTAAAAGTAACCACTGAATTTACAATTAATGATACAGCTGATGATCTCTGAGGGCTGGTTCAGAGGAAAACAGGTTAAGAAACCAGACTACACTTGGTTCCTTCATTTAAAGGACTACATGGAACATCTGTGCTGGGTGCTAAGGGTTCTAGGATCAGACATAATGCTTGCCCTCAAGGCAGTGGCCTTGTGGCAGGTTGAGTGGGAGGTGAGGAAACAAAGCTAATGTAGACACGTTCTTTAAGGTGGGCTGAGACAGGAAGGCAAGAAAAGCACTGGTGATGTTGTTGATCAGGATGGTGGATTTTAATTTTTTTTATTTAAAAATTTTATTTTTTAAGGTTGGTAGAGTTTAGTTAAGGATCACCTGTCATCTTCATCCAGGCTTCACTGGTTCCCATTAGGCTCTACACTATTTCTCCATAATTCACAGTCACTTGTTCCATTTTTCATACAATTCTTCAAAGGGTGCTGTGATAGACAGTGAGCACAGTTACTATTTTGTTGGTGGAGTTATAAAGGCGTAGGTGACACTGTCCAGTGAGCCTGACATCTAAGGAGACTGCTGCCAAAAGGTGAAGGGGTGGCATTAGTGAAACTAGTGCTGGTTTGAGGGGATAGGCTTTTGGTGCCCAACTGGCTAAATGCTGGATATGAAGTGGGGGGTGAATTTCCTCCTGGCCTTTTTGGGATTAAAATTCAGGCTCTGGGGTGACCAGCAGCTGGACAGTGAGCAGAACCTTTGTGCCCATACTTTTGCCCTCAGGCTCTGGCCTGCTCTGGGGCTACAGACTGCCAGAGGCTGATAAACTGGGGCACAAATTAAAGAGCTGGGATGCAAAACTGACTGATAAGCAGGGGGTGGTAATTGCTTTAGGGAGAGGGAGGGGAATACCCACCTCCAGAAGAGCTTGTGGCTATCTGAGTGAGCAGAGGGCAGCTGTGGCGGGAAGTCAGTAAGTTAAAGGCCATGCCCACCACCCACACTGGCTGTGGGAACATCTGGGTGGCTAGTAGTGGCCATACCCCTGAGCAGCCCGAGGCCCCGCCTAGAGCCCCCACACGGGAAGTGACCGCAGCACTCAGGCATCCGGAGGCTGCCGGCCCAGACCGTGGACCGCCCTCCTGCCCCGCCTCTTGGACCTGCAGCCAGAACTGGAGGGAATTTCCTTTTATGGCCCCAGGCTGTCAGGCAGGCCTAGCTCCCAGCCAATTTTTTTTTTTTTTCTGGTACACTTTTACTTTGTAAAATACAAGTTCTTGGGAAAAGAAGAGAGTCAGGTACAGCTTTCTTCCTAAAGAAGCCATTCTCATTTTCTTCTGTTTGCCGTGTCCAGGATTGCTTGAGCAGAGGAATCCTGACTTATGTGGTGGTGTCTGCCTCATCACTAATGACTCACCAACAGCACTTCTCCTTTTCATTATAAACTCTTCCAAAATATCATTTTAACTCCATTCCCTTTTTAGATCTTAATTTTAGTACCAGAACCCATCAGTAAGCTTGCTCCCTCTCCCATGAGTTGTCTTTCCTTCTCAAAGATACCCTTCCTTCCCATTAACATGCACTGAACACCTTTCAGTCCTTTCTTTCAAGAAGCTTACAGTCTCATAGACAAGACAGCTCACTAACAGATTTTTATAATGCAGTGTGACAAATACTAATAGGGGGAGGTACAAGATGCAGTAGAAAACAAAAGGACCAACAGATGTTGCAAAAGGGATGCAGAGGAAACCAGATGAAAAATGCTACCCTTTAATGAGACAGGCAAGCTAGGGAAGAAAGGCTAGTGGGAGATGGTAATGCAGGCAATGAATCATACAGATTTGCTGGGATTTCAGGTGGTGGTTGGCTGGGTTTAAAGCTTGGGGGAAGGTCTGAATTGGACAGCTTTGGGAGTTGCTGGCATGAATGAGAATCAAAGTCCTAGAGAGGTAAGGTTTCCCAGGGAGAGTATGCAGAGTGACTATCAGTTTTTCTTGTATCAAAGCCTTTGCCCCATCCCACCTCCAGATCAATGACCATTGCCCCTTCCTCAAAGGGACGATCATGGCTTCTCCCCCTTGCACTGGGCCTGCCGAGAAGGACGCTCTGCTGTGGTTGAGATGCTGATCATGCGGGGGGCACGAATCAATGTGATGAACCGTGGGGATGACACACCCCTGCACCTGGCAGCCAGTCACGGACACCGTGATATTGTACAGAAGGTATGTATGAACCTCTGCCTGTCACCTACTTGATATACACTCCTGGAAGTCAGTCACAGGCACTATAATGTATTATAGAAAGTATGTGTACTCTTCTCGCTCCTTGTGTGCCTCAACACGTCTCTCATTTGGGAGTGACTGTGCCTTCTGCCTCTTTCTTTTTGGCCACGGGGACCAGCTGCTGCAGTACAAAGCTGACATCAACGCAGTGAATGAGCATGGGAATGTGCCCCTGCACTATGCTTGTTTCTGGGGTCAAGATCAGGTGGCAGAGGTGAGTAGTCAGACCTAGACCCCTGGGATGGGTGGGAAGCAAAGTCTGATCTTGAATGGGAGATCCTGGAACCCTCAACCCATCCTGTGAGTCCTGCCCCGTGTATGTCACTCACAGGGTCTGTACTACATCTGCGTTAATGGCTGGTTGTGACTGTCCTCATCACAGCCACCTTTTAATTCCAGGACCTGGTGGCAAATGGGGCCCTTGTCAGCATCTGTAACAAGTATGGAGAGATGCCTGTGGACAAAGCCAAGGCACCCCTGAGAGAGCTTCTCCGAGGTCTGTCCCCACCCACCGCTTGTGTCCTCTCATCTTGTCCCCACCTATCCCCTCCCACCACCACACCACAGGTGAGGCCAAGGCTGTTTGTCTTTGTTTCCCTAGAGCGGGCAGAGAAGATGGGCCAGAATCTGAACCGTATTCCATACAAGGATACATTCTGGAAGGGGACCACCCGCACTCGGCCCCGTGAGTCAGTTGTGAGGGGAGGGGTGGTAACAGGGAATAATCCTGGGCTCCTGGGGCTGGGTTAGAGGGAAGCTGGGTACCTGACCTGCCCACACTCTTAGGAAATGGGACTCTGAACAAACACTCCGGCATTGACTTCAAACAGCTCAACTTCCTGGCGAAGCTCAACGAGAATCACTCTGGAGAGGTGACCCCTGCCTTTTTGTCCCCCCCACCCTTCCACCCCCACATATAACCTGCTCAGCACCTGTTTTAAGTTTCTCCTCCAGTCAGTGGGCAAGAAAGCAATGGCCTTAGTTAAAGCCTCTTAACCCTTACCTGTCCCTCAGCTATGGAAGGGCCGCTGGCAGGGCAATGACATCGTCGTGAAGATGCTGAAGGTTCGAGACTGGAGTACAAGGAAGAGCAGGGACTTCAATGAGGAGTGTCCCCGGCTCAGGTGGGGCAAGGCCTAAACTGGAGGCCTTGGTTCCAAAGAACCCTGCCCAGCACCCAGGTGAAGATCTTTTAAGCTGGGTCTCAGCCGGGACTACCCTCTCCCTCTTTCAGGATTTTCTCACACCCGAACGTGCTCCCAGTGCTAGGTGCCTGCCAGTCTCCACCTGCTCCTCACCCCACCCTCATCACACACTGGATGCCATATGGATCCCTGTACAACGTGCTACACGAAGGCACCAGTGAGTAGGGGATGCCAGATTGCACTGTGGTAGGGGAAGGGGAGAAGAGGTGTGTGAGACTCTCCAAATTATTTAATTCTTGCTGCCTCTCTTAGATTTTGTTGTGGACCAGAGCCAGGCTGTGAAGTTTGCACTGGACATGGCAAGGGGCATGGCCTTCCTGCACACACTAGAGCCCCTCATCCCACGACATGCACTTAACAGTCGTAGTGTAATGGTGAGATCACTTCACTCCTGGCCCAGGTCCCCAGAAGCCCTTTCCCTATCTAGGACAGGACTTACCTCTTTCGACACAACTGTCTTCTCTTCCTCAGATTGATGAGGACATGACTGCACGAATCAGTATGGCCGACGTCAAGTTCTCCTTCCAGTGCCCCGGGCGCATGTATGCACCTGCCTGGGTGGCCCCTGAAGGTGAGTGAGGGCGTTATGTTGGGAGCAGAGAAGGGACAGCTCAGTAGTAATGGAAGGGGGCAGAGACAGGCCAGGCAACTGAACAGATAAGTCCTGTCCCTCCAGCTCTGCAAAAGAAGCCTGAAGACACAAACAGACGCTCAGCAGATATGTGGAGTTTTGCAGTGCTTCTGTGGGAACTGGTGACACGGGAGGTACCCTTTGCTGACCTCTCCAACATGGAAATTGGAATGAAGGTAAGAGCACAACTGGGTGTACTCACGTTGGGGGAATGGTGCTGGTAATGATGGTAACTGTACTGGAGCCAAATCTTCCCACATTTGTTCAAATATACAGAATCCTGTCCTGAGGCCTAGAGACTTCTGCCCACAGGAAACTCAAGTTCTGAGACCCACCTTGTATTTCCTTGTGTTTGCAGGTGGCACTGGAAGGCCTCCGGCCTACCATCCCACCAGGCATTTCCCCCCACGTATGTAAGCTTATGAAGATCTGCATGAATGAAGACCCTGCTAAGCGGCCCAAGTTTGACATGATTGTGCCTATCTTGGAGAAGATGCAGGACAAGTAGGGGTGGAAAGTCCTTTGCCTAAACTCCAGAGGTGTCAGGACACGGTTCGGGGAGTGCACCTCCCCAGAGCAGCAGGCCTCTGGTTGCCTCCCCTGCCTCCAGTCATGGTACTACCCCAGCCATGGGGCCCAACCCCTGTCCCCATCCCTACCACTGTGGCCCCAAAAGGGAGTGGGCTCAAAGCTTTTGTCACTTGCCACACGGTGTCTCCCAGCATGGGAGGGATCAGCCCTGCCTGTCACAATAAAGTTTATTATGAAAACAGGCTGGTGTGGGGACAAAGGGACAGACAAGTACATTTAGGCTGGGTGGCTCAGGTGAAGTAGTGCGGCTTCTTCACATTGATGCCATACTCGCTGAGGGCAGGGGTCAAGTCCTCCATGGTTAGAGTGTACTTGCGGTCCTGAGGGAAGAGGGAAGAGTACCAGCTGAACACAGAAATTCCAGATTCCAGTCCCAGGTGGGTGGCCCTGAGTAGGTCTTTCACCTCCCCTAGGGCTTAAGTTTCCCTCAAAGGGGTTTCAGGATAAATTAAGCCTCTGCTGCTGTAGAAGGTAATTACTGATTCAGTGAACCACCCCTCACACCTTGCTCTTGCTTCGGGAGCTGCCAGAGGCTGTGCCCTTCATTTTGCAGTGCTGTAGGGCATCGTTGGCAATATCTGAGATGAATTTCTGGGCAGCTAGGGAGATGAGCCGAATTCTAGAGAGAAAAAAAATGGTATGAGAAGGAGATGGGACAACAAATTCCACACAAGCACCCAAGGCTCTAACCTGCCCAGAGATTACTCACATGCGTGGGTCCGAGGCCTCAAAGCCAGCACGGTTCAGGTAGTAACCAGTCACTGCATCAGGGATCTAAGAAATCAATTAGACAACTGTCAGTGTTAGCCCTGTGCACTGCTGGGCTGAGAGTGGGAGGGTAAGGGAAACAGAGAACAGGCCTGGCTATCAGGAAGCTCCCAGTTCGGGTGGGCAGAAGACATAAATCATAAGAGCCAGTAGGAGAGTAAATACAAGAAGAGGAGGCTGCAAATCCAGGTGGAGTGGCAGAAATTGGCGTGACAGAAGCCTAATAGCCTTGTTCAGGCGGGAAGCCCACCGTAGGCGTGTAATCCTCCAGCTGCATCAGGAAGTCCACTAGAGGCGTGCTGGATACCACCGGCTTCACGTCTCCGTTGGCCGCGCTTGGCAGCACGTAAACCCCGTTAGACATGGCACCTTCCGGGGGCGCCGCGCCGCCCGCCGACACCGGAGCTGGAGGAGAACCAGCAAACTGAGACACGGAGATGGGAGGCGCAGGGGCCCAGCTAGGTCTGCCTTATACCCTCTGCCCTCACACGCCGCTGGGCCAAGCCCAAGGCGCTGCCCTCGCCCTCACCCGTCCCGGCGCTCACCCGCCCCGCGCCGCTCGGCCGGCTCCCCGGCCCGCGCCGCCACGGGTCCCGTGCCCCCTGCCGCGGCTCCAGTCCCAGGCCCCCCTGCTGTCCCCGCGGGGCTGGCCTTGTTCTCCGCAGCGGTGCCGGCGGGCAGCGCGGCGGGGGCTGAGACCGCGGGCGCCGGGCCCGGGGCCGAGGCGACGGAGGCCGGCGCCGCCTCGGGGTCCGCGCCGGAGCCGCTGCAGCTCATCGGGCCGGTGGGAGAGGCGGCGAACAGAGCCGCTTCCGCTTCCGCCCACGTTACGCACACACCAGGGGTGACGTCACAGCCCTGCGACTCGCCCCTCCCACGCCATGTTCGCTCCTCCTTTAGGCTTCCCGCCTCTTTTCGCTGCCTATCAGCCCGCTAGATGACAAAGGCCCAAGGGCGGAGACCGAGCGTAGGACAATCGCGGTAGCGCGGACATTTCACCTCCCACCCCGCCGTACTGAGGCGGTTCCGCTGGGCTGGGGGCCCATGAATGTCGAGGACTCTATTCTGTGAGTCTGGGACCCCCTCACCCAGCCTGACGCCTGAAGTCCCTGCTTTGGGGCTCCTCGCCCTGACACCTCTCCAACACTGGTTGCCTGTTAATCTGCATCCTTTCTAGTTCCCTTATTCAGCCTGTTAAGGGTTTGTAGTAGAATTGGAAAGCTCCTCTCCCCGCCAGCTGCACAAAGTGAGGGCATCAGAAGAGCTCGCACACTGCTGCTGTAGATGGGGAGGGAGGTAGAGTCCACCCTCTGTGTAGGTGGCGAGGAGTGGGCAGGAATGGTTCTAGGACCCCACTGGATACCCAAATCTGCGGATTGGATGCTCAAGTCCCTTATATAAAATGGCATAGTATTTGCACTGTATACTTTAAATCATCTCTAGATTACTTATAATACCTAATGCAATGTAAACGCTATGCAAATAGTTGCTGGTGGGTGGTAAATTTGTTTCTCATAACTTTTCGGGGTTTTTTTTCCCCTAAATATCTTCAGTTCGTGATTGGTTGAATCAGTGGATATGCACCCTGAGGATACAGACAACTGACTGTCTTTCAGCCTGAGTAAACAACATATGCAAAAATCACATCTAGTGAAAGAGTGGGGTTTTCAATGCAGCAAACATTTATTTAATTCCTATTTGCCAGTCCTGAGCTAGGGCCTCTGAACGCAGAGTTCTAGTAGGACAAGATTCTAGTCCTCTAGGCACCAACGGTCTTGGAAAGGAAGGCAAACAGGTAAACTGGCAATTTTGACAATATGTGGGAGTTACAATACTGGAGGTAGACACAAAGTGTGCAGGCAAGGGAGGAATGGAACTAACGGCTGCTGCCTACTTCTGAGTCAGGCATTCTATCAATTTTATTCCATTTAATGATTCCCTTAATATTATGAGAGGCAGGTATCAATATCCTCACTTAACAGGTGAGGGAAAAGGCTCAGAGAGATGAATTTACTTGTCCAGGGCTCTTTTCCAGTCTTTATCAGAACCAAGAATCAAACTGATTTGGTTTCAAAAATCCAGAATTTTTCTGCTATACTGAAATCAGCTAGCTTCAGGGAGCCAAAAGGTTCACAAGAAAAGGTGATTTCTGAGCTGAGTCTTGAAAGAATCCTGGAAATCAGCCAGGCAAAGGGAGCCAGGGAGAGTGTTAAGGGCACAGAACAGCTTGAGCAAAAGTGAAAATGTGTGTGGGGAGAGCAGGGAAGCATAAACAATTTGTTACTCAGGAACAAATAGCAAGGAAGGGATTAGGTTTATGAGTCGATAAAAAGCCCAGACCAGATCCAGTAATCTTTGAAGAATCTTAATCAAGTAAATGACCTCATGGAATTTGCATCTTACTCTGGTAGGTGGTTTAGGGAAGGATGGGAAGTAAGGACACATCTCGAAAGGGCCCTCACAATTCAGAAGAGAATATGAGTCAGAGCTAATGTAGCAGTAGAGGTGGAGAGAAACAGATGGGTTCTAGATATACGTGGGAAATATAATTGGCAAGACTTGTGGATTGATAAAGATATACTGAAGAGGTCAAGTCAGTAGGACTTGTTGATTGAAGGTGATGATGGAAGGAGGTGAAGGAAATGGGAATCTAGGATGGCACTTTAGGTTTCTGGCTTGGTTGGAAGAAACATAGAGAAGAGTTTGGGACTGGGAAGAAGAAAGATGAAGTATTGAGCATCACACATCTGGCTTTTAAGGTATTAATCACTGTTGAACAGAAAGTCTGATTTTAATGAGATGGTGATGGCTGTGGATGCCAGTGATTGATTTGTTCCAACGGACAATGAGTAGAGTGAGAAGAGCAAAAGACTAAGGATGGAGCAATGAAATACACCAACATTCAATAAGGAAGCAGAGAAAGAGAAGGAGGAAAGAGGGAATGGGGGAGGAAGAGGAAGTGGCCAGAGAAGTTAAGTCCTGAAGCTAAGGAAGTCTCGAGAGGGAGTAGGCAACTATGATAGAAAGCCCATAAAGCAAAGATTGGGAAGTGTGCACAGGATGAAGCAGCAGGGAGGCCTTTGTTTCTCCATGTCAGGAGAGGAAAGAGTGAAAAATCAGAGCAAACCTCACAGCAATGAATTAAGGAGTGAAGATGAAGTGAAATAGTGTACCCAGACAGGGTAGACAATCCTTTAGAAAAGCCTGGTTGACAAGAGAAAGAAGATGGGGGGTGGAGTCTGCAGGGGAGAGTCCCAAACAGTGCTGGTTATAGCATCTTGTAGAGGAACCTGGGGCAGGAGTAGGGGGACCTGAGTATGATGGGGCAGGCCGGGTTGGCAGTCAAATCAAGCTCAAAGCGTTTCGAGGTTAGGGAGATAAGCTGTCAGTGGCAGTCAACAGTTGAGGGTTCAACAGGACTTCCAATAGTGCAGAATAAGGAATCGAGCCACCAGCTGTGGGGCAGGGGACAGACCCCCTCTCCTAGCAGGAAAGGGTCAAGGGTCGATGAGTGTCTTCAGTAGAGCTGGGAAGTTGGGTGTTCCCCAGCCTGTCACTGGATCCCAGCCAGGGCCAGAGCAGAAACCTTGACCCTCCACCTCTTCATTCAGACAGGATGCATGGCAGCCATGGGTTACCTAGGAAGGGGAGTGGAGGTGGGCATCAGACTTGGGTCTGCTGGTACCAGTACTAACAGACTGCAGGCCCTCGCCCTGTAGTCACATTCCAGAGGCTGTCCCACCCCATCAGAATTGACCTCAAGTTCATCTTTGCACTCACCATTCACTTATGAAAACATCTACACCCTTCCCTTCCACACTCACATCAAACAGTCCTGTCCCACGCTGCTGGTAGAGCCTTGGGTTGAGAAAGCCAAGAGCAGGGTGGCCTCTGAGGAGTCTGTGCTCATTTATCAGGGATAGGATTCCCCCAAACACTGGAGTAGAGGCCTGCAAAGGTGAAGGTGCAAGTAGAGGTCAAGGGTTCAGACTTTTTGGGAGGGATATTTGGAAGGATCAGAGGTCTCCGAGGAGTCAGGGGTTCTGGGTGCAAGGTCTTGCAGGGTAGAACCTGAGGTAGGAGTTCTCACCGAGGTGCCAGACACCCATGGAATGGGCACGTGGTTGCTAACCACCCAGTAGCCATCAGAGAGTGCAGCCACATCTGGGTAGGCACGGCCACTGGCATTGAAGTAACTGGATGGTGGCAAGTGGGGACTGGAGCTCAGGTACCAGGCTACAGCTTCTTCCTGAAAGGCATTGTTGAGTGAGTACTGTCTGCTGAACTGAGGCTCCCAACAGTCCCCCCTTCATCCACAAAAACATACACGTACCTGGTAAGAAGGCTGTGGGAACACATTGCTGAAGCCGCCACCACTGATATAGTCAACAATCTCATTTGTGACTCGGAAAGGATTCTGGAAGGATGTGCCTCCTACTGTGGTGACATAGGGGCTGAGGGCAGAAGACAGCGCTCAGATTGTAAGGGTCCAAAGGACACCTCCAAAATGTATGGGGATAGGTGAGTGTGGCCTGGGTCTTGCTGGAGGGGCTGGACTGTTGGGGAAGCATGTAGAAGGGGATGACTGAGAGTTTTGAGCCCTCAAGGCATGGCCTTCAATGACTGTGCACACTTTTCCCCACAGAACACCCACTAAGTCTTCCACTAAAATGCCTGGGGACCGAGGAAGAGGAACTGTGTCCTACTCAGGAGACTCAGGGCCTGGGACCTACAGGAAGAAGGGAGTGCAGGAACCAGAGCAGGTAAAGCTGAGGACTGAGCCACAGGAGGACCTGGTGGGGCCAAGGCAAAGGTTCCAGATCATGAGGGCACAGATGAAAGATTGGTGGTCACAGGTAAGTGGTGGGCAGGGGTGCTTACCTGGAGGCAGGGAAGCTGGGACGGAACTGGTGTCTTCCAGAGACAGACCAACACCCAGCCCCACTGTCACCTGAGGGAGAGACCAAGTTTAGCACTCCCATTAAATTGGTCAAAGCTTGAATGTGGGTTCAGATGTCAGAGAGGAAGTTCGAGTGTCAGTCATTACTGCAAGAGGTCAGAGTTTAGAGGTCAGGTCAGTGGTCCCTGTTGAGTTCAGATTATGAGTCAGAGATCAGGTTCAGGAGCCACTGTGGGGTCAGAGTTCTCATGTTGGGTGGGTGTGGGTGGAAGGAGGTCTCAGTTTAGAGTAGGAGGTCACCTGAGGCAAAGAGCAGGGTGAGACCCCGAGCAGCAGCCTTCATGAACTCGGTGTTGACCCGCTGGATGTAGGCGCTGCTGAGGGAGTCCTCGTCATCTCCATAACTCACAGTGTGCACATATGGCAGGGCTGACTCATTACTGAGCAGCAGGAGCCACTGCAGGAAGGGCTCCTGTGACTCATGCCGGCCTGGATGTTTTTGGAGGGAAGGGCACAAGGGCAGTCATTTAGGGGGTTGTCAGGATCTCCCTCTAGCTCATGGGATTCCCTTGGGGAAGCAAAGATCACCACTCACCCCACCCCATCCCCACCAAACAGTCCCCTTGGCAGTACCAGGGTTACTGTAGACCCAGGTGGAGATGTTGGCCCCAGCACTCATCAGGTACTCCACATCTAGGCTGGCCTCGATGCCGGCCCGGCCCCGGCGCTGTTGTCCGACCACACGAGCAACTGATACCTGGTGGGCAAAGTTCCCACCAAAGAGATGCATGAACTCAGCCAGGTCCGACTCATGGAAATACTGCTCCAGAAACTATGGAGGAAGTCAGAGATATCATGGGTCAGAGGACACAGCCCCAGGGATCAGGTCAGTGGATACTGACCGATCACAGGATTCGGGATGAGAGCCCAGGGGCTAGTTAGAGAGCCAGCCCCAGGCTGGTCAGGCACTTGGGGAGGTGGTATGAACCCTGAGGCTCTCTGCATGGCTCACCTGGGCACAGGCTTGGCTGTTGTTGGTTGTGCCTGAGCCCACGTCTTGTGCTGTCAAGTTGTACCGCTCACGGATCACGGACGGGGTCACCCCCAGGTGCAGGCCTACAGTCCCTGGCACCTGTGGCTCGGAGCGTTGCCTCAGGGTTGATGTGGGGGGAAAGCGGTGCAGCCCTCCCACTGTGGGGAGGAGTCAGGCTTGAGGAGATCTTTTAGATTCCAATGCCCACTTTACCACTGACCCCTCTCTTACCCCCTCCCCCCATGGCATCTAAACCTCTCTTGTCCCTGGCTCTGCCTGCCCCAATCCCCACCAACCCCATTGGGTGTTACCAAAGTCCACATGGGAGACCAAGGCCTTCGGAAGTTGATAGGGACGTGGAGACCTTACAGCATGGGTCTCTGCAGGTCCCCCCACATAGCGATGAAACTCAGCCCCAGAGAGCAGCAGCTCTGCCTGCCTGGAGGTCAGAGATCAGAGAACAGAGGTCAGAAAGCATGGAATGTGGCAGAGGAGGCTGCCTGAGCATCACTAGGCAGTTAGTCATTACCTCCCCACACGTTATCTTTTACCCATAGCACCAAGCAAGCTCTCAGCTCCCTCCCACTGCGGGGAACTAATCTCCTTGATGGGATGATTGGTTCCCTCCACGAACAATCACTCCCTCTCACCGGACACTCAGCCAGCAAGTCAGAAAGTCCTGTGTGGTCACTGACTGGCAGTTCCGGGCTCCAGCTGCCAAAAGCCATTTTTGGACCGTGTGGAGGGTCAGTGGTGATGGCCGGACCAGTTCAGCCACATCCTCTAGGGTCAGGTACTTTCCTGCAGGGATTCAGTAGAGGCTCTTGTCTTCATTCACTGCTTTTCCAAGTTACCCTTTTTTGGACTTCAACCAGGAGACATTGGGACTTCACAGGAAAACTGGAACAGGGTCTTGAGGGATGAGTGAGAACCTTCTAGTGAAAAGGCAGGCTGTGCAGGTACAGGCTAAATTTGGGGGAATATGAATTTATCCTAAAGGCCAGTAGGTGGCAAATGCTGCACCAGAGCATGCATTGCCATGATCGTGAAAGGCGAATGAGGCTAATAGATTTAAAATGTTCATTTTCAGTTTGTTTCTGATAAAAGTTTCCAAAACTTTTTAAGCCAATTGTAAAATGACGTCTAGTTTAAATCACACTGGTTGATTTTAAGCGTAACATGATAGTGAGTCGCTGTTTTCCTACATGGAGCCACACACACCCCTCCTGGATGAATCTTAGACTACCCTCCTCACACACACACCACCCCTGCCCCTATCATGAAGGGCTTGTAGGAAGGGGCTGGAGGAGAGGGGACTGCAGAGCAGTTAAGGGGCTGGGCAGCAGTTCAGGTGAGGCAGTAAACTGCTGAGTTGGTGGCAACAGGGAATGGTAAGAAGTGGCCTACTCCAAAGGCTGTTTCAGAGTTGGAACTGGCAGCCTTAGTGTCTGAATGGAGGAGTAAATGGGAGGAAGTTTGAAGGTGGGGGGAGGAATTTGAGGTAATGGGCACTTAGATGTACTAGACGCTACTTCACCCTTTGTCAGGTAGCTGGTTAAAAGTAGAGTCAGAATTTGAATACAGATCTGATCATCAAGCCTGTGCTCTCAACCATATCCACTTTCAGTTTTTCAGCCTGATGACCACAAGTGGAAAGTTTTGTAGGAAAAGATGTGAGTTGTTTTTGGACAGTCTAGTTTCGATTCACTTTTCTATTCAGAAACTGTTCAATGAGAGCCACTGCCATTCATCTGCCCTAGATCATCCTCTTGACGGACACCAAGAGCATGTCCTTGATGTGATCTGCACCGTTCCGTGCTCAGCCCAGCCCTATGTCCTTCCACCGCATCCCACATCCCGCCCCCCATCCCAACAGGCACCGTAGAGAGGAGAGCCAGGATCCGACACAGCCTGCACCAGCTTGGACAGTCTGTCCAGGTTCTGCTGTCTCAGGGCAAACGTGAGACTCAGCTCTTCCTCAGGGTCCGCACGGCCCAGGGACACCCAGCCTGGGGGCAGCCTGCAGGGTCAGGGTCAGGAACATGGCCATTGTTAGCGTGGTGATAGGAGATATTGGTCGTTGAATGTTCAACTTTAGACTTGGGAGGATGCTACAAATAGATATGGATCACAGGAGGTGGGTGATCGGGTACTAAGCCTGGAAATCTGGGGATGAGACCAGGCAGTGGGTACCAGGAACCGGTAAGGGGGTGAGGGAGGCTAGAACCAGGATAGTGGGTGCAGGACAAGCCATGGGGAAGGAGGCAGTCAGTGCTAAGTCAACTCACGTCCGCTGCTGGTCAGGCTCCGGGTTGTAACTGCATTTGCCGGCAACAAAGAGGGCAAGGAGCCCTAGGAGGCTGTAGGGGCAGCACGTGGGTTTCAGCAGGAGCTGGACTGTTCCCACCCTCCACCATACACTCCCTCCAATGTGATTCCCTTCTCTGGGGGGCCCCTAGATTCTCACCAGACTCGGGGTCCCATTCTGCCTTTCTGCAGATCCGCTGTCATGTGATAGGTCACGTGAGCTCCACCACCACCACCGCTCTCGGCCTAGAAACTAGTGACGGTGCTAGCTCCTCCCTCGAATGGGTGGTTCTGAATGCTGGGTAAGGGGTGGGGCCTGTCAAGCACTGGGTTAACCCAGGGCTCCCGACCTGCTGCCAGAATCCAGGACTCACCACGGTGAAGGAGGTGCTTAAGAAAGGAGCTCTGGAGGCCCACAGACCCACAGACCCGGGTTCTTACTCTGTATGACATAAGGAAAGTCACTTAACGTCTCGGAGCCTAGGTTTCTTCATGTAGAATACGGAGACCATTATGTTAAAAGTGCTCTGCCTTGTAGGGTTGCGGTGAATATTTACAAAGATAAAAGCAGGCAAACCTTTCAGTAAAGGGCCCCATATGGCAAAGGCTCAACAAATGTGAGTTCTTATAACATGAGGATATATAGTGGCCCCAAGAAAAACGAGTAAACCACTTGGCTGCTCTTGTATCCACCCCCACCTCCTTGAAGAGCCTCAAACCTAGAGGCTGGTCATCTCCAAGATCTCTCCCCACCCTGCCAGTCTCTCTCTAGTCTCTCTCTAGTTCATTGCCACAAGCCCCTGCTGTCTGCCTTCTCCTGGCCTCCTGTCCATGCTGGAGGGAAAGGGCGACTGCAGAGAGAAGTGATAGTCAGCCTCAGGCTAGGCCCGGGCTGTCAGTGCCATCCCCACCTACCCCCACCCTAGATGCCCCTATGTCCAGCACCCTCCTGTGCCTCCTGAGGTGTCCACAATGTGCCAAGTGCCCTCCTGTCACCCCTCCCCCCATTCCTATGGCCCCCCACAGAAGAGAGCTGGACACTGGATACAAACTGCAGTTTATTAAGGCTCCAGAGTGAGAATTGGCACTTGGTTCTGGGCAGGGGCAGGGGTGTCATTGGAACCCAAAGGAGCTGGGCCCAAACAGATTGGAGGGACTGCCCCCATCCCCCTACCCCCCAATAAATAAAGTCTCAGCTCCATCTCAGGGTGCTGGCACAGGGCAAGAAACCCTCACTGAGGAGACCCCAGGGCTGCTGCCTCCTTCATCTTCCTCCCCACATTGGACCTGGCCACAGGTCAGTGCCCAATAGGGCCTCGTGATGCTGGTACTCTGACAGGGCCAGGGTAAGACATGAGACCCGCCCCCGCTGGAGGACTTTGGGATGGGGAGCCGGCCTCCCCTGTGGCCAATCGTGGTCTGAGGCTGCCCAGGGCAGGCTCAGATGGGGCCTGCATTGAGGACACTGTGCGCATCCCAGGTCGGGGCCCAGCCTGGGCCACAGCTAGATGTGCAGCTCTGTGTCATCGGGTGGCTCCAGGCCGGACTCTGCACTGAGTGCTGAGGCTGAGGGGCCCTGGGCCACCCCAAATGGTGAGACAACAGGTGAGCGAGCAGCCAGAGGAGACAGTGAGGGGGAGAAGCTGGGGGACATGGCAGCTGAGGACAGGGAACCCTCGTGGCTGATTGGGGAGCGGTGAGAGGCCGGTGGGAAGATGGCCCGAGTTGCAGCCGTGCTGGCCGGCTTGGGGGGCACAGACTTGGCTCCTGGGTGGGCCACAGCAGTGATGAGGGGTGGTGGGTCAATACGGGGAGCCGGGGGACACGGCCGAGCTTCATCCTTGAGCCGGGCGATCTCTGTGAAGACGCTGGCCAGCGGCTGGAACTGAGGGCACCAGCTCAGCAGGTAGTCCCAGTTATAGCTGCCACGGAGCTCCTCCTCACCGGCCACAATGGCCGTCAGCGCACCTGCCACACATGGCTTGCCATCTGCTGGAAAGCCATAGTCCCCAGTGGGTGCGGGGCTTAGCCCACAGCCGCCCAAGAAGGCTGTGGCAGTGGCTGGGGGGCCCTCTTCTCGGTACAGAGTGGCTCCTGTGCCCGGCAGCAGCAGCCCTGCCTTGCGGCCCTTATACCAGGTGTCAGGGGCAGGTGGCTCGCAGGATGTGTCACTCAGTCCATCTGCATCCTGCTGGATGCCGGAGTCCGGGCCACGGGCAGCCAGCGAGGAGGCCACACTGGCCACACGCGGGAACTCGTTGATCATGCGGATCTCGTCATCCTCTGCAGCCTCTGCTGAGCCTCGGCCACTTGAGTGTGAAGGGTCTAGGGAGCCACCACGGGGGTAGGGTCCTCCAGCTCCTGGCCCACCGTAGCTGGGGAGAGTCTGGTGATACAGGTGCTCTGAGGGCGGTGGGCTGGGGGGCTCTCGGCCCAGCTTCTGCAGGGAGCCACTGGCCAGGGGTGCTGCCTGTGACATCGGGCCAGGCGCTGCCTCAGCCTTGCGGTTACGGGCCCGCACCAGCCCGAGCACCAGGGCTGCCAGTGCAAGCACCACCACGACTCCCAGGGAGGCCGCCACAGCCCCCACCAATAGCAGGTTGAGGTCAGGTGCCAGGCCCAGCGCAGTGTGGGTGATGTCCACAGTCACAGGCACCGTGGCACTCCGGGAACCAGGCAGAGGCCCCCGTGCCACCACCTCCAGCCTCAGCTCCCGTGGTGCCTCTCGCCGGGTCCGGCCCCCACTCCCAGAGGTGCCCGTTCCACTGCCTGGTGCCCGGCTGTCCACCCGCAGGTATAGGGCACCTGTAGTCTGGTTGATACCAAAATAGGGGGAAGAGGTGGCAAGGGAATAGAGCACCAGGCCATCAGCACCTCCATCCTCATCTGTGGCCTGCACGTTACCCAGGCTGTGGCCACGCCTGGCACCTTCTGGCACTTGGAAGTGGAAAGCTGGAGCCAGAAATACTGGATCATACTCATCCTCGCCAGTCACCAGCACTGACACGGTGACTGAGGCTGACAGATTCCCAGCATCGGTAGCACCCACCAGCAACTGGAAGCTTCCTGTGTGCTCGTAGTCAAAGGCCACTCGTGCCCTCAACTCCCCTGTTGAGCTGTTCAGTGCAAACGCCTCATGACCCTCAGGCCCTGGCCCAGCCTCCAGCAGGCTGTAGTGGAGCCTCCCGAAAGCCCCAGCGTCCCCATCAATAGCATGCAGCGTGGTCACAAGAGTGCCTGGAGGCTGGTTCTCCACGAGGCTGGTGCTGAGCAAGCTCAACGGGAAAGCCGGGCCATGGTCATTCACATCCTGGACCTCGATGGTCACTGGTGCCAGAGCAAAGTGTGCCCCGGCAGGGTCGGCAGCCTGCACGACAAGCTGATGTCGAGCCTGGGTCTCACAGTCCAAGGGGCGGGCCAGTCGCAAGTCGCCCGAGCTTTCATCCAGCTCAAAGAGCCCCAAAGGGTCGCCTGAGCTGAGGGTGAAACGCACCAGGCCGTGAGGGCCTGGGTCAGCGTCAGAGGCCTCCACCTGCAGCAGCTCGGCTCCAATGGGCGTGTCCTCGGGTACTGCCACGCGGTAGGATGAGCGGGTGAAGACAGGTGGGTTGTCATTGACATCCAGCACGGTGACGGTGACCGGCACAGTTGAGCTGCGAGGTGGCTGCCCCCGGTCAGCTGCAGCCACAGTTAGATTGTACTGGGTTAGGCTTTCAAAGTCTAGAGGCTCAAGCAACACCAGGCAGCCCAGTGCCTGGGGGCCTAGTCCACCACTCTCCCCAGCCTCAGCCAGCCGGGGTTCCAGCTGGAAGACTCGGCCCCGGTTGCCACTGACAATGCTGTAGTCCACAGTGGTGTGGGTGCGACTTCCATCAGCATCTGTGGCCTCCAGGGTGAGCAGGGTGGAACCAGGGGCCAGATCCTCAGTCACAGCCACACGGTAGTGTGGCAGTGTGAAGCTCGGGGCATGGTCATTCTGGTCCTGCAGCTGCACATGCACTGTGGCTTGTGCTGTCCGGCTCGGCATCCCATGATCTCGTGCTTCCAGCACCACATCCACCACTCCTGGCCCTTCATGACCCAAGGCCAATGTTCCCACTGTTGTGAACAAGGTCCCTGAGATGAGAAGGGAATGGAGAGAAATATATAGTCAGCAGAGGCTGTGGGTGAGCAGAGGGACCCTTCGGGGACTAGGAATTGGCGTTGGAAGTCAGACTCCCAACTCCTGGTATGTTGGGAGATGATGGAATGGCCTCCAGGCTTCAGGGAGTGGCCTCTAGACACACAGTCAGGACTGTGTTTAACATAGAGACAAAGGGGGAAAATGTCCTCCCTGGGTCAGAGATCCAGGAGTCAAGAGTTTAGGCAAGAAATTTTACGAATAAGGCCAAAATACAGCCGAACACACTCCAGCATAAGGGAAGGACGCACCGTTGTTGGGGTCAACACTGAAGCCCTCAGCAGGGGAAGCCAGGTGGTAGGAGACGTGACCATTGACACCTGAGTCCCGGTCAGTGGCAGAGACGGAGAGAATGGCACTGCCTGGGGGTGTGTGCTCAAGCAGCATCACCTGAGGGGTGAGGACAAGTGTTTATGGCCAAGTTTCCCAGATGCCCTGCTGCTCACTCAGCCCATGTTCTGGAGCTTGGTCCCAAGAGCTCTACTTGGCATCCATTCCAGCTTGGAGTCCATACCCTTTAGTATGTGTGTTGTCCACCTTCTCCCATTTCTGGGCTCAGGATGAACCTGGACACAGTTTCAGGGCTTGGAAGGCTGGGTTGAGATGGGACCCTTCTGTCCTCAGAGCTGCACCCCCAGATCAGTTCCAACATCCAGCCCTCCCCAGACCCTTCTAGCCTCATCACTTTCTGCCTGTCTGAACAATCCTGGCCCGGGGGGAGACATCCAGGGGCACTGGTACCTGGTAGAGGCTCTGGGAGAAGGCAGGTGCATTGTCATTGACATCCTCCACAAGCACCGTGAGGTTGGCACGGCCTTCATGAGGCCCGTCATGTGCCAACAGCTGCAGGTGGTAGCGGTCACGCTGCTCGAAATCCAGGGGGCCCGTGAGGGAGAGGCGGCCTCCATAGCGGCCTACACTGAAGGGATCCTGGGGTCCAGATGGGCTCAGCACATACCACAGCACTGGTCCTGAGTCCACGTCATTCCCTGTTACCTGTGCAATCTCTGAGCCCAATAGCGCATCTGCAATACACAGCACAAGTGTGTTTGGCAGGGTCCCAGACAGTCCTGGAGCCCCAGAGTGGGAAACTGTACCACTCTACCACCCTTTGTACCTCTCACTTTGCCGGGCCCTCACCTTCTGACACTCGGAGCTCCCAGGGCTGGGGAATGGTGGGGCTGTTGTCATTGGTGTCGATGACCATCACTGTCAGGGTAGCTGAGCCCACCAGGGCTGGGCTTCCTCTGTCTGTGGCCATCAGTACAAGCCTGGACATAGAGCACAGTCAGGTGGTGGGACCTCATGGGAGAACCCTGGGCAGGGATAAGAGGACTCAGGACAGGCTAGTGGGTGGGGGACTCAGGATGTGGTCTAGGGATTGAGGGGGATTCAGTGCAGGACCTGAAACTGGATAGACCCAGGGTGGGGTCTCAGGGTCTGCAGAGCCAAGCCTCACCGTGTTTCGGCCCAGATCTCACGGTCCAGGATAGCTGTGGTAGTGATAGTGCCCGTGGCTGAGTCTACATGGAACAATCCCCGAGCTGGTTGGGATGCAGCCAGACTGTAGGAGATCTGTCCACTGGGGCCTTGATCCAGGTCATCTGCCTCCACCTGGTGGGAGGAGGAGGCTGCTGGCACTAGGCTGGCCACAGACAAAGTCTGCCCAGCCAGCCCTGTCCCCCATCTTCCCATCACATCCCACACCTGCAGCAGGGGTCCCTCCAAAGGCCTGGACTCGGGCAGAAAGGCCACGTAGTGGGGCCGCAGGAAGCGGGGAGCATTGTCATTGGCATCTTGCAGGGTTAGGGTCAGCACGGAGAAAGCAAAGGCTCCTCCACTCTCCGCCTGCAGCACCAGTCGCAGCCGTGGGCTTGCCTCAAAGTCCAGCCCCTCGGCTGAGCGAACTGTCATGGCTCCTGGGGGAGGCAGAATGCATCACTGACAACCCCTCCCTTGCCCTAGAGCCTCCCTCTCTGAGGCCCTTTACTCAGGGGCAGCCTCTCCCCAACCAGAGTCTCCTTGAGCCCAAAGAGAAGCTCCCCAGAAGCCTGTCCCCTCACAGAGCCCCCTGCTCCTGCCCCTTACCTGTACTAGGCTGGATGGAGAATGTCCCTTTCTCATTCCCACTGAGGATGCTGTAGGTGATGGGTCCACTTGAGCCTCCCGCATGGACAGCCTTAGGGGAGACAATGGGAGTCCCTGCAGAGAGGATTGTATCAGACTGTGAGTGCTAGACTGACGGAGTCTGGGGACCATTTTTAGTGAGTAACCCCAGCCCATCCAGGGATACAAAGCTGGGAGACATGACTGGGGACCCACCTGGGGGTGCATTCTCACGGAGCATGGCTTCACTACTAGCCCGGGGAAAGCGGGGTCCACGCTCAGACTCCCCCTGCAGCCCAACAATGACCACACCTGTGGCAGAGCGAGCTGGACGGCCAAGGTCGGTGGCCACGATGAAGAGGACACGATCTCTGGGGCCCAGGGATACAGGGGATCGGGCCACACGAATTTCACCAGTGTAAGAGTCCACAGTGGTGCCAGGAGGTGGTGTGCCTGCCAGCCGGTATAGGATGGAGGCATTGGCACCAGCATCACGGTCTTCAGCTCGCAAAGTGGCCAGAGCCAGGGTTGGGGTGCTGAGGCTAGAGCCTGGGCGGGGCAGGCGCAGCCTCAGGGGACTGGTGGGAAAGGTGGGTGCGTGGTCATTGACATCACGCACGGTGATGGTGACAGGCACTGTGGTGCTTAGGGGCCCAGCAGCTGCACCATCCACTGCGTTCACAGTAAAGGCATAACTGGGACACTGTTCTCTGTCCAGGGCTGCGGCTGTGCGCAATTCCCCAGAGCTGGGCTCCAGCAGGAAGGCTCCTGCTGCCCCTGCACCCAGGTAGTAGGTCACGCGGCCATTGGCCCCAGCATCAGGATCGTGAGCCTGTAGCTGCAGCAGCAGGGTCCCTGGAGGAGCATCCTCAGGCACCTCCACAGAGTAAGCAGGCACAGGGAAGGCTGGGGCATGGTCATTGGCATCCAGCACTGTCACTGTCACAAGCAGAGTGGCACTGAGGGCTGGCTGGCCTCCATCCCGGGCTTCTATCTGCAGCTGGAATGCTGGCTCCACCTCCCGGTCTAGTGGCCTCATGGTGCCAAACTCCCCAGAAGCTTGGTCTAGGACAAAGGCTCCTGAGGGGTCCCCATCTGCAGAGAAGGGCATGCACACATAAACAAACATGGGAGTGGGGTTGATTTACAGGCAACAGTAAAGAGAGAGACAGAGAAAGAGAAAGAAAAGAGGAAAAGTGTGAGAAAGGCAGAGAAACAAAGAGGAACACGGAAGGTAAAGAAAGATACTACTTGTCTCAGAATGTGGTCTGGGGACCCCAGGGATTCCCCTGAGACCCTTTCCAGGAGTACATAAGATCAAAAATATTTTCGTAGCAATACTGACATTATTTGACTTTTTCATTCTCATTAACTCACAAATGTATCATGGAGTCCAGATGACATATGATGACATCATTCCTTGGATGGTTAATGGAATGTGTGCTTATGCATTCTTATGTTTCTTAGAATACTCTGGGTAGACAGTTTAGAGCATAAATATGCATTGTTTTCAGAGATTCATTTAGTTTTTGCTGGCTTGCCTTCAGTTACACCTGCTATAATCTTTGCAACCTCATTACAGTCCAACAAATTAAATTGTGAGTTGAAATCCCAAAATTTCCTTGGGCCTATGCATAAACAAGCAGTTCACTTCATTGGCTTGTTCTGCAATGATATTTAAAGTCTTTCTCAGGTTTAACATCTAATATGGTAAATATTGATATATTGTATGTAATATATATATAACGTATTTATTACATTATTATATCACATTTTATCTTATTAATAAATATTGATGTCATGTAAGCCAAAGTTCTTTACAGTTCTAAAAAGTTAAGAATGTTGAGTTCCTGAGACTAAAAAGCTTTAGAACTACTGCTCTATAGGAAGAAACAAGCAAGAAAGAAAAAGAAAAGAAACAGGAAGATAAAAAAAAGACGAAAAGGAGATCAAGAACTGGAGGGGCACAGAAAGAGACACTCAGAGACAGATATATGCATGAAAGAAAAAGAGGAAAATGTAAAGAGAAGACAGAGGAGACCCAGGCGCAGTGGGTCTAACAGGCCAACAGGGAGTGGACCTGGGCAAACGAGTGTGGGAAGGTTCTCACCCAGGATGCGGTACTGCAGCTGCCCATTGACTCCCACGTCTGGGTCAGAGGCCCGCAGCGTGGTAAGGGTCTGGGGGTCCTGGCCCTCAGGCACCTCCAGGGAGAGATGGGCACTCCCAAAGGTTGGAGCATGGTCATTCTCGTCCTCCACAGCCACTCGCACTGTCACATGGGTCAACAGTGGAGGCAAGCCCCCATCTCGGGCATACACTGTTGGGAAGCAAAATCTGAGATCTAGCTTACTCCCATCCCACAGAGGAAACCACACCACATAGTGGTCACATGTGTTTACCAGGTGCACACAAAAATCAGAATATGTCCATCTCTCCACACCCTATAAGCACACAGGTGCCTACATATGTACAGGCACACATACATATACTTGTGTCAGAAGATGTTTTTTTCTTCTCATCTCCCATACTTGGTGCATGCATGATGTAGCTTGGATTAGTGGCGGTGTCACAGAAAAGGCACTAAATGAGGTAACAAAAGATCTGGGATCAAGTCATTGATTTGACTGCCATTTCCAAGCTATGTTAGGTTGAGCAATTCATTTAATCTTTCTAGTACTCAGTATTAATATGCCCCTCTGTTAAATGGCTACAGCATAATCTGAGGGATTCCTAGAGGGCCGAGCCGTGACATTATGCATTTAAGAGTTACTGTGATCACAGTGGTGACAGCCTAGAAGTCAGTTCACCTTGCACTCTGCCAAATTCTTGACTCCCCCCAAAGATTCAAAACTGTAACAGAAGCTGTGCTGTAATAGGTGGAAGCTTCTTGAAGGTACTTTGGGGGTTCTGCCCATGTAACACTGGTGTTTACAGCACCTCTAGCTTTTGGGGTCCTATCAATGTGTACCTGTCAGGTTGATCTCCTCCTGCTCCTCCCGATCCAGGGCCTGAAGAGTTGTAAGAACTCCAGTGTCTGGGTCCAGGGAGAAGCTTTCGCCAGAGACGCCTCCATAAGTCACTTGCCCATTGGCCCCTGAGGAGGAGCAGCGTGGGGGAAGATCAGAGGGTAAACAGACTATCTCTCACTCCAGTCTATCCCTGTCTCAACTCATCCCCCCAGGTCTTACCCAGGTCAGGGTCGGTTGCCCGCAGAGTGAGCAGAGATGTGCCAGGAGGGCTGTTCTCACGCAAGAGGACGCTGTACTCCTGCTGCTGGAAAGCGGGTGCCTCATCGTTGACATCGGCGACACTGACAGTCAGGAGCTGCGTGGCTGAGCGCGGCGGGGAGCCGTGGTCGGAGGCCACCACAGTCAGCACATACTCAGCTCGCTGCTCGCGGTCTAGGGACCGCACCACGGACAGCGCTCCTAGGTGAGAGATCGGGAAGGTTGGAAGGAAACCTCAATAGTCTCTCCGCATGAGCACCGTCCTCGCCCCCATCCTCTGGGCCCAACTCACCGGTGCTGGGGTGTAGCCGGAAATAGCCGTCCCCCCCAGCTGCCAGGCGATAGGACACGCGTGCGGCCTCGCCCAGGTCCGGGTCCCGGGCTACCACATGCAGCGCCGCGGGCCCAGGCGGCTGATCCTCGGGGAGGCGCACACGTGAGGGAGAGGCAAAGACCGGAGCGTTGTCATTCTCATCCGTGACAAAGACGCGCGCGGAAACGCGCGCTGCGCGGCGGCGGCTGGCGTTGGCGGGCCGGTCGGTGGCTTCCACAAGCAGCAGCAGAGCAGGTGTGGTCTCCCGGTCCAGGCCTCGCGGTGCGCTGAGCGCCCCGGTGCGCGCGTCCAGCCGAAGCGCAGGCACGGGCGGCTCCTGGCGCAGCAGGCGGTAGCGCACGTCGCTGTTGGGGCCCGGGCCGTCGGCGTCGGACGCGCGAAAAGTGTACAGCGCGGCGCCGGGCTCGGGGTTCTCCGGCAGCGCCAGCGCCAGAGGGTCGCGCGCGAAGGCCGGCGCATGCTCATTCTCGTCCTGTACGCGCACCTGCACCCGCAGCAGCCGCGCGCCCGCGCCTCCCGGCCCCTCGGCTCGCACTGTGAGCGCGCGCCACGCCGGGCCCGCCTCGAAGTCTAGGGGCCGCGCCAGGTACAAGCGCCCGGAGGCCGCATCCAGCGCGAAGGTGCCCTCGGGGTCGGCGCCGCCCACCAGAGTATAGGTGAGTGCGCCCACCTCTGCCGACTCTGGCGGCGCCACGGAGCCCAACAGGGAGCCGGGCCGAAGACCCTCGGTTGCTGTCACGGTCAGCACCACGGGCACAGGCGCCGCCGGGTCTGGCTCTGAGGTATCTGGTGGAGGCTCAGCAGAGCGAGCTGAGGGAAGCACCTGTGGTGGACCCGGGAGGGAGGACAGAATCAGGCGGACCCATGTAAAAGGGAACCTGGGCTGGCCTGCTGCGTAGCAGGAGGGGCGGTCAGAACAGCCTGACTAGAGGGCTCAAGGACTTCTGAAGATGGCGCTCTGGAGAAGGGGCGCCCACATTGGTGGCCAAGGAGAAGTGGACAGACTGGAGGAAGGGCAGCCATACCTGGACCAGCAGCTGGAGGCTGGAGCTCCGAGGGGGGCTGCCTTGGTCGTGAGCACTGAGTGTCAGTACATAATGAGGCCGTTCCGCCCGGATCAGGGGTGCTGCAGTGAGCAGCTCCCCTGAGTGAGGGTGCAGAGAGAAGAGCTCTGAGCCGGGACCTTGGGACAGGCAGGGAACAGGGAGGGCGTGGGTTCCAGAGCTGGACAGGTCATGAGGGCATGTTATCACCCATCAATTCCCTTCTCTCCACCTCCCATACCAGTTAGCATGTACAGGATGGTTCCATTCTCCCCCTCATCCGGATCCTTGGCCTGCAGAGTCGTCACCAGTGTTCCTGGAGGCGCACCATCTGGTACCTGTGGGAACATACAACTCACCTACAGTGGTCTGCTTTCTGTTCTTGAGACAACTCAGGATGAGTTCCCCTCACCAATGTGCAGGCAGAGCCCCTGTTTTGCTCTCACTCCTGTTCCAAGGTACAATTGCTCATACCTACACCTACAGCTCTAGGCAGAGACCCACACACCCTCTCACTTCAGGGCGGGGTCCTGCAGCTTCACGTACCTGTATAGGGAGGCCCCCACCAGCAGCCCCTGAAGCCTGCAGGAAGGTGGGACTGTTGTCATTGAGGTCGAGGACTGCAATGTGTACTGTGCCTGTGGTACTCCGGGGTGGGCTCCCCCCATCCTGCACCTGCACCAGGAGCTGGTAGCTGCTCTGCTTTTCACGGTCCAGGGTTTGCAGTGTGGTCACCTCTCCTGAGAGTGCAGGATAGATAGAGATCATGTATGGAGTAGTTAGGGATGCAGAGCCTGAGGTCTGTGGCTGAGAGGCTGGGGTTTGGGAGTGTGGGAGGGAATGCCAGAGTTAAAACTCTAGGCTCGGTCCTGGTCCTCATGGCGGGGCTCTGGGGATCCTGTCTGGGTATTCACTAGTCTAAGGATGAGGCTATGGAGTCTCAGATTTTGGGTCCCAGTGCTCACCGGTCTGCGGGTGGATGCGGAAGGCCTTGCTGTCTTCTGACAGCTGTCGCAGGCTGTAGGTCAGACGTCCATTGGGTCCTGAATCTCGGTCAGTGGCAAAGACCCGGCCCACACTGGTCCCTGGGGGCTGGTTCTCAGCCACAGCCAGGAAGGTGGGCTCCTCAGACAAGCGGGGACTGTGGTCATTCTGGTTGAGGATGCTGACCCTCACGGTGGCTGTGGCTGTCTGCTGCCCCAGCTCAGCTTTGGACCCAGACACTGCCATTACCTTCAGTGTGTACAACTCCTGGGCCTCACGGTCCAGTGCTGCTCGCACCCATAGCCACCCACTATGTGGTTCCAGGCCAAAGGGGCTACTGGGCCCATCTGCTGCAAGATGGTAGGTGACAGGGCCCCCATCTGGTGCTCGAGCCTGCACTTGCAGGACCTGAGTTCCAGGGGTGGTGCCTGAGGGCAGGTCCACACGGTAGGTAGGGCTGTCGAAGTGGGGAGCCAGCCCGCGGGTCCCCAAGTCCTGTACCACCACTCGCAGTCGAAAGTGGCTGGTGCGGGGTGGGGAGCCCCCATCCCGGGCTTCCAGCTCCAGTTCATGGGCTGGCCCCCCTGGAGGCCCCAGAGGTCCCATTAGCCGTACGTGGCCTGTGGTGGGGTCCACAGTGAAGGCCCCACCACCCCCAGCAAGCAGGGTAAAGGTGACCCGACCGTTAATGCCTGAGTCGGGGTCCAAAGCCCGCAGAGTATAGATGGGGGTCCCTGGGGCCATGCTTGATGGCAGCAACACTGTGTCTTCAGGCGCAGGGAAGGCAGGGGAGTTATCATTCACATCATCCAGCAGCACACGCACCCGAGCTACAGCAAAAGCCGGAGGCACACCACTGCCTGCCCGCACCTCCAGCTCCAGCACTGGTCCCAGCAGCTCCCGGTCCAGAGGGCGAAGCGTTTGTAACAGTCCTGTGGCTCCATCTAGGGAGAAGAGTCCTCGGGGATCCCCGCCTGAGAGGGCGAGGGTCACAGGCCCCAGGCGACCTAGGGAAGAGGAGAGAAGAGTCAGGAAAGAGATGAGGGGGCACCTATTGAGTTGGGGCCCAGACTCTGATCCTCCAAAGGGCTAGGCAGTGCCCACACTGGGCCTTTCAAAGTATTAGGGAGAGGGGCAGGTGTTGGCAGAGAAGCTACATGGCACTAGGGTGACACTCACGTACCCGGGGATGAAGCAGAGTGCCCACACCACGCCCAACCCAAGAAGGTGGTGAGGACCAGAACAGAGTGTTTTGTACTGGGACTATCTATGAGGAATATGCGACGGCTATGCTTGGGTGTCTGGGTATGGCACTGGGTGGATATAATGATAAGTGATACCTGGGGGGTTGTGTGCCTGGACTA
Source organism: Camelus ferus (assembly GCF_009834535.1). NCBI lineage: Eukaryota > Metazoa > Chordata > Mammalia > Artiodactyla > Camelidae > Camelus > Camelus ferus. Next base: position 54,937,160 of record NC_045705.1, on the reverse strand, counting down.
CGCCCACACTGGTGCCTGGTGCCACATCTTCTGGCACAGAAAAGACATACTGTAGTTGCTCAAATACTGGTGGCAGGGGAGTTCCAGGCACGATGCTGATGTTGACTCGGGCACTGGGCTCTGCCTGCAGGCCACCTCCATCCTGTGCCCCGATCTCCAGCTGCACCACAGAGTTGGCCCGTCTGGCCAAGGGCCAGGCTACTGTCAACAGCCCTGGGAGGAGGGACAGAAGTGAGGATGTATTAGGAAACAGAACAGAGCTGGAAGGCTGGGGTTGGGGGCAGGCAGGATTGCATTTAGGCAGGTGGGGAGGCAAGCCCTGGGAATGGGAGGATCCTCACCTGAGTGCTCATCCAAGGCAAAGAGTGGTGGGCTATTGCCAGCCAGGATGTGATAGGAGAGTCGCCCATGGGGCCCCTGGTCAGGGTCATGGGCACGCACCCTCAGCACAGCTGTGCCTGGAGTACTCTGGGCACTCAGGCTGGCAGCATACTCCCGTGGATAAAACTGGGGCGGGTTGTCATTCTCATCTGACACAAACACCTTCACATATACCATGGACTTGAGGCCTCCCTGGTGAGACATGCAGCCATAAGTCAGGTGGGGCTTGGATGACCCTGGTGAATGCCCTAAGCCAACACCCCAACCTCCCACAGTCTGCCCACTCACCCCATCTACAGCTGTCACTGTGAAGTCAAAGCTTGAAGGCCCCTGATCGCGGTCCAGGGTCCGGGTTGTGCACACGTCGCCACTGTGGGCATCGATGCGGAATGGAGGAGGCCCTGAGGCCCCAAGTCCGGCACCCAAGGAATAGGAGAGGAGGCCAAATGGGCCACTGTCTGCATCTGTGGCTGTCACCTGAAGAGAGGCTGGTGTGAGTGATGCCCCATCTTTCTGGCCAGAAAATCCAGAGCTAAGTGGCAACTAGAGTTGGTGCCCAGAGTCTCTGAATGGTAGATGCACAGAGGAGACTAGTAGGACCTGTGCCAAAATCCCACCCCAGCCCAGACCTCACCACCTGTGTTAAGCTCCTATGAGTCTTTGATCACAACATTTTTGTCAAGTGGTCAGTACATAACCTTGACACTACACTTGGGGACCATTTTAAACAAAAAAAATTACCAAACAGAAAGCACAAAAATGTGAAAAACGTGGCACTAAATAGACCGCAAAAAGGACCTTTGTTTACATTATGAGAGTTGAAACGTGAAGGCAGAGCGTTGCCTTGTTCGACCTCAGCCGGGAATGTGCACATCGAGAGACTTGAATTTTCCATCCTTCTGCGCATGTCCGGGAGTGACTGTGAAAGCTCCATGAGCACTGATTCAAGGGTTACAAATAAATTTTAGAGAGTTGGCAAATTCACAGATACAGAATCTGCAAATGATGAGGACCAACTGTACTTACAAAGAAGAGTGCTGAGGGCTTGTGACTGCAAATTCCAGGTGGGTCACAGGGAGTTAATGACCATCACCGAATCCCACACTCACTCCAAGCCGAGAACTGGCTGACCAAGGGAATTACTGAGACTGATGTCACAGGACTACTCTTTATTGCGTTTGGTCATGAAGTGGGATCTGACTGATAACTCCGATCTGATCACTGGAGTGATCACGGTCTGCTCTATGGATTTATGGATGCGGCTCATGCACCTTCAGCATCTGCTCATCTCTCAAGCCAACCTCACTGGAAATGAGAGAGGGAGAACTGCAGATCTATAGGACAATCTCAAGGTCACTAAGTCCTGAGGGTCCTCAAAACTAAGAAACAGGGGAAGGCTTTCCTGGTGACTTCTCAGGCATCCCCCAGACTGGTTCAGAAAAAGCTGAATGAGTGGACACTAGTGTCAGGAGCCTTTGAACATTTCTGAGCCAGATCAGCGGGAGACCCCATTCTGAACGCTCCTGAGCCTAGGACAGGGCCAGGCACACAGTAGGTACTCTGTGTATATTTGTTCACTAAGTAAACAGACATTCGGATTGCTCTGCCTTACAACAAAAACTTCTTTCAAACTAAGTTTTATAAATTGGGTGCACATTAAGCCCTCAGTAGTAGGTTAGCTGGTGCAGACTGCTGCAGCCTATGACAAAGTACTCTTTGTGGCTACAAGGGCCTCAGGGTCACGATATGCTGTAAAAGGAAACTGGAGAGTTCCCCTTTCTTAGCCAGAAAATGTGGCTCAGAGAGAAGCCTAGCCAAGGACTTCTGATTGTTGTCCAGGCCCTTGACAGAAGTGATTTGTGCCATTGTTTACCCTCCTGAGAGACACGAAGGCCCTGCCATGCTGAACCCTGGAAACAGCCCCTGCTCCAACTCCTTTCTGTGGCCGTGGGCCCGGATATCCCAGGAGACAAACGTCCGCCTGCATCAATCTGCCGGCTGCAGCACAGCTGCGGCACCATCTCCAGAAACTGTTAAAGACCTTTGCCCTTTGACTCGCTGTCGGAAGAAAGCAGTAAATAGTGGAAGAAAAAGGGAAGTTGTCAGGAAGTGACCCCAAAAGACGCAGGGACCGTTGACTGGAAATGACCAAGGTAGAAGTGAATCTTAGCCAGAAAATGTGGCAGCCCGGGCACAGAGGCGCACTGCCAGTGTGCAGCCTCCATTTCCAGCAGCCTCTCAGCCCTGCTTCACAGTCCAGCCTTGGTCAGCCCCCTCTCCACCTCTGTCTGAAAGCTATAGCTAACCTCCTCTCTCCTCTTGTCCCCACCCCACCCCTCGCTCTCATCAAACACACTACAGCAAGGAGAAAATAAAGGCCTTCATCTGTGAACTCTCGAAAATTCCTACCAGATCACAGACTCACTGCATCTTCCCCATCCTGACCTCTTTCCAGGTGTCTCTCCTGCTTTGACTTTTTGACGCTATGCTCTCCTGCTTCTCCTCCCACTGCTTCCCAGCTCCCCAGCCTCCCTCCACCTCCCCTGACTCTGCCTGTTATACACTCTAGTTCCCTGGACTCTTTCCTTGGCCTCTCCTCACTCTACACACTCTCTCAGGGCTTTCTCGACTGCTGTGGCTTTGACCATTGTCTGTCCTTTGACCTGGAGCACCCCTCTGTGCTCCAAACTTGTACATCCAGATGCCTGCTCAGTATCTCCACTTGGATGTCTCACAGGCACCTTAAATCCAACCTGTCCAAAACTAAACTCCTCATCGTTCCAGCCCCTCTCTAATGACTCTTCCATCCACGAAGCTGCTCAAGCCAGAAATCTGTTCTTCCCTTTTCCTCTCCCTGTATATCAATCAACCAGGGACTAAGTAAAGCCTCATTATCCCTTCTATTTGTCTGTTCCTTTCTATCACCATCATCACTGTCCTGCCGGAGGCATGAGTCGTCTCTCCCTGAACTGCTGTAATTCCCTCCTTACAGCTGTCTGACCCCCACCCCCCCTCGTCTGTCCTCCACCCCAGGATTTCTCAGCCTGGGCAGACTGACATTTTGGACCAGATAATTCTTTGCTGTGGCGCTGTCATGTGCATTACAGAATGTTTGGCAGCATCCTTGGCCTCTATCCACTAGATACCAATAGATCCCACCAGTTGTGACAACCAAAAATATCTCTAAACATTGCCAAATGTCCCCTCCAGAAGGCAAAATCATCAGCAGTTGCAAACCACTGCTCTACACTGACTACCAAAAGCACCGTTTAAAAAAACAAGTATGATTATACTATTCTACTCAAAAATCGTCAATGTTCCCTAAAGTAAAGCTCTTTAGCTTGGCTTGACTCCTCACTGTTGGGCCTCCTGCGGTCTCACTGCCCACTCTTCCATCTCACACCTTAAACTCCAGACATACTGAGCCACCTGCAGGCCCTTGACCAAGTCAGACCAATCAGGCTCTTCCACTTGTCTCGGCATGTCACCTCTGCCTGGGACCCTTCCCTTATCTAGTCCCCTTGTAAGCTCCTGCTCATCCTTAAAGTCTCAGCTCAACAGTCCTTCCCTTTGGGAACATTCATACTGCTATCTGTACCTCATGTATATACCCATATGGAAGTTTTCTTATCGCAGTAAAACTGTTCCTTTGCACATGAATCTGCCCTCTAGACTATAAATTCCATGTAGTAGGTGAGGGTTACTCATTCATTATTGTATTCTGTGTCCCTAATACAATGACTGGCTCATGGTAGATACTTGATAAATGCATACTGAATGAATCAAATTTTATGACTTCTTATAAAAGCTGTGAACACCCAGTGGTCATTCTACCCCTCCTGCTCTATGGTTACTACTAGTACAAACTCCAAGAAACCACCTGGAGAGATGCCCTCTTGCTTCCGGCACTAGTGAGGAGGGAAGAAGTTTGGAAGCCACAGCCCATTGGTCCTGGGCCAAGAGGAGGAGTGAGCACATGGGAGAGTGGGTGGGAGCTGGACAGTAGTAGGCAGATGGATACCCAGAGTCTGGCCAGATGGGAGACAGCCAGACCCAGGCACTGGCCTGAAAGTCTAGGCCAACAGGCAGCTCCAAGAAGATTGGTAGAATTTTGAGACATAATGACTTCAAGCATGAATCTCCTAAGAGGCCTCCTTGCCTCCCGCCTCCTCTCCTGCATCCATACTCCATGGTGCAGGCAAAGCACTCTTTCTAAAACACATATCAGATTTGTCTAGAGCCCCTCATCAGCTCCCTGTAATGTTTATGATAAAGTTGAAGCTTGTAATCTGGTCACTGTCTACTCTCTCGTCTCATCTCCTTGCAACTTTTTCTCATCAGCACAGTTGAGGCCAACCTGAGCAATGCAGTCCCATGAACACATCATGGTGTCCTGCAGCTCCTTCTGCAGGCCTGGAGTCCTTGTCCACATGCTGCACATCTTCCATTTGGAAAAGTCTCACTGATTCTGCAAAGGACCCCCCTCTGGGCTTCCATAGCACCTCATATGTCATCTGATGCATCACTGGATACTGGTGTGTCTCCTTGCCTATACTGGGATCTGCCTAGGAAAAAGACTCTCCTTTCTTTGTTCCCTGGGCCCAGCACAGTGCCAGGCTTAGAGTGGGTAAGTTCATTCTTGAATATATCACTTACCCACTGATCTATCTTTCATCATCAAAGCAAGTTAGCTTCCTGAAAAACCAATCTGTAGCAGGGAGGGAAGGATGAATAGGTAGAGCACAGAGAATTTTTAGGAGAGTGAAACTGTTCCATCGTTATGTATGTCCACTGTACATTTGTTTAAACCCATAGGATGTATAACACCGAAAGTGAACTCTGATGTCAACTATGGACTTTGGGTGATAATGATGTATCAATGTAGGTTCTTCAGCTGAAACAAATGTACCATTCTGTAGTGGGATGTTAATAATGCAGGAGGCTATGCATGAGTTGGGTGGGGGTATATGTAAAATCTGTACCTTCTACTCAATGTTACTAGGAATCTAAAACTGCTCCAAAACTACTGTCTTTAAAAAACCAAAACTAAAACAAAACAGTCTGGTCATGCCCTTTTCTGGCTCAGAGAGGTTCAGTGACTCCCCCTGCCTTCCCAGTAAAGTCCTAACTCCTCACATCTTGCTGTCCAAGGACTTCTGAAGTCTGGCCTTGGCCTGTCTTCCCAGTTGCATGCTCCCCCTCATCTCTTCCAGGCCTGACCTGCAGGCAGTCTGTGGCTCCCCCAGCCTGTCCAGGGCTCCTGCCTCTTCCTCTGAGAGGTCTCCCTGCTCTGAACATCGGGACCTCACATACTTCTTGTTATCTCTCATCCTCTTGCCTGAACCCAAGTGTCCCATCAAGGCTCAGCTCCAAGGGCAGGGGTGTAGGTGTCTTCCAGCACAGCCCAGCACTCGACTAGGCTTGGAGGACTTTGTAAATCCTGGCATCTCCCTTGGGGAACAGGAGCCACGTGGGTGTACAGAATCTCCATCTCTGCCCTACAGAACAGCGTTAAGACTTTAGTCTCTCACTTCTAACACCACAATACACTTTTTTCCTAGATCCAGTCTTAATTCCCTCAGCTGTCAAGACTATCTGGCCCATTCTTCATGCTTTGGAGACTTTGCACAGACTTTGGAGCTCACAGGATAGGACCAAACCCTCTGGCATAAGTCACCAAAAACCTTGTAAGGCTGGCTTCCTGCTTTGAGGTCCCCTGTGACCCTCTGATCCACCCTTGCCCACAGCAGCATCCTGCTGTGTGCGGGGCTTACCTACCTGCAGAAAGCAGGTTCCGGGCTGGGTGCCCTCAGGCAGTGAGGCATTGTAGAAAGTTCTCTGGAACTGTGGCTCATTATCATTCACGTCTTGCAAGGCCACACTCACTGTGGTGGAGGAAGAGAGAGGGGGCAGGCCCCCATCCGTGGCTACCACAATCAGCTGTAGCTGAGGTTCCAACTCATAGTCCAGCGAGGCAGCTGTGGTGATGATGCCTGAGGTGGGGTCGATGGAGAACCAGCGGGTATGGGCGCCTGGAGCCAGGCTATAGGTGACCTGACCGTTGGTCCCCTGGTCAGGATCCCGTGCCATCACCCGCACCACGAAGCTGCCAGGCAGTGCAACCTCAGGCAGGGGTTCTGGTCGGTAGAGCTGGCGGTCAAAGGCAGGCACGTTGTCGTTGACATCAGTGACGTGCAGCACGAAGGTGGCCTCGGCTCGCAGTGGGGGTGAGCCGGAGTCGGTGGCGGTAACTCGCAAGTTATAGGCATCCCGTTCCTCCCGATCCAGCTGCCGAGCCACACACACCAGGTAGATGACACTGTCCTGGGTGCTGAGCGCAAAGTGGCCCTCTCCACCCTCCAGGGACACGTTGACATGGGCAAAGTCACCATCATCTGGGTCTGACACAGAGATTCGAGCAACAAGCTGGCCAGGTGGGGCAGCTTCAGACACTCGTGGGGAGCCATCTGCACTCAGGAAGATGACAGTCATGGAGGGCTGATTGTCATTGGCGTCTCGCACGTGCACAGTCACAAAGGCTGAGCCCAGCTCAGGGTGAGCCCCTCCATCCCGCGCTTGCACCACCAGTTCATGGACCCGCCTTTGCTCAAAGTCCAGTGGCCGTTCCAGCCGCAGCAGCCCCGTGTGTGCATCGATGGAGAAGGGTCCGTCACCCTCGCTCTGCCTCCGGTTGATTTCATAAGTTACAGCCCCGTTGGCACCAGCGTCGGCATCAGAGGCATACACTTGCAAGACAGGACTGCCGGGGGCCAGGCTCTCAGACACTACAGCGTGGTAGCGGCTCTGATTGAAAGCTGGAGCGTGGTCGTTGATGTCCAGCAGTGTCACGTCCAGCAGGGTCTGGGCCCTTCGAGGGGGTGAACCACCGTCGTAAGCCTCTAGTTGCAGCATGTAGTGTGAGCGGTTCTCTCGGTCCAGCTCCCCGGTAACTACCAGCTCAGGCACTGGGGCCCCATCCGGACCCGGGCGTGTCTCCAGCCGGAAGGTCTCTCCGGCCCCATCACCAGACAGCGCGTAGCCCTGGGTTCCAAGGTGGCCAGCGTCTGCATCACGAGCAGGATCCAGCGGATAGCGGGTGCCAAGGGCTGTATGCTCAGGTATCTGCAGGACAGCCCGAGCCTGTGGGAAGGCTGGAGCATGGTCATTGATGTCAGCCACTCGCACGGTAACTTCCACGGTGGCGCCATCAGGAGTGACTGCGGTGAAGCGGTAGCGATCCCGCCGCTCTCGGTCCAGGACTCGGGCTGTACGGACCACCCCACTGTGTTCGTCGATGGCCAGGTCTGTGCCTACGCCGCTGCCCTCCTGGGCGGAAATGAAGTACATGGGAGGTGCGGCCGTGCCTGCTGGAAGCCCTGCACTGATGTCCCCGATCAGTGTGCCCGCTGGCTGCTCCTCATCAATCTGCAGGTCCAAGCTCCCGGCCTGAGCCCAGGCTCCCGGCACCCCGGCCCCCAGTAGCAGCAGCAGCAGCAACGACAGCAGGGGGAGGGGCCTGGGGCTCCACAGGCCCAGGCAGGAAGGTGCAATGCCTTGCACCTTCTGCATGGCAGGGGCAGTCCAGCTGAGGCTTGGGCTCCAGCTCCAGGCCAGGTTCCGGGCCCAGCTTGATCTCAGGCTTTGGATCAGGTCCCACTTGGACCCTGGCTCCAGCTCAGGCTCCTTGACCTGGAATAAAAGCAGAAGGAGAAAGGTCATGATGGAGGAGGAATCAACGGTTCAAAGAGGCTGGGATGTAGGTCACACCAGGACTTAAGCACCCCCAGCAGGGCCCTTGTGCGGCCTCACATTGCATGGTGCCCAGGAAGCTCCTCAGGGCCCACTCCCGTCTCCCTGGCAGGTCCCATCCCACCCTGACACCTCCGAGCCCGCCCATAGATTGTTTTGTTTCTGTTGTTGAGGTCTGAATGCCCTCGGGCTCCCTTCTACCTCTAGACTTAAACATATGGCCAATCCTTTCTCATTTTTCTTCTCATCCAGGACCAATACATACCTCAATAACCCTGTGCTTGGCAACCTCACCTGAAACTCAACCTTTTCCTCTGCTGGACCCTTCTTTCAACATTTAAATATGCTGAAGGCACTCTTATTTTATATATATATATATATATATATATATGGAGGGGGGGGAAGAGAGAGAGAGAACAATTCAAGAACTGGACTAGCAATTGCCAGTGTGATAAGGGCTGTGAGGAGTGCAGAGTGCTATAAGAGGGGCTTGCTATGGTCAGGGAGCTTCTCTGAGGAGGTGACATTCAAGTCAGGATCCATGTAGGTGTTAGCTAGACAACAGTGGGCAGAGAAAGGGGTACAGAAATGAAGAACACTCGAAAGAGCGAACAGAATGTGGGAAAGGCTTAGAGTCTGCAGTCCAGAAAGGGCTGAGGGTGTTTGGGGGTGGGTAGGTGACAACGTATGTGAGGTGTAGAGTGCTGGGGGCAGAGGGTATGAAATGGGGCTGGGACTCATAGGCCATATCCATGATTTTGACTTTATGCTGAGGGCAAATGGAAGGCACGAAAGCATTTTAAGAGTGGGTGCCACGGTATGACTCACATCTTGTGACGACCACGATCGCGGCCCTTTGGTAAATGAGGATCATGCAGATGGGCCAGTTATCTTAGGACAGCCCTTACAACACACCTGGGGGAGTCTGGGCAATGGTGTGGCTTTGACAGTGACGTGGAATGTTAGCAATGGAAACTGGGAGAAGTGGACAGTTCTGCGGGAGTTTCACAGGTAGAACAGGCAGGGCTTGATGACAGCTTGAAGGCAGCAGATGAGGGAGTGGCAGGAGTCAAGGGTGATGGGCAAATTTCTGTCCTGAACCATCAGCTGGACAAAGGCATCCTTAACTGGTCAGAGAGAGGGAGAAAGAAATCCAGGGAAGGACAGTGCCTCTGAGGCTAAGGGGCTTCAAATGCTGCTGCAAGAAGGAAGAGGCATAAAGCCCCATGAAGGCCTTCAGTGACTGAGTGAGAGCAGAAACAGGGGAGACATTGCCTTCTCTGAAAGGCTGGTGCACTTCCCCCAATTTCTCGCTTCTCACACCCTCCTCCATCTACGCAGTGAAGCTTCCACTGCTCTCTTGACATTCCAATCATCGCTATACTCCAAATCTAATAGACACTCTTCTATCTTCTTACTGGATCATTCTGGAACACTAAATCACTGATCACTAGCTTCTTGAAGCCCACCCCTCCTGGCTTCACATGGTGACACTGCACCTCTTGCTTCCATTGTATTTCTCTGTCCACTCCTTGGTCTTCTGAGCAAGTTCTTCCTCTGCCCTTAGAAACTGGTGCTCTTCAGGACTCAGTCCTGGGCTGCATTGTTTCCCACTTTCCACACTGCCTGGTGATCTTATCCATCCCCATGCCTTCAATTCAAATGTATTAATCATTTTATGTACCGTCTATTTGCTAATGACTTTGCAATCTCCATCTCCAGCTTTGCAGAGCGCTGGAGACACATGTCCACCCATACACTGGACTTCCTAAAATGTAAACCCAACCTTCACCTCAAGCTGATTTTCTTCCTCCATTCCCTTTCCTGCGAACAGCACCACCACTCAGAAGCTCTCCTGACTTATTTGCTTTTCTTCAGTCCTGATTTCCAGTAAGTCTTCAAAACCTGACCATCTCAACAAGACATGTCTCATGTCTGCCCTGTCTTCTGTTTTCCCACTGCTGCTGTCCCAGTCCAAGCACTGTCAGCTTTCCTTTCCATTCCTGCCACAGTCCTTTACTGGCTTCTGTGCCTCTTGGCTTGGACCCTCTGATCCACATCCACCTGACCAGAGCTATCCTCACAACTCTCACCAAACCGCTCCTGACGAAAGGCTTGCACTCATTCACCATTACTGATGCTGGAAACTGCAGCCCGCTATGGACAAAAATGCACAGATGTGCATACACCCAAACTGTGTCTGCAGGTTCAAGGGGTACGTGGACTCTAGGTGTAGAACTTCTGGCCACAAGACAAAGTCCAACCTCCTTAATAAATATCTTCCTGACCCGAGCCCTGCTAACCTCTTCACTTCCCCCACCACACCCTGCATTCCAATTCTAAACCTATCACCTTGCTCCCTCCTGACTCCTTGCCTTGTATGCACTATTCTCTCATCCTGGGACATCCTCCACAAGTCTTGTCCAAGTGGCCATCTCCTACTCAAACTTCAAGATCCAGTTCAAATGTCCCATCTTCTGTGGAATCTTCTGTAACATCTCCCTCACCTCCCTGCAGAGCCTACTGTACCCTCTACTGGCCTCTCTGCTTTTAATGCACACTGACAACAAGCTGCAAGGCAGCCGTGATCTGGTCACGTGTCTGCCCATCTCTCCCCTCCCTCCACCCTGAACTGGAGGCTCTTTGAGGACAGAAGTTTAGTTAGTCTGATTCTCCAGCATTTGGTAGAGGTATCGCCTGCGCTGGCAATCACGCTGAATGAGTGGTCAGAGTCTCATGACTGCACACCACCCCCCTCACATACTGACACAGGGAGAAACGTCCCCGGACCCGCCAACTCAGATGATGTGCACAAACACATGTGAGCCCGTGCCCCTGCGGCACCACAGTCAGGAGTGTAGCTGTAGAAGTGGCTACAGAGGTGTGTCCTTGGGGCTTTCTAGATTTGCTCTGCTCCAGGACCTCCTGCCCTCCAAAGGGATGAGTTTCTGTCCCTCCATCTCTCCCATCTGTGCAAGGCAATGGAAAGAGCTGGGACTTTGGAGTTTGAGCTGCGTTTGAGTCCAGCCTGAGTGTTATTCTCCTAATCTATATAATGGCTATGGTAATGTCTACCTTGTGGGGTTCTGTGAGAATTACAAGCAATGGAAACAAGGAGCCCAGACCTGGGCAGTTGATAGATGCTCTCTCCTTGGCTCCCAACACCATCCCTGATGGGTCTCCCCATCCTGGCTGCAGAGTTCTAGGGTTCCATGTGTGCACAAAGAGCCCTCTCCCCAGGGATCCAGTCTGAGAAGGCTGTGGAGCTGCCACATGGAGTAACAGGTCAGGGGAATTCAAACAAGAAGGGAGTGAACATAGGCCTGACTCAGAGGGGAGAGGCTGAGTGTACAGGGATGGGACAATGGCCCAGGTCAGGGATATAGGCCTAGAAACTGGTTGAGGGGTCAAGGGTGAAGAGCTGGCCCTATTCATTTAATCAGTCCAGGAGAGAAAGCAGAGTAGGGAGGGAAGATAGTGGACAGTGAGGTCCATGTACTCACTACCTTCTGTATTAGATTTCTCCATCCCCCACTCAAGACAGAAAGTCAGCTGTTTGAGGGCTGGGACAGTATCTTGTTCACCTTTGTGTGTAGCACAGAGCATGGCACACGATCGATGCTTTTTCCGAATGAAAGGGTGTGGGAATGGTAGGAGAACAAACTCAGATGAATGGTCAGCCTTGAAGAGGAGGGATTTAGGCCCAGGCAGATGCCCCTTCTCCCAACCTGTGTAGACCCTGGTGCCCAATCTAGTTCTTGTCCAATGCAAACTCCCCCAATACACTCTCACAGTGGATACACAAAGGTGCATACTCACGAAGTCACAGACCCACACACAGCCAGATGCACAGACTCACATGCAGCCAGGCTCACACGGACAGAGGCTACTCCTCACAGGTACAGAGAAGCATGCTATCATTCACAGAGATGGGCATGTTCATTCACCTGGAACCCCACCCCCTCCACGCAGGCACACATAGACACACGCAGGCATGCTTTTGTCCACACAGACACATACACCAGAAAGCCACTTTCTCCCGGGCCCACACAGACAGGCACACTTACAGATACCGACACACCCCCGACAACACATATACACGTGTATACTCACACACATCCAGACAGACCGCTTCCACCCCTGCACAGATGCACACAGGCTCGCAGACGCCCCCACACGCAGGCACACTCTCACACACGCTGCTGGGGCACTCGTGGTCAGCTCTGCGGCTGCAGCTGTGACCTCGAGGTCCCTCGGGCCTGTCTGGACTGTGCCTCATCACTTCCTGCTCCAGAGCCTCCAGTTCCAAACTCAAACTCCAGACTCTCTCCCGAGACCGTCTCATCCTCTCTCCAACTCTCTTCTCAGCACCGTCTCCCTATCTGTCCCGTGTTTCTCACTGCCTCTTCCTGGAGACTTGCTCCTCCTCCCTGTTCCCGACTCCAGGTCTGTCCCACCCCTCCCCCGAGATCTGGCCTAAACCATCCATCTTGTGTCTTTCTCCAGTCTGTACTGCCTCCTGCCCAGATCTTGCTTCTCCCCCTAGATTGGTCACATCTCCTCTCCCACCCAGTTCTGCTGTGCTACATGCCCTCACCCTGTTCCAGTCCTGTTACTCTGTCCTCTGGCTCTATCCTGCTCTCCCCTTCTCGCCCCACATCTGGGCCTCTGGAACCACAGCTGGTTCTCATTAGGAGGGGGAGGGGCGAGACCATTCATTGGGGCCTGCAATGTGATGTCAACTGCCCCCACCCGCTGCCTGTGTGTCTATAGGACCTGGGAGCAGGGGGAACATGGGAGAGGAAAGAGGTGGGCTGTTGGGGAGTAGTCAGGGGACCACAAGGGAAGGGGGTGCTCCAGGAAGAAGTAGAGGAGTGGCCCGAGGTACAGAGGGGAAGCAGGCTGGGGGAGCTGGCACCTTGCAGGCCTCCTCCCTCAACTTCCTGTCCCAGGGCCAGGAGGGGCAGGGACCAGAAAGACAACAGGGTGAGGAGGGGGCTGCAAAAGGCAGATTGGCACAGAATTGGAGGAAGAAGAGGGTAGCCTTCGTGAGCAAAGGGAGGCAGAGATACAGGGCCGGGCATAAAGGAGAGAGGAAGAGAGAGAGTTCTTGTGGGGGGATGACTGGGAGCAAGACTGAGGGAGAGTGTCTGTCAGGCAAAGGGAAGAGTGAGTGGAGCTCATACAGACACGGGAGGTAAGTTAGAGGCAGGAAGAGCTAGGCTGGAGAGTTGAGGGGGACAGTGTAAATAAAGGTGGGAGCCAGAGCTGGGGGGCTGGGGGAGTGGAGGGGAAAGAGGAGAGGAGGTGTGAGGAAGGGAGGAGGGAGAAGGCCGACAAGCTGGCTTCCTTGGATGTCCCTGGGGCGAGCCCATGGACGGGTCGTCAGAGCAGTGCCCAGGGCCTGGCTCTCTCCCTCCTGAGGCACCTCAGGAAGAGGCTGAGGACAGATGTGAGCAGAGAAGGCAGAGAGAGTCTCTTTTCTCAGCTTTCAATGTGCTGGCAATTCACAAATGGTATCTTATTTAATCACTGTAAGAACCACGTGAGAAAGGCATCCCACCTTTCACTGAGGAAACGGGGCCCAGGGTGAAATGACTGTCCTGAAGTAACACAGCCCTGATCTGATCCCAGGACTGTGCACTCCATGCTGCTTGAGATTCAGGGAGAAGGGAAAGATGGAGAGAGGAAGAAATTACCGGGGAGCTGAGGGGAGAGTCCTAGAAAGACAATGGAGGCCTGGAGAAGAGAGGGAGGAGGTAGACCAGCGGTGAGGTGCCTCTAACACCCAGGTCAGTAGCAGCAGGACTGAGACAGAGAAGAAAGACGTGAAGAGGTGAGATTGGCAAGACTTGGCCACTGACCCTTTGGGAAGGGTGAGGGAATGGAAGGGCTCTAGACCGACTCCCAGGGTTACTAAAGTGGTGGCTTTAGGATACCACAGAGCAGAAGCCATTTGGGGGGGGCCTGTTGGGGTCTGTCCATGGAGATGTCCCAGACAAAGTTGGATTTGCAGATCTGGAGCTTAGGAGAGAGGTCTGGGTTGGAGATATGGATTTGGACCAATCAAGGGGTAACTCAGAGCCATGGGTGTGGAGACCCATCAGGTAGAATGTGTAGAGTGAAAAGAGAATCTAGGACAGAACGTGGGGGAAAGTCACAGTTAAGAGGCAATCTGAGGAGAGTTTGGCTCTTCTTGAAGGAAAAAGAGAAGGAGGCACTATCTCAGAGGTTAAAGGAGGGAACATTTCAGTAAGGAGGGAGGGATTGATAGTGTCAATGCTGCTGAGGGGTCAAGTACGATGAGAGCTGGGAAGTGGCCACTGATTTTTTTTTTTTTTGTCTTTTTGTCATTGATTCTGGCAGTAAGGGGGTCACTAGTGATCTTGGGGAGAATTGTTTCAGGAGAGTCCAAAGGGAGCATGCCTCCTGCAATGGGAAATGATAGAGAATGAATTAACTAACAACTAGCCATAGACCAGACGTTGGTGTAGATTCATTCATCAACACATGCTTATTTAACTCCTAGGAAAGGGAGGCACTATACCAGGGGGAGGCAGGACAGGACAGTGGAGAAGACATGGACTCTGGGGCCAAACCAACTCGGTTTTTGCCCAGAGTCACACTTGTTAGCTGTGTAACCTTGGGCAAGCCACTTAAATTCTCAGTGCTTCCATTTCCTCATCTATAAAATAGGGACAATAATAATACTACACTGTGTCAGAACAGTGTCTGGCACACAGTAAGCATTTTATAAGTGTGCAAGCATGAGCAGTTATTACAGTGGTTAAGAAGATGGGCTCTGTTGTCTGACAGACTCGAGTTCTCTGCCACTTAGTGTAATTCTGGGAAAACTGTTTAATCTTTCTAGGCCTGAGTTCCCTCTTCTGTAAAATGGGGAATAAAGTGTCTACTTTACATGGCTGATATGAGAGCTAAGTGAAAGAATGCTACAAAAAACTTAGCAGGGTGGCTGGTACGCAGTAAGTGCTCAATAAATGTCAGCTGCCAGACACTCACAGTAACTCTGGGGTACAGATGAGGAGACTGAGGCTCAGAGTGAGTAGCAGAGAGACATCTGGAACACAGCTCTAATGGACTCCAAAGCTAGTGCCTTCTGTTCCAAACTATTGCGTCTCTGCTGGAGGGCTTGGAGTGGCCTGATAAGGGGTCACATAAGCGGCCAGGCAAGAGATTGGGGAAGGAGACTGAGCAGAGCTCTAAGCAGGAGAGTAACTCCAGCAGTGTGCACAAGGTGGGTTAGAGGAGGAGATGATCGGTGATGAGGCAGTTACCAGTCCACATATAGGGTAGGGTAAGCCCAGGGTCATGTGCTGAGAGAGGGAAAGTGACCAGAGGATGCTTGAAGGTCTCCAGGAGACAAAGAAAGAAGGAGGAGAGATGGGCCCATGGTGTGTATAAAATGATTCATTAATAGATTTACTCAATAAGTATCTATTGAAGACCTACCACGTGCCAAACACCACACTAGGCAGTGGAGACACAGCAGTGACCTGGACAGATCGAGTCCCTGCCTTCATGGTGTTCACAGGTAGGGAGGCCTGGGCAGGGATGGGCAGCGCAGGGAGAGGGAGCGAGGGGTGGTGGGACGAGCAGCAAGGCTTGATCTTAGGAACTGACTCTGACAAGTGGAGTCCGGGCTGCAGAGAAGGCCAGTCAGGCTGCAGCTAGCAGAGAAGCTGGAGATGCAGAGGGAAGAATGAGTCTGGGGAAATGGGAAGTTGAGGAGGAGAGAGTAGTAGAGGGGCTGAGATCTTGGAAGTCAAGTTAAGAGTTGAGCGCTTAATAGTTGTTTTCTTTCAAAATCCTCAAAACAACTCTCCACTGTTACCTGCACTTTCACCTGAGGAAAGGGAATCTCAGAGACGCTAAGGTCTCCCAGGTGGTCAACGGCGTGGCTGGAGGGTCTGGGGTGTAGCTCCCCCTTCCTTTCCTCCCTTTCCTCCTTCCTCACCAGGCATATGGGTGTTCTAGGCTCTGAGAGGAAACCTCTCCTCCCACTGAGTAGCGTAGAAAGAGAAACACGAGTGACAGGGCACGGTAGTGTGCTAAGTGAACACAGAGGACCCTGACTCAGGCCTGGGGGTTCCAGGTGGAGCGTTCTCACCGGGGAACACAGGAACTGAGAAGCTCCTCCTAGGTGACAGAGGCTGAAAGTGCCTGGCAGTCAGAGGGTTACCCGGAAACACGGAGCCTGGAGCTGAAGGAAGGGGCAGGCAGCAGGAAACCAGGAAAAAGATGGGATCCAACAGTATGAACCCCTGGGAGGGGCTTCTGCTTGCAGGCAGCAGAGAGTCCAGTCCTGCTTCTGTTACCGCCGATAGGCAGAAGGCAGAGGAAGAGGGCACAAGTGAACGGGACCCTGACATGGCAAGGGGCCTGGGCGCCAGGAGCTGGTGGGCAGAGTGGTGTACGTGAGGGGGTGTTAGCGGAAGGAGCAGCCTATGGCACCTCCAGAGAAGGGGGCCTGGTGGAGTAGAGCAGGTGGCAAGGACCGTAGTCCTGTGGCCTGATGGCATGTCACAGCTTCCTCGTCTTCCACTTCCTCCAAGAGCCCAAATAGGCACATGGCCCAGTAGATGTGGATCTGCAAATTTCTGGTGCTCATTAAATATTTGTTAACGGAATGAAAGAGAAATAAAGTACAGAGAAGGGAAAGGAAGAGGATTCAGGAAAAGAGAAGCCCAGGTGAGAGGGAGAGAAGAGGAGAGAGCGTTGGGTGAGGAAGGATAACTTGTGAGAGGGGAGTGGAAATGTCTCCAGTGGGGTAAGTGGGCAGGGGTGGAAATGCCTCAATTGTATGTGCAGCTGACACCACGTATCAGTCTTCTGAAGAGTGAATGAGGGTAAGGGAGGCGCTGTGAGGTGCCTCAATCATTCATTCATCTGTTCCTCGCCAAGCGTCTGCAGAGGGGCCCAGGGGACATGAAGATGAATAATACGCAGCCCTGCCATTAAGGGGGTCCCAGCTCAGGCAGAGAGACAGAAAGGGAAGAGGCAATGACAACAGTGAGACAAGAGGATCCCAAGGTTGCCTCGTGGTCAGAGAGGCAGGGTTTGAAACTTGATCTAAGGATGGGAACGGGTTAGCCAGGAGAAGAATGGAATAAAGGGCTTTTCAGGCAGAAAGCAGTATGTGCAAAGGGCCAGAAGCGTGGAAGAATGCAGTGTCTCTGGGTAACTATAAGGAATTCAATATGGCTGGAACTTGCAATGTGAGGGAGCTACAGGAATGGGACAGGTGATGAGGCTGGGGAGCGTGGGGGGAAGTCAGATCATGACAGATCTCCTGAGCCTCCTTAAAGCAGAGATCTCGCCCAAGACAGTGGAAGGATAGCGAAGAATGCTGAGCAGGGAATGACATGGCTACATTTGCACTTTAGGGAGATCCTTCTTGCTGCAATGAGAAGACTGGATTGGAAGGCAAAAGAGTAGACGTCCAGGGAGACAAGTTAGGAGGCTCTTGCAGCAACTCATGAGAAAAGACGGTGAGATGCAGGCAGTAGCTGAGGCCATGAGAAAAGGGAATGGACTACCACAGACAGCTGGAAAGGAGGTAGATCCAACAATGGAGGTAACCCCAATGATTTTCTGGGTTAAGGACATGAGGGGAAAGGAGCAGCTATAGTTAATTTTTAGGTTTGAAGCTTGATAACTGAGTAGGGATCATGGTTTGAAGGAGGAAGGAATGATGAGTTCAGGTCTGGACATGTTAAGAGGCTTATGAGCTATATCAGATCAGGTAGGAAGTAAATATGCAGGTCTGGGGGTCAGAAGAGAGGTTTGGAAGAGAGATATTTGGGAGTCATCAAGCTTTATAGATGACAATTAAAGCCATGGAAATGAATGAGACAGATCACTCAGAGGGGTGTATACAGTGACACAATAAGAAGGTCCAAGCCAGAACCCTAACAAACAGTAACATTTAGGAGCCACCCAAAGGAGCCCTCAAAGCTGACTGAGAAGGAACAGCCAGGAGGAGCTCTGAGATGCACAGACCCCCTACTGTAATCACCTGTTTATTTGCCTGTCTCCCTCCCTGAGGGCAGGAACAGTGTCTCCTATCACAGTATTCCCATAACCTAGCAGTGTGGTTGGCACATGACAGAACTCATTATATGCTGACAGCATAATAAAATGATGGCTCAGAAGCCCTAAGACAAGAATGATTCAAAGAGAAAAAAACAGTCAACAATGTCAGACCCTGCCAAGAGGTCAAGCAGCTAAGGACTTCTGAAAAGAGCCCCTAAGTTTGGCAGGTAAGAGGTCACTTTCCGTTAGGGAGAGCAGTTACACTGGAGGGGGCAGGAGGAAACGGGAGGTGAGGCAGTGGGAACAGCTCTGTGCAGGAGACCCTTTCACAAAATGCAGCAGTGAAGCAAAATGAGAGAGCCACTTAGCTAGTCAGGTATTACAGGGTTAAGAGCGGAGAGACTGGAGGCTCTTCATGTGCTCAAGGGAGGGATGGGTATAGAGGGAGACATATGGATAGGACTTAGAGCGAGTGAGGTCCCCATGGAGGAAGGAGGGGATGGGATTTGGGGAAATTCAAACCGGACGGCCTCGATTTTCTGAGTGAATGAACAGACTAGGCTGCCTACCCATACTTCCTCCCTCTCCTTCAACCTCCACGTCCATTCTGTCAGACTGTCATTCTGACCCACTGCCTAAAGAATTTCTGGAACCATCTACTTCCTCCCTCTCTGACGCCTCTCCTCCAGTTTCAACCAGTGTTACCCACTCCTGGGTTCCTGCAACAGCCCAGGATCCCCTTTTTTTCAGACCCCTCCCTCCAGTCTCCACACTGCTGTCAGTGGGGTACTTCCTCATATCATAAGACAGCTTCAGGTGATTCGGTGACTTTCCGTTATTCCTGGGTTTCTCACATGACCTACAAGAACTGCACGACCTAACTAACCACCATTATCTCCCCAGACTGTGGCCTCCCTTCCCGTGCTGCTACTAGAGCCAGGCTCACTGGATTGCTTTTCCCCTCAGACATACAATGCTTTCTTGCATGTGGGTTCCCCACTGCTGCTCCCTTGCTGGAATATTCTCCACCCACTCCATCTCACCTCCACCTCTCCTTTGCTTGGCAGACTCCCACTTTATCTGTCAAGCTCCAGTTTAAATGCCACTTCCCTCTAAAGGCCTCTCCTGGCCTCTCTATGAGTGTTAGGTCTCCCTGCTAAGTGCTGCCATGTGACAGCACTCACCCCACAGCCTGTAAGCTCCATAAGGGCAAGGACCACACCCATTTTGTTCTCCCTTGTGCTGCCAGTACCTACCACTTGCCTGGCACAGATAGACAGGTGCTTAACAGGTGTTTGCTGAATGAATGAACCAATGGGCTAATTAATGGGCTGAAAACAATGAAGGATGTGCAAAGGTTAAGGGATGTGAAAAACTAGAAAACATTTCATCTATTTATTTATTTATGGAGGGCCCAGTTGAGGGTGTAATTTATAGAAGCATGAATTTATAGAAGCATCACTTGGTGTGGTTGAGGAATCATTCCAGCTAGGGTTGAGACTTTGTGGGCCGGTGGTCTCACGGACAACAGAACAAAGAGTGGCCAAGGAGTGACTGAAGTGATGGTCCTGGGCGTATAACCTGGAAGGAGAGCATAAAGCCAGAAAGGGGGCAGATTAGGAGAAAGTAAAGAGCTCAAGGGCAAGGGGTCATTATGAGGTGGAAGAGTCAGTGGAATAGGAGCTGGGGCCTGGTGGGGCATAGGAGGCTGTAGGCAGAGTGAAATGCAGGAGTTTAGAATTTTAGAGATGACCAGTCCTACAGAGTGGTCCTGGGAGGGAAGAAGTAGGTAACAGGAGTTAAAGAGCTCAGGAAACTGTGAGGCTATATGTGGAGGGACACTTAGAACCATGGCAGGATACAGGGTGAGGAGAAGACTGATCCAGGTCCCCAAGTTCTCAGGGAACCAGAGGGTAAGCCTGGGAGATCTGTGGGTGAGAAGAAGCCACGGTGTGAGCATCATAAGTTAATGGGAGTTTATTCAGCAGCTCATTCTGTGGTGCGTGCACGACACCTATGGGTCGTACAACCGGGTGTTGGTAAGGGTGACTGCAACATAGCCTCCTGTTAGTGTCAGATCTCTGAGACACCTGCTATGTACAGGCAGCTCTGGTGAATCGGTTGGCCATGACAGTATAACTAGTGAATGTGTACTGCTGGGGCAGTGTCTCCGGAAAGGTGCTGGCAGTAACGGTGTTTCCCATGGTATGTGTCAGCCTTGATAGTGATCCTGTGGGAATGAGTTGGCTGCACCATTTCCGCTGTGGGTGTGTGCTGTTTTGAGAGCACCTTCTGTAAATATGTGTTGGCTCTGACAGGGCTTCCTGGGGGTGTGTAATGGCTGTTAAGGCATCTCTTGTGGATGTGTGCTGCCTGGGACTGTGTCCCCAGTGAGTTGAGTAGGGCTATGACTGTGTCCCCTGTGGGTATTTGAGAAGTTGACATAAGCAACAATATTTTTCTGGCCTATGACCCTGTGGCTGTGGGCCCAGCCCACGCCACACTGAGTTCATTGTGCTTTTAGACCTCCCTTTCCCCACCCCCTCCACGTGGGACCAGGCCTGGTGACCTCCCTCCATCCCCTGCACAGGATGCTGATCTAGGCATCCTGGACACAATCTCAGAACACCAGTCTGGGTGACAGATCTCCAGTTTGGGCTTCGCCTGTCTCTCTTCTGTTTCTCTTTACTTCTCCCCCTTCAGTTTCTTTGTCTCTCTCAGTTTGTATCTGTCACACACCCATCCTCCACATTCTGACACATGGCTCCCATAGACGCGGGCAACACACACATACACACACACATACATACACACACACATACATACACACACACTCCCTCACAGGGACTGGCTCACCATGACATACACTCCTTCTGACCCATACACCCTCGGAGTGACACGCACGTACACACACGGCCAGACACTTACACAAGGACACACAACTTCCCAGAGACACGCACTGACTCACACTCAGCCGATGCGCTCGCACTCACACTCACACTCGGAGAAGCACACACACACCCTGCCCACACCCCCGGCACTCTCACACCGCCACACACCCGACTCGATGACACACGCACACAAAGACCCCCAGGCCCTGCCCCCACGCTCACGTTCACGCTCGCCCTCGTCCCGCAGGCCCAGGGCCCCCCTCCCCCATTGTCTCCGGCTCAGAACAAAGCCCCCGGCTCCGCCGCCGCCGCCGCCGCCCGGGAGAGGCCGGCGGGCCGGGCGGGCGCGGCCGGACGGGCCGGGCGGCCGCGGGCACTGACCTCCGCGCGGCGCGGGCTCCCTCGCCCGGTCCTGGGGCGCCGTCCGGCGCGGTCAGCCCCCCGGGCAGCGCCCGCCCGCGCGGGGCCTGGGGCCGCGCATCGTCCTCCGCCGCTGTCTCCCGGCCCTCGAGCAGCTCCAGGCGGGCGGCCGGCCGTCGGTCCGCGCGCCCCCGCCCGTCGGTCGGTCCGTCCGCCGCCGCCGCCGCCGCCGCCGCCGCCGCCGGGGCGCCGCCTCCTCCACAGCCGCCCCGCGGAGCAAGCGAGATTCGCCACCGCGGCCCCGCGCCCCCTCCCCTCCCCTCCCCTCCCCCGCCCTCCGCGCGGTAACCCGAGCCCCCGCCCCTCCGCCCGCGAGCCCCCGCCTCCGCCCCTACCCGTGCTCCGCGCCGCGGCCCCCCCGGTGCCCGCCCGTCCTCCCTCCGCCCCTCGACTTCCCGGACCCAGTCCTGGGCCGGATCCTGCCCCAGCGCCGCGCCGTCCCCTCGTCCCCGTTCTCTTCCCTTCTCCCGGTCCAGGCGCCCCGTCCCCTCCTCCCATCCCGTTCTCTGCATCCTCTCCCCTCCTCCTAGTCCTGCTCTTCCATCTTCTCCCCCCCCCCCACCTCCCCGAGCGTCCCCTCTTCTCCTTCACTGTCCTATTCCCCCTCCCTCCCAACCCTCTTCTCTCCATTCCCCTCTCCCTTCTCCCTACCCTCTTCTCCTCCCCCATCTCCCCGTCCTTTCCTCTCCACCCCCTTGTCTCCATCCCTTCTCCCCGATCCTCTCTCAGTCTCTTCTCGACACCAAATTCTCCCCATGTCCTTTGCCTGCCCTTCTCCCTGTTTCCCCACCTCTTCTCTTCATCTCTCTCTCCCCAACCCCTTCTCCCGTCCCTTTCTCCCCGTCTCCTCCCCACATCCCTTTGCCTCCACCTTAGTCCCGGTTCCCTTCTCTCATCCCTCTTTCCTCATCCTCTTCTTCCATCTTAATCTCTCCATTCCCTCCTCCTAGTCACTTCTGTTTACCCCATGCTCTTTATTCCTTTTCCCTTCTTCCTCGCGGAGTTCGTCTTTCCTCACTTCCCCTTTCATCCCAAAGTTGAGACTCCAGATGGAGGGTATTGGAACGGAGAGGTTTGGGGATGGTGGTCTCACTCAGGATATACTCCCCAGAAAAGGGAAATGAGATGGAAACTGGGCAGGGAGGTAGGAAGGGGCTGGAGGGGCCAACTGAGAGAGAGAATGGGAAGAAGTGAAATCAGAGAGAGGCACAGAGTGCTAGAAGAGCTTTTTTGACCCCTCCCTTTCTATCCTTTCTTATGATTGAGTATAGGTCGTGAGCCCAAAGTTATTGTGGACTTGAGACATGTGCAAATGATACAAAGATATCAGAACTTCGGAGGGAGGACACAGTTTCAGTTAAAGCAGAAGGGAGTGAGGTTTTGAAACGGAGAGAAGAGGCTGGAGTCCTTGGTAACATCCAGGTTTCTGGTTTGGGCAGCTGGGTGAATGGTGGTGACATTTACTGTGTTGGACAAAAGGAGCGGGAGGAGCTTGCAAGGGGCTGATTTAGAAAGATGATGACTTTTGATTTGGGCTGCCGACTTTGAAGTGCCTGTTGGGTAGGTAGGGCTGCAGCTTAGAAGAGCGGTCTGGGATGGACATAAATATTTGGGAGTCATCTGCAAATACCGTATAAGCTTGAATATAGGGTGAGGTTTTTGCTGTTTTGTTTTTCCAAAATAATCCCTCAGGAAAGAGGGAGTAACCTTATATTTGAGTCCTTACAAAGTCTCTCATATTACAGGGTTTGCTCTCATTTACTTTATTTTGAACAACAAACCACTGGATGGGACAGTATGGTATGGTGACTAAGCTTCTGGACTCTGGAGCCAGACTGCCTAGCTTGGGGTCCAGACCTTGCCTTTTACAAGCTGTGTGGCTTTTGGAAAGTTACTTAACCTGTCTCTGCCTCAGTTTTCTCATCTATAAAGTGGGGCTAAGTTTAAATTATTTAACATATGTAAAGTACTTTGTACCTGGCACATAGTAAACACTCCATAAATGCTATTTTTACTCTTTGGGCAAGACCCAAAATATCCTCAACAATGCTATTTTGGATGTCTTTATACACTTGCCACAGAATCCATAGTCGAAGAAATTTAACACAGCTTTGATAACTATTTCTGGTAATATGGCCTCACAACTGCATGTGTTGGATGTTTCTAAATCTGCTTTATAAAGACTGCTTTAAAAAGTAATACAGAAGTACTTGGGAGGGGTTTCCAGGCTGCTGGAAATGTTCTATTTCTTGACTTGAATGATGTTATATGGGTGTTTCATTTTGTGACAATTCATTGAGCCAAATACTTAGGACTTGGGCAATCTTCTGTGTGAATATTATACTTCACTACTAAAATAACAATTAAAATTTATTTTTAAAGGGCAAAAACATTAAGTGATTTTAAGAGGTCATGGATATATTCTTGTAGGATGCATGCCAAAAACCAGCTGCCCTAGTGTGATGCAAATGGGACTTGTGACTTGGGATAAAGTTTCCAATGACTACATCATATGCGGATTCAAATTATGCTGTGTCCTCCCCCAAATTCTTCATTTAGACTGAAGAGATGGTCATCTGTTCTAGGAAATGAGTACCATGGCTGAAAAAGTGACCCTTATAATGAGAAAGACACTGCTTTGGAGGATGCTTATTAAAAATATTCGTTAAATTGTTTACTAAATTAGGAGAATGGCAGTGTTTATAAATCAATGTAATATTTATAAATATTTTTATATATGAATTTAAATATATGTATAATAAAGCCTATTAACTGATAAAAGTAGAGTTTTGGTTGTTTCATCCTCATCCCTGAAGGTATACATTTTCAGGTTGGTCAAAAAGCTTTTTGGGTTTTCTCTTTGGGAGATTTGGGTTGGCTTGTATGACAGATGGAAGTGTAAGCTAAGGGAGTGTGTAAGATTTCTTAGCATACACATTGGGAAGAGAAGGGGGGCTAGGGCAAACCCTGAGAAGCTCCAACACTTAAAGGTTGAGAAGAGGAGGTGCAGCCTTCAAAGGAGAGTGAGAAGGAGTGGCAACTGAGGGAGAAGAAAGGGAGGAAGTGGCACCACTGAAGCCAAGGGAAAGGCCACAAAAGAAGTCATGAAGCTGGGAATGTTCATCAGGGTTGAATGACACAGAGGAGGCCAAGGAGACAAGGACTGAAAAGTGACCATTGGATTTGGCCAGAGGGAGACCACTGGTGACCTGGGAGACAACAGGTAGGTGGAGTGGTAGGGGTGGAAACTAGTCAGCACTCAGTGAAGGAGCTGAGTAAGGTGTGAGGAACTGAACACATGGGGTAGAGCCTGTTCTTTACAGAGGCTTGACTATAGGGAAGGAGAGAGACCTATAGCAGGGAGAGGGGACAGGTGTTTTAGGGGACCAGAGAGTTTTTCAAATTGGAAAACCTAAATTTTCTTACTTCCTTGTATTTATTGGAGACACAAATAAGTGCCCGCTATGTGCCAATTTTCTACTTGACACATGGTTAAGATATGACTAAGGAGCTCACAGTAAGCTCTTTGAAGACAGATCTATACATTGGCTCTGGGTTGTATGACAGTGATAGAGGAAAACATGGGATTGTGTGCATAGAGAGGATTCCTAACCCAACCCACGGTTGGGACGTCAGCAAATGGTGTCACAAAGATGACAGTGGGACTGGATCTTGAAGGGTGAGTAGAAGCATAGCAGAGGGAAAAGTTGGAGAAAGAACTTTCAGTCAGAGTAAACAGCACCACATTCAGAGTCACAAGAGCATGAAGGAAAATAGCCTTTGGCCATGGAGGTTGGTGTGTACATGGTAAGTGGTGGTGATTCCTGAGTACATTGACTTGGCTAGAGCGTAGGGCATATGGACTAGTGTGAAAGGAGAAAATAAGAAAGGTAAATGGGGCCAAATCATGGAGGATATTATATATTATGCAAAGAGCCCAGGTTCTGAAGAAACTTTGTAAGGTTTAATAAGGGAAATAAAATGATCAGGTTATGTGACATCAGCATCATTTTGGGGGCAATACTGAGGTTCAAAGGAGAACAGACAAGAGTCAGTTTCAATTGTTCAGCTTATAACAAGGGTCTAAACTAAGTTAGTGTAGAAAAGAGAAGTAAGATATGAGAGAAGTTACAGAGATAAAACTCCAGTACTTTGTGGCTAACTGGAAAGTGAAGAATGGTAACAGGAGGATTGTAAAATGTCTTCCATCTTCCTGGGTCATACATTAATGATGTTACTCATGATGTTGAGGGGTAAAAAATATGAACAGGTTTGAGAGAAGAGAAATATGACCATGAATTTGGTTTTGGACATGATGACTTTAAGATGTACGTGAGATATCCAGGGATTTCCAGTCAAGATGGTGGAGTGGTAGGACCACGAGCTTGCCTCTCCTCATGACTATGACAAATCTACAACTGAGTTCTAAACAATCATTGGAAAAAAAAAGACTGGAACCTAGTAAGATGTATGTGAGATATCCAAATGAAGATGTCTAATAGATGGTTGAGTATAAAATTTGGAACTCAGTTGAGCTGAGGATAGATATTTTGGAGACATCAGTCTATCAGTCTACAGTGGTTAAGTGGAACCATGAGAACAGATGTGGTTACCTACAAAGAACATGTAGGGAGAAGAGAGTCTGGGCAGCCTTTAAGGGTAGGTAACAAAAGAAAAGCCATGAAATTGGGTAGAAGCAACCAACAAGGTAAGAATTGAACAAGAGAATAGTGTCCAGTGGGTTATCATAGAAGTTGAGGAAGAAAACAGCTACTAGAATTAGAGTTGTCAACAGAGTAAAAATACTTCAGTAAGATGAAGTCTGATAGGTCTCCATTAGATTTTGAAATTAAGATACGGCTAATGATCATAATGATTCAAAGAGAGGAGGGGAAGAAGAACAAAGCTGGAGGCATCACACGTCCTGGTTTCAAACAATACTACAAAGCTGCAGCAATCAAAACAGTATGGTATTGGCATAAAAACCAGACACAAAGATCAATGGAACAGAATAGGGAACTCCAAAATAAAACTATGTGTATGATCAATTAATTTTCAATAAAGGTTCCAAGAATACACAATGAGGAAAAGATAGTGTCTTTAATAAATGCTGCTGGGAAAACTGGATATCCATGGACAAAAGAATTAAACTGGATCCTTATCTGACAACATAACCAAAAATCAACTCAGAGTGGGTTAAAGATTTGAACACTAAGACGAACCATAAAACTCCTAGAAGAACTTCAACATGGGGGGCTCACTCCTTGGCATCGGTCTTAATGATGACTTTTTGGATTTGACACTAAAAGCAAAGGGAATAAAAGCAAAAGTAAGCAAGTGGGACCACACCAAATTGAGAATCTTCTGCACATTAAAGGAAACTATCGACAAAAAGGCAACCTATGGAAGGGGAGAAAATATTTGCAAAGCATGTATCTGCTAAAGAGTTGATATCCAAAATATACAAGGAATACTCATACAACTCAAGAGCAAAAAACCAAATAACTCAACTTAAAAATGGGCAAATGACCTTAATAGACATTTTCCCAAAGAAGATATACAAATGGTCAGCAGGTACATAAAAAGGTGCTCAACATCACTGATTGTCAGGGAAATTGAAATCAAAACCACAATGAGATATCACCTTACATCTGTTAGGATGGCTGTTATCAAAAAACAAGCCATAACAAATGCTGTTAAGGATGCGGAGAAACAGGGAATCCTTGTACACTGCTGGTGGCGATGTAAACTGGTAAGGCTGCTATAGAAAACAGTATGGAGGTTCTTTAAGACATTAAAAATAGAACTGTCATATGATCCAGCAGTCCTACTTCTGGGATGTCCAAAGGAAATGAAGTCACTATCTTGAAGAGCTATCTGCCCCTCATGTTTACTGCAGCATATTCACAAAAGCCAACACGTGGAAACAACCTAAATATCACTTGATGGACAAATGAACAAAGAAAATGTGAGATACACACACACATGGGATATTATTCAGCTTTAAAAGCAAAGGATATTCTGTTATTTGTGACAGCATGGATGAACCTGGAGGGCATTATGTTAAATGAAATAAGCCACACAGAGAAAGACGTATACTGCACAGTATCACTTATATATGGAATCTACAAAAAAAAAAAAAAAGTCAAACTCATAGAAACAGAGAGTACAACGGTGATTGCCTGGAGATGGGAGATGTGGGAAATGGAGAGATACGGGTAAAAGGGTACAAACTTTCAGTTACAAGATGGATAAGGTCTGCGGATCCAATGTATAACTTGGGGACTGTAGTTAATAATACTGTATTGTATAAATGAAATTTGTCAAGAGGGGGGATAAAGAAGAGAGGAAAGAGAGGGAGAGGGAGAGAAGAGGGGAGAGAAACCAGGCCACAGTGAGATAAGGAGGGAGTAGAGGTAAAAGAGTAGCAACAGTGTGTAAAAGTGAAAACTTAACTGCATGTGAATGAAACCCAATTGAATTAGCTTAGGAAAGAAGAGTAGATTTCCCAGCCCAGTTACCAAACTTGGGAGATGACTAGCAAATGGAACCAGAACCTCAAGACTTTGTCTGTGTCTCTAGTTTCTGTATCTCCTTTTATTTTGCTTAATTCTCTCCTGAATATTTAAAATTTTATTTTGGAGTAGTTCTAGATTTATAGAAAAGTTGCAAAGATAGTACTGAGAGTTCCATGTATCTGTCACCTAGTTTTCTCTGATAATAACATCTTAAATAATTATGATACATTTGTCAAAAATAAAAGGTTAACGTTGGTACATCACTATTAACTACACTAGACTTTGTTCAGATTTCACCAGCTTTTTTGGTAATGTCTTTTTTCTATTCTAGGATTCAATGCAGGAGACCATTTAGTTCTCATGTTTCATTAGTCTCCTCTGGTCTGTGACAGCTTCTCTGTCTTTGTCTTTTCATGATCTTGACAGTTTTGAAGAAAACTGGCCAGGCATGTTGTTGAATGTCCCTCTGTTTGGTTTTCTCTGACGTTTTCCTTATGAGTTGACTGGGAAGAAGGAGCACCACAAAGGTGAGGTGAAGTGCCCTTTTCATCACATTGTATCAGGGGGTACATGTCATCAACATGAAGTCCCACTGGTGGTGTTAACTTTGATTATTTGGTTACGGTTGTGTCTGCCAGGTCTTTCCACTGTAAAGCTACTTTTTCTCTTTTTCCATATTCTGTTCTTTAGAAGTGAGTTACGAAGTTCCATACTCAGGGAGGGAGTTCTATCTCCAGGAGGGGGAAACATATATATATTGTAATATGTAGTATATTATTAGGAATTCTTCTGTTTGGACGATCTGTCTCTTATCTTCTCTCCTGAGGTGTTAAACTAATTTTAAAATCAATATAATATATATTAAAAATAGTTCAAAAATAGGCTTTATAACAATACCAGCAATTTCAGAAATCCCGAGGAAAGACTCCAGATGGCCTGGGTTGACTCATGTGCCCATCTAGGTCAATTTTGGGAGTAGAGGGCAAGGTCATTTAAGAAGATGGCAGATCCCATTCAGACTGACTGTTAAGAACGCTGTGGCATAAAATTGTCCTGCTCAGGGCATGCTTTGGTCCTTTCCTCCGTTAAGTGGCCTCTCATTTAACTTTCAGTTCTCAAGTGAAGCATCACTTCATTACATCCCTGACCTCTCTAGGTCTGACTTTTCTTGTTTTGTTTTGTCTTTGTTTCCTTGTTTGACCTGACTAGGTCAAATCCCCAGATGATGGGCCCTCCTAGTGCCTGGTATTTCTCCTTTGTAACAGGTGTCACAGTTGCAAGTTTCTGGTGTGTAAATATTTGATTAAATGTCTGTATACTCCACTCAGCAGTAAACCTGGTTTGCTCACCATTGAAGCCTGCCCATAGGTGATGTTCAGTCAATATTTGCTAAGCAAATGACTGACATGAGGGGGTTTCTATTCCAGAAGTAAGAAAGGATGTTAGTGAGATAGCAGGATCAAGGACCACTACTCAGTGAGTTTAGCAAGGAGAGAAAGAATAGGTAACAGGAGGCTGAGAGGGGGAGTGGGGAAGGGAAAGACTGAGGGATGTTTGCTTGGACGTGAGCAGCAGGACCATGTTTAACACCGCAGATAAGGAGCTGATGGAGAGGCAATGGCTAGTGGAGAAAGGTCCCAGAGTAGAGAGGACGGTCTGAAGAATTAAGCATGGCTACAGGAAGGAATTGGTTTTTAACCTAGAGAGGTACCTCCTCCTTCAAGACTAAAAGGGAAAATGGGTGAGATGCAGGTAAGTGCATGTATGAGGGTATGATGGCAGTGCAGGGGGGAGGTGGACAGGGTGGAAAATTGAGGCCATCATATCTGGTGATCCCATTCTTTCTGGAGAGGACTTGGAGTTCGTGAAAATGGTCATAAGGGAGGCAGTAAGTTAGGGAACTTGAGGAAGGTGTTAAAGGAGTGGAGATACTGTTAAGAGGAATGATGGTTGGTGGCCTTGTATACCTAAAGGACCATGGAGATGAGGATGCTGGTGAGAGAACAAAGGATATAGGCACAGCTACAGTAAAATCCTTGATAAAAAAGAGGAGAGATCATTTCATGACAGCACTGAGGAAGGCAGAGTCTCAAATAACAAGATGGTATGAGTCTCAAAGATTAGGGGGAAGGTGTGGAGAAGTACTTGTGTTTGGGCTTCAGGGAATCCTGAGTGTGGAGACTACTTCCCTCTCCTCCTCAGACATGTGGGAAAATGTGGAAATGATGTACTTAAGCAAAGCCAGCTCTCTTACATAGGATTTAGAGGCTCAGAGGCATATAAAGGGGCTGAGAATTCAGGGGGTTGTCACCACGAAATGGAGATTTCAGAGCAGGAAAGATTGGGAGGGAGGGTCCATGATGGGAAGGGCTAGAAGTCAGGGGTGTAGTGGAAGGGCAAATTAACTAGGGGCAAGGAAGGACAGACGAGTGTGGGGATGACCAAATGAGAAAGGAAAGATGACCCAAAAGACCTACCTTGGAACGATGATCCTGAATGACGTGACGGGAGGCTGACAATCCTCGCTGGCTCCGTTATTCATTTGTTCCTTCTTAGTGCAGGAGGAGGCACTGGGTCGGGTAAGTGCTTGGTTTTAGACTGCTCAAGACTTAGCCCCCCATTCAAATGCTCACGAGAAGCCACAGTCATTAGCGCTCTTCAGTAGAGCACAGCCCTGGAGAAAGTGAGCATGAGTATTTAAAAAATGGCCAGAGTCCAGCACAGTTTGAGTTGAGATCTTCCAAGAGCAAGCATGTTTTCCAGGCTCTGATGGATTTCAATTCCCTGTAGTGACTCTAGGAAAGGAAAAAGGAGACTCCCAATCCTCTCCCACAGAGCGGGAGCCAGAGAAGGCAGAACCAGATGGGATCTAGAACACAGGTGGAAGGATTAAATGTGGAGAAGAGGAAGGACTCCCATCCTCTGGGATGGGAAGTAAGAAGAGCCAGTTCTCAGAATTTCAATTCAGAGTGATCAATTTACTGAAATTCACCAATTTTGTCAATTTTCCAAAATTTTGTTTCTTCTATGTGTAAAGTTTACAACAATTTGCATGGTTGTATGGATTTTAACTACTCTTGAAAGTTTCTACAAAGTATCAGTTATTAATTTTGAAGTGCAGTTTAGCTCAGTTTAGTTTAGTTTTAACTTATTTGCAGCTGTTTCACTGAAGTCATTTTGCCATGGCTGGCCAAAGTTCAGTGTAGTCTAAGTTTTTCCTTGTTTTGAATCTATGACTTTTGAAAATGAGAATTTCTTGTGTATTTTGTTCTACAAGTATTGTGCAATGACTCAAATGTCAAATATTTTATAAACAATCTTGGGGGGGGTCCCTCTCTTCCAAAGCATTTTCAATCCAATAATTTGCCTTTTTTAAACTTGTTTTTTTGTGCATTTGTAATTTTAATAGGTTATATGGGCTGAAATGTGGCCACACTGTGTTTCCACACTGGTTGGTAAATGGTATAAATAGTTACTATGGTATGTGATAAAATTAATTATATCAATTCTATTATAAACTCATTAGTTCAAGATAGTTGTTCTAAAATCTCACGATGACCATTCATAAATGGGCCTCCTGCCATAGTAACATCAAAGCAATTATTTGTAGAATTTCTACCAGTCCCATTCATACCACAATAGGAAGACTGTACTTTAGGAAGATCTCTGCTTAGCCTTATCCTTGATTATGTAGTTGTTGCTATTTCTAAATACAGTTTTTACTTTTATTTTTATTTGTTTAAGCAACAGTTTTATTGAGTTACAATTTATATACCATAAAGTTCATCCTTGTGAAGTATACAATTCACAGTGGTTTTTAGTATATTCACAGAGTTGTGTATCCATCACCAAAATCAAATTCCACAATATTTTCATTGTTCCAAAAGAAACCCCATACCTACTAGCAGTTACTCCCCATTTTCTCCTCCCTTCAGCCCCTGACATAATCTACGTTCTGTTTCTGTGGATTTGCCTATTCTGAATATTTCACATAAATGAAATCATACAATATGTAGCTTTTTTGTGTCTGGCTTCTTTCACTTAGACTATTTTTGAGGTTCATCTATGTTGTAGCATACATTAGCATTTCATTCCTTTTTATGGAGGAATAATATTCTATTCTATGGCTATATCACATTCTGTTTATTCATTCATCAGTTGAGGGACATTTGGAATTTCTTTCTTTCTTTCTTTCTTTTTTTTGCCCTTTTGGGTTATTACGAATAATGCTGCTGTGAACATTGTATACAAGTTTTTGTGTGGACATGCCTTTTCAATTCCCTTGGGTACATACCTAGGAGTGGAATTGCTGGTATGATACATATTGTAACTACGTACTATAAACTGTTTACCATTTTGAGGAAATATTTGAGGAAATGTTGTCAAACTTTTCTACAGCAGCTTCACCATTTCACCTTTCTACGAGGAGTGTATAGGGTTCCAGTTTCTCTACGTCCTTGCCAACATTTGCTATTGCTTATCTTTTTGATTATAATCATCTTAGTGAGTATGAAGTGGTATCTCATTGTGGTTTTGATTTGTCTTTCTATAAAGGCTAATGATGTTCAGCATATTTTTAGACGAGATCGGGTGTGTTATGGCCGTAGACTCAGCATCTTTTTATATGCTGATTCACCATTGCATATTTTCTTCTCTGGATTCTTTCAAGGTTTTCTCTTTGTCTTTGATATTCTGTAGTTTGAATATTTTGCAGTTCTCTATACCCAGGTGAAGATTTTTTCAGTATCTACCCTGATGTCTTCTGAGCTTCCTAGATCCGTGGTTTAAATGGTGTCTGCCATTAATTTCAGAAAATTCTCTGTAGTTATTACTTCAAATATTTCTTCTGTTCCTTTCTCTCCATTGTATGTATTTTCTTATTGTCCCACAGTTCTTGTATATTCTATTCTTTAAATAATGAACTTATTTTCCTTTTGTTGTTTGTGCTTTCGGCATTGTATCTAAGAAACTGTTGTCTATTCCAAGGTGAAGATTAACTGCCATTTTTTTCTAACAGTTTTATGGTTTTAGCTCTTACATTTAGGTCTGTGACTCATTTGAGATAATTTTTGTACGTGGTGTGAGGTGGGGGTGTAACTTTAGTTTTTTACATACGGATAGCTAGCCCTGGCATTATTTATTGAAAATACTTGTCTTTCTTTTTCTTGCCATCCCTGTTAAAAAAATTGACCATAACTGTGAATGTTTATTTCTGATCTCTCGTTTCTTTTCCATTGATCTACAGGTCTATCCTTATGTCAGTACTACACAGTCTTGATTACTTTATAAAAGTTTTAAAGTCAGGAACTATGAGTCTTCCAACTTTGTTATTTTTCAAGATTATTTTGGCTATTCTGGGTCCCTTGAATTTCCATGATTTTCAGTATTTCTGCAAAAAAATGCAATGTGATTTTGATAAGGATGATACTGAATTTCAAATCAATTTGGGGAGTATTTCTATCTTAACAATATTATGTCTTCAAATCCATGAACATATGATATCTTTACATTTATGAAGGCATTTTCACATGTTCTCAATAATCTTTTGTAGTTTTCAGTGTGTAAGTCTTGTACTTTACTTAAATTTATTCCCAAGCATTTTATTCTTTTTGATGCTATTGTAAATGGAATTGTTTTCTTAATTTCTTTTTTGGATTGTTACTTGCTAGTGTGTAGAAATACAATTGATTTTTGAATACTGATTTTGTATCCTGTAACCTTGTTGAATTCATTTATTAGTTTTAATAGTTTTTTGGTGGATTCCTCAGGGTTTTCTATATATAAGACCATATCATCTGCGAATAGAGATAATTTTACTTCTTCCTTTCCCATACAGATGTCTTTTTTTTTTTTCTTGTCTAACTGCCTTAGTGGAACCTTTAAAACAATGTTAAATAAAAGTAGCAAGAATGGACATCCTTGTCCTGTTCCTGATTTTAGAAAGAAAGTGTCCAGTGTTTTAATATTAACTATGATATAAGCTGTGGGTTTTTCATGTCCTTTATTTGTTGAGAAAATTCCTTTTATTCCTAATTTATTGAGTGCTTATATAATGAAAATGTGTCAGGTATTGTCAAATGCTTTTTGTGTGTCTGCTGAGATAATCCTGTGGTTTTGCTTTTTATTCTATTGAGATGATATGGAATATTACATTACTTGAGTTCAGAATGGTAACCAACCTTGTATTTCTAGGATAAAGCCCACTTGTTCCTAGTATATAAATCTTTTTCTGTGTTGTTGGATACAGTCTAGTATTTTGTTGGGGAATTTGTATCTATATTCATAAGGGATATTGATCTTTTCTTGCAATGGGGAAGGTGTAGCTCAGTGGTAAATGGCATGCTTAGCATGCATGAGGTCCTGGGTTCAATCTTCAGTACTGCCATTAAATAAATAAGTAAATAAACATGTAAGTTTAAAAAGCTAAAGCTCTAATCTGTTCTTAGAAACAATGATCAGTACACATGTGAACTAAAAAAAAAATGTGCTTTGCAGAATGAGTTAGAAAGTACTGTTTTAAACTTTTTTTAATTCCTAGATTTGTTTATCAGCTTGATTAAATGAGTATTATCCACTTGTTTAGGCATCTGGCTCCTAAATTTCTATGAGTTTCACACACAAAAGTGACATCACATAGTTTGATTGAAATCTAGTATACAACAGATCTAATGAGAAGATTTTGGTAAAACTAAAACTAAACTAAGTCAAACTGAAATTAATTGAAAATTAAAAAAAAACCCCACGAATCCATAAACTTATTAAACCTTTTCATGCAACACAATTTATAAATTTTAAAAGTTATTGTTTGAAACAAGTTTTTGGTGAATTGATAACTTTGCCAAATTGGAATTTGGTGCTCAAAACCAACAATTTTTAAAGTTGATAACTTTGGAAAATTTGGTGAATTGAGCTTTTGGGAGCCTGGTCATTGGGTGAATTGTCTTCAGTAAATAGATTTTCACCTAAATGCCTAGTTCCTGGATGTAGGTAAGGATCAGGAAGATAGGAAATTGAGAAGACCATGCCTACAGCTTCCCTTTTGTTGCTGTTATCATTGTTGAGAGTAGGAGGTGAGGTTAAGTGCTCATAATAGGAGATGATAGATGATACGAAGAATTTAAGTGGAGAAAGTTTGCAGGAGTCAAAGAGATGGTAGGATCAAGCAATCCAGGCTTGTTGAGTTGTGCTCAGGGTCCAGTTTTGTTGATCCCAATGCCAGGGGTTGTGTGATAATTTTTATTCCTAGGAGCTCTCTATGATAAGGTCACAGAAGAGAAATCTGGTGATTAAAAGGTAGATAGAAGAGAAAGATATGGCGCTGAATAGGGGCTGCCATGAGAACAGATGAAGTGTTGGATCATGACATCCACACTGGGTTGAAAAGAAAGAAAGGCCTGATGCACACAGGGAGAAAAGAGAGTTCAGAAGATTAGGGTTTCTAGAGTTTGAAAATTTGATATATGTGTGCAAAGGGATGAGCCATCCAGAGGCAAGAAGCTGGGTTTTAAGAGTAAGATTCTAGAGGGAAAAACTTCAGGGGAAAAGTAGATCTGGTCATGAAAGGTTCAAAGGCCTGGCAAACTAAGTGGGCTGGATAAATGGGCTTCAGGAGGCAAGAACAATAAAGAACTATGGGGCCAGAGTCTTGGATGGGGCATTCAAGGTTGGGATGCTAAGACTCTGGGCCTAAGACTTGAATGAATGTGTGAGTGATCAGAAGCTGTCTTCCCCCACCTCCACCCTCAATCAGCCTGGCACGAATGGCCCAGTCTATTATAAAAAGTGGGTTTGGGGGAGGAGTGGTTCTTAGTGTTACAAAACTCCTCCAGAGTTTTGCCCTTCCTGTGCTTGCTTCTATCTCTGTGAGCTCCATGTTGACTTCTCATTCATGATATTTTGTCTATTTGCTCCAGCCTATTGTGTTAGGTCTCTGACTGAATTTAATGATTCATTTTGTGACTAGCTCTGGGCGATATAATGTGTGTATAAAGGCAGATATGCTTAAACTGAAAGCTTGCCAACTGACTTCATGTGCTTTGGGCCAGCAGGTGCTCTGGGCACCCCTTAGCAGCTAAGGCCAAGAACATCAGGAGGACGTGGTACAACAAAGTCTTGAGTCTCCAAAGAGAAGAGGCTTTACATAAGGTGGAGGAGCCATGAAAGCCACCGTGGGGAATGGGAAAGCTCTCCTCCATTACTTTTGTCCTCAACATGAGAGGATTTTCCCTCAAACCTATACAAACCCTTAAGTGTCTGTCGCCACAAATAAGGTCTGGCAAAAGTACTGGTTATTAAAATTGTCTTAGTCTATTTGGGCTGTTATAACCAAATACTATAGACTGGATAGTTTATAAACAACAGAAATTTATTTCTCATAGTTCTGGAGGATGGGAAGTCCAAGACTGAGGCACCAGCATGGTCAAGTTCTGGTGAGGACCTTTTCCAGGTTCACAGCCAGCGCCTTCTCACTGTGCCCTCCCAGGATGGAAGAGGTGAGGGATCTCTGTGTGATCTCTTTTACAAGAACAATAGTCTCATTCATGAGGCTTCCACCCTCATGACCTAGGCATCTCCCAAAGGCTCCACCTCCCAATACCATCAAATTGGGCATTAGGATTTCAACATATGAATTGGCATGAGGGGGATACGAACATTCAGATCATAGCAAAAATGAATATATTCATCTTCAAAATTCACTTTTAAATCTGCTTTCCTCTCAAGTTGCTCCCATATCTCTGCCCTATCTTCCCTTTTCCTTGTCTCCAAACTTCTCTAGTTGTCTTGATGGTTTCTACTTTCGTTCCTCTCAAGAGATCGCTCCATCAGACGTCAACAGTGAATATCCTAATTTTAAAGTCTAATGGCCAAAGATATTCATTGAACCACTACTCTGGAGCCTGGCCAACATCAGGTTGTAAGAATACAAAGATTATCTAGTGTCTGTCCCCAAGAACTCAGAATCTACTGAGGGAGATAACCACAAATAGATGCTTTTGGCCCCCTTTCCCCTGGATTTTGAGACACACAGTACTGCAGCTAGTGTTCCAGCTGTAGCACTTTTCACCCTCCTCAGAGGGCTTCCCTTTTACCGGTTGACCTTTGAATGTTGGCTCTATCCTAGGCCTTCTTTTTCTCTTACTCTATATTTTTCATCTGGAAAATCTCATCTAGTCCAATTGCTTCAATTCCCTCATTTATGTGTGATTCTCACATCTGTATTGCTAGCTTACATATATCCTCTGAGCTCCAGAACAACTGTTAATTAAGACATATCCTTAACTCTAATGTTTACAACAAAGCTCATCACAGAATCTCAGATCTGCTTCTCCTCTGCCATCCTCATTCTCTGTGAACGGAATTACTCCATCCAGCTGCCCAAGTCCAAACTTGGTATCACGCTTGACTCTTAGCTTCTTTCTCTACCTCATCTTATCACACACGATGCCTAGTCTATCCTATCTCCTCTATACCTGTCCGATCTGTCAGTCTCTCTCCACCCCTTCCTTCTTCTGGCCCAGTCCAGTCTTCCCTCAGCTCCCTCTGGATTCCTTAACTAGCCTCCTATTTGGTTTCCTTGCTTCTAGTCTTGACCCCTAGCCCATCTTCCTGTCAGATGCAAGAATGACCTTTCTGAAATGTAAATCTGATTCCTTTTCTCTCCATTTAAAAGTCCTCAGTGGCTTCCCCTAGTCTTCCAGATAAAATCCAAGCACTTTATCATGTCTTGCATGGCCCTTTGTAACTTGATCTTGCCTGGCTTTCCTGCTTCATTTCCTCCACTTCTTCCTCAAATACCAAATCCCAGCTGTACCAAATTACTTACTTGGAATTTCTCAAACACTCTGCTCTGTTTCATAATTCAGTGCACTTCTACCTGCAGATCTTGCTGCCTGCAATGCCCTCCCAGAGGACCTCCCCCCATGCTTGATGAATGCCTATTCATTCTTCAAGATTCAGCTGTCACATTGTTTTCTCCGAGAAGTTCCTCATTGACCTTCTTTGTTGGTACTCCAGTACGCCTTGTACATGCCACTTTTAGCTATTTGTGTTACTGTGTTGTACTCGTTCATGATTTGTCCTTCCAACTGGCCTGATGGACCCTTGAGGAGTTATCCCTGTATTCTCTACACTAGCACAGAGCTTTGAATGAAGAAGCACTTTCCTTGCTAAATCATTTGATAATTATTTTTTGAGTGTCTCCTATGCAAACACACTGTACTGGGTACTGTGATGAATTTTGCAGGTTCTCTTTCCTATCTGAAAGACAATTTCTCAGTCTCCTTCATAGATTCTGTATCCTGTCTGTCCCCTAATGTCTGACCTCAGCCTCCTTTCCCTCTGCGTACACACTCTGAGTCATCCCATCCATTTCCTTCGCTTTCATTGCCAAGAACTTCCAAAT
The DNA here is from genome assembly GCF_009834535.1 of Camelus ferus. NCBI lineage: Eukaryota > Metazoa > Chordata > Mammalia > Artiodactyla > Camelidae > Camelus > Camelus ferus. Next base: position 54,898,746 of record NC_045705.1, on the reverse strand, counting down.
CGCTTTTCCCAGTGAAGAACTCTTTCCTAAACTCTACATGCTCCCAGGCATCTCAAACTCAGCACATACAAAACTGAACTATTTTTCCTTTCTTTTGTTCCTTCTGGGAGAAAAGGAAAAGCTAATTGTAGGAAAGCTTCTGAGACCATTTTAAGGAGAAGATATTAGAAATTAAGTCAGGACAATAGTATTGAGTTTTCAGGAACTTCTCTAGGTACAGCTTTTGTATTTTCATCTCCTTGAAGCGAATGGCAGTAAAACTTTAATGCTGTGTGTCCCATGCTTGGCTACATGGAGATGTGCCAAGGTATATGTGAAGCCACAGTGTAAACAAGGCTCATCTTCCTAGAGCATCAATTTTTACAGGTGTGTGTGTGTGTGTGTGTGCAATGTACGATATTAAACTTGTAAGAACTAAAAACATTAATTTAATATTAAACAGATATTGTAGAACAGAATGACAAAATGACAGAACAGTTGAAATTCCTTTCCTCAAAATACAAGCATATAGACCATTTTTATTATTAGGGCATCCCAAACTTAACTACCAAATTCACGTCTCTAATATCAGAGAGCTACAGTATGCCTCTGCATTTAAGGGCATAGAGAGGAAAGCCTTAAGGGTACTGTTGCCCAGTAGCGAACAATGGGGAATCAGCGTTGCAGGAAGTTCATTTTCAGATGAAGTAAGAGGAGACTGGGGAAGGGAGGAGTTAGTAAACCTAAAATGCAGAGCTAGGCTGAAGAACTTGGTGCAATGCATTGATTCAATTGACCTATACAGATGCCTATTACATCTCATGTCTTTTACTGGGCAGCACAAGGTTTTATTTAGTATGTCCTCTACCCTCAAGGAATTCACCAGCTAGTGAAGGGTGTTGAACAATGTAACTGTGGGACTGCTGCAATGAAAGATGTATCCTGTGAAACTGGATCACTGGAAAAGTCTCTAACTTATGCAGAATTCAGTGAATACTTCAGAGAAGAGGTTTCAGACCAGCTTTTGGCTACGTCTTGGAAAATGTAGAGCTATTTTCTGTCTGCAGGTTGATTAGAAATATTTCAGAAAATTGAAATATGAAATGTGTGGGAAATGAATTAGACATATGCTTACATTCTTGACTGTCATTATTAACACTTAAGTCCCTGGAAAGGAAGGAACCCATTTCTTCAGCCTTGGTATACTCTGCAGTGTAGCGTAGCTCTGTCCCTGCAGAGTACCATGTTGATGGTTTTGTAAAGCTCAGCCACAGAGCTGACTCTGTTGTAGACAACATGCAGCTTACTCCTCATTTAATAAACATATATTGAGCATATACTCAATCAGGTCCCATGGTAGGAAAAGAGTTATCCAGAAGAAATGAGTCCCATTTCCTAGTTTTGGGAGCTCAGTTCAGTGAAGGAGTCAGTGAAGCAGCCAGGCAATTGGTAGTATGGTGTGATGAATGCTTTGACAGGCATATGCCGTGAGGAGTATCACCGCACCCAGGAACGGACCTAGCCCCATTTGAAGGGTGATGCAGAGTTTGCAGAAGGCCTCAAAAAAGTGACCCTGAGTAGAGATCTGAATAACCTGTAGAAGGTAACTTGAAACGGGGCAAGCACTACAGTAGAGGCAACATCATGCACAAAGGTAGATATATTCAGAGAATAACAAGTTAGTTTCCTACGAAGGCTGGTAGCAAATATCTGTAGATGAGCCCGAGGGGTGGCTGAGAACAGGCCATAGCAGGTCTTTCTGCCACGACAGAAGCCAGGATTTTATCCAGCAAAGGCAACTGCGAATCTGTAATGCTGACTGAGATCAGTGTTTTTCAAAAGCAGGTTGTAAAACATTAGTGAGTTGTAAAATCAATCTACTGGATTGGGACTATCATTTTAAAAAACTGAACTAGAAAATAGTAGACAATATTAGTGCACATGATATCTGTACAAGTAAATGCTCTGTGCTGCTTTTGTTTCATTACACCTATTTATGTCAATGTTATGTTCCAATGTAAAATGTTTTTTGACCTGTGGGTCATAGTAAAAGAATTTGGGGAAAACACTACCCTAAAGATTCAACAGTAGAAAATAAGATTACCTTTGGTAGCAATTAACAGAAAACCCAGGCATAAATGGGAATAATCACTAAAGATTATTACTGTATAGTACCTTTCAGTTGTTCTGACCTGCCACTCTCAGTGTCCTCTTTAGTCTAGAGCCAGTTCCCTGTGCTTATCAGAATAACATGTAATCTTACTCTTACTCAGCAGAGTAGAGCATGGATTCTCATGGCCTCAAATTAGTTAAGGCTTGTCCATCCCTGAACCCACCAACAGCAAGGGAATGGAAGTACCATGACTGCCTTAAACTTATCTGGGGTGGATGTTTGGGAATCAATCCACTGCAGGGAATTGTAACGCAACATGGTAAATCCAGTGTATTATGGAAATACTGTAGCCGCACCTAGGGTTACAAAGTAATGAACTTAGGTGTAGAAATGGTTACAGCAATCACCCCGGAGATGCTGAAAGTTTGTACACAAGGCAGGTAGGTAAAGGGGAGAGGGTTCTCTGGGTGATAGATGAATAAAAGGTGGTAAGGGGAGCTGTGCATAGGGAAACAGTCAAAATAAAGCCCTTCAAGGTTCTGGAGCATAGAACTAGAGGCAAAGGAAGAAGCTGGAACAATGAGCAGATGCCTACTCACTGAGGGGAGTCATGGTAAGGAATGTGGATTCTTTCCCCATAGGAAAAGAGCCACTGGAGATCAGCAAGCAGAGAATTAAGATAGCAGATTCCTATCACTATGGCTGCAGTGTGGAGGGAGGCAAGTTAGGAGGCTGTTGCAGTAATCTAGGATCGAGATGTCTAGGACTTCAGACTGGGAGAGAGGTGACTACAGATTTGAGAAACATTATGGAAATAAAATCAATATGACCTGCTGATTTGACTGTAGAAGATGAGTGTAAGGAAACAGTCCCTGACTTTTGTAGTTGTATCTCCTCTGGATATTGGGCTTACACTGTGTCACTGATCTGTTGAGGCTAGACTAAGTTTGTTATCTTTTGAGGGGAGTGGGCATAACTGTGAACCTTGGAGTGAAAAACTGGAACTTGAGACAAAGAACTTTTTTTCCCCCTTAATGGAGGCCCTGGGGATTGAACCTAGGACCTCATGTATGCCAAACATGCCTTCTACCACTGAGCTATGTACAACCCCTTAAGACAGAGAACTTCTCAAAGGAGGAATTCTAGTGTATCTGGACTCCTGTCTTGGGTGTTTGGAGTTTATTAAAGAGATGCATGCCTAGATGAACTCGAGGGTATGTTTCACCCATTTAGGTGAAAAAGCTACCATTTATAGGCCAGATTAGTAAAACTGTTATATTCTTATTTCCCTTGTGTCATCCCTGAGCCTTTATTAAATTTTATAGGATTCATGTACTCCTTTTTTAATTCAAAAATTTTTTTCATTTAAGAAATATGGAACGCTTGACGAATCTGTGGGTCATCCTTGCACAGGGGCCATGCTAATCTTTTCTGTATCATTCCAATTTTGGTATATGTGCTGTAAAAGAGATGAGAACCCTATTGGGAGATTAATCTCAGACTAGGGGAGCTGTCTGAAAATAGCACTGAAATAGCACAAGAATAGCTCTGTCACTGAAGCTAGTATCTACCTGCTAGACCAGTGACCCTCTCCACCCCAACTCTTATTATCTGAGATAATGGATCAAACACCCTCTGAAGGTCTGGCCTAAGATAAACCTCTTTTTCCCACTGTACTAGAGATATGGATCTGTCAGGCCCTGCTATCAAGTGTTCAGGCAGGCATGATAGCTCCAAGTCTTCCCATGACTACCACCTTAGTCAAGCCTCTGAGTGTGAGGGATGGGCAGCCTGGCTGGGCCAAGTCTGGCTTCAAAGTAACTAGTGCATGTAAAGGAGCTTCCTACTTCTCATATGCTCTGACCATTCTGAAGCCGGATTTCCCTTTTCCAAGTTCTCAGAGAGGCCCAGATTTGCCAACAATGAAAACTTCCAGGAAATCCCCAGAGGTTTAACTTCCTAATCTTCCTCCCACTTCAAGCCTCTCCTTCACCCCTCCAAGCCCACCCCTAGAGGAAGGAGCTTATCCTGGAGTCAACATCCTCTGCTGAATGCTTCCACTCCTCTGGCCAGTGTGATGGTACATCTGAGTTCCAGGTCCTCTCCTCTGAGGCCCATTCAGGGCTCGAGGGGTGCACATGAGGGTAATATGTGATCCTGCCTAGAAACAGAGGAATGGAACTTTGAAGGTTCCTAGGGTACCCGATTATTGCAGAAAATTCACTTCTAGATGTTCACTCTCCCACCCCCCGTTAGGAAGTAATCCTTCTCTAAGAAACCCTAGGGGCTTAGTCTCTATGTAGACATCAAAACACTTTTGGGGGCCAGATTGGAATTTTAGGATACATGCCCCATATAATGTGGCATTAAGAAAAACAAAACTGTGCTAACCCAACCCAACCCAGATTTAAGAGCCAGAAACACACAACATGGATTTACTGTCTTACAGAGACTGAATACTTGGATAGTTCTCATTCTCCAGAAATCCTCAGAGGAGAAAAAAAAAAATCAGTTTACATATACTCATACAATGAATTTATCTATTATGCAAAGAGGGTTATCTGACTCCCAGAAGGTTCTGGGCTCCAACAAGATGGTCCATCTTACAACTCCTGCTCCAGTTCTTCTTAGAGATTAAAAGAGCTCCCAAGGCCTGTGATCATGGGCACTGATGAGGGCCACACACTCTTGGCTCCCGTTAAATCCCCTGTGTTTGAGTTGTGTGGGTGCTTGCTTCCTGGTCCTGCTGCAGTCCCTGAAGCAGCTGGTTTAGGAGTGTAAGGTTGCTGTCTCTGCGAGGCAGGGGCAGGGGTGGCAGACAGTTCCCTTTATACTCAATCACTGCCATTTTGGCCCGATCCTGCTGACTCCGATTTGGGATCTGCAGCATTCTTGTGTAGCCCCCATTCTGACCTTGGTACCGAGGGGCCAGTACTTGAAACAGCTTTGGGATCAAGTCTTTCTCCTAGAGGGGGAGAGTTATCCAGGAGAGAGAAGTCAGGCACCACCACAGAAACATTTAACTTTCAGCGCTCCCAAAGGCAGGGTGTACACACACACACACACGCACGCACGCACGCACACAACTCTGTCACCCACTGATATGGTAGAGTCAAAGTTGCAGAAGGGTTCATTTTACAGGCAGTTGTGCGGATTCAGATTCATATCGAATTCAACTAACTTAGGAAACACATTTCTAATTTAGTTCACAACATGTGTCCATAAGTGAGTGCCTTACAGCTTAATTCTGCCTAATTACCCTTCCTCTAACAATCCCCTCCTACTTAGGGAGCAAAGGATGAGATTTGGGAGGAAGACAGGATGCACTCACCGTGAGCCAGAAGTCAGCCATGCGCATGGCTCGTTCGTTGGTGTCTCCCAGCTTCCCATAGTCGATGAGCTGTGAAGACATAACATTACTGATCCAACCCGAGCAAAAAAGGAGGCGCCAATCCTACTCCTCTAATGCCTCACTGCAACCCATGCATTCCACTGGGAAAGCATCTCGTTAATTCAGGCCACCTCTAACTCCACAGCCCTAACCAGGCTTCCATTTGAAGGGCCGGAGGAGTGGGCTCAGCTCACGGTACCAGGGGAATCAGACTTCGGCTTACCAGGACAGCTCCAATTCTTGCCCCAATCCGGCCGGATCTCGCCCCCGTCAAGCCAGACTCGTGCAAGGAACCAGAGGGTCCCGCCCCTCACGCACCTGGCGGCCCCGATCCTCACCTTCTCGGCGTAGCCCCTCAGCTCGTCCACGCGCGCCCATGACGCCTCGATGCGTTCGTGTCGCACCAGTGCCGTAAGCAAGTTCTGCAACAGGTGGATGCGGGACTCGGGACCAAGGCCCAGGCGGCGGAATACGCGGCCGTGGGAGATGGCGGCGGCGACCGACAGCCGCATATTCTCGGTTACCTCCCGCCCCTACGAGGCCGGAACTGGAAACTCCAGGGAAGACGCAGTAGAGAGGCGGAGCTGAGAGGACGCATGCGCCGTAGGTAGGCGCGTGGTGGACGTGTTTGCGCATGTGTAACAGAGCCTGCCTCGTTGGCAGCCTGGGGGAGGGCGGAGCCGGGGCATCGACTTCTTCCAGCCGAGGCGAGCGGGGCGGGCTTTAGGCCTGCGAGCGCTCCCTGTCGGCTCGGGAGCCAGGCGCCCCCTGGTGTAGGGTGAGCCGGCCGTTGGCTTTCTCTGCTGCTGCGTCAGTCGTCCTGTGGCCTGAGGGCGCTGGGAAGCTCTGCCCGCAGCGGGCTCGGAAAGTGAGTACCTACCTGAGGGGAAACGGCGCCTGAGGGGTCGCGCTCCCACAGGCCCTGCCGCGCCCTGAGCCGCGGCCAGCCGGCGGGGGGTGACACCCTGAGCCTGTCATTTTCTAACAAAATTATTTTCGGTAGTAATGGTGAAATGAATGGAATAACAATGATGAACAGAAAAGAAACGCAGATGGTAAGAATTTTCTTTCGTTGAAGTACATCCCAGTTCACGAAAAATTAGTTTACTCAGAGGAAAAGTAATGGATTAATACTTTAAAATTACATCACTGGTTTTTGTTTTAAAAGGGAAAAACGTACCTATGTATTTATGTGTTAAAGTCATGAACCTTATAGTTTCTGGTTTCGAGCCTTCGTGTCTGTCGATTTGCAATGACTTAGACAAAATTGATCCTTGTTCCAGATTTAAGTTGTCCCCCATTCCAAAAAAGATATGCTAAGCCCCCTCCTCCTCATGCACACATACACCCCACACCAAACTGGACTTTATTTGATAGAGGCCTTGCAGGTGTAATTAATTAAGATGAGATCATACTGAACTAGGGTGGGCGCCTAATCCAAAATGACTGGTGTCCTTAGGAAAAGAACACCTGTGGACAGACAGAGACACACAGGGAGAACGACATGTGACTGAGAAGGCAGAGATCAGAGTCGTCCAGTTGCAAGCCAAGGATGGCCAAGGATTTTTGGCAAACATCGGAAGCTAAGAGCAAGATATGGAACAGATTCTTTCCTAGATCCTTCAGAGAATGCATGACCTAGCTGACAGGCTGATTTTGGATTTCTAGCCTTAAGAACTATGAAACAAATTTCTTTTGTTTTAAGCTGTGCAGTTTGTGACATTTGGTTACCGAAGCTCTAGGCGTATACCCATGTCCCTTAGATACCATATTTAGGTTTGTCATTCTGTCTTCCTCTTAGGTGACCAGAGAACACTTATTGTTAATTTTAATTTTGAAAAGTTTCTTTTGTCTGGAGCAACATACATGCAAATAAGAAAAGTCTTAAACACATGGAAAAGTTGACAGAGATTTATACAAACCACACTTCACAGTAAATTTCAGAAGTTACAGTACTGTTCGTGTCTTGTTTCTTTGGGATCAATTCTTGCAGCTTTCAGTTATCTACACATTTCACTATAACATTGTCATCAGATAATTCTGTTGATATTTCTGTTGATAAAAACTTGGGAAAATGATCATTGACACTGGTGTTATTTGATTCATTATTTTAGAAGGAATGTCCACGTGGTGAAAACTTATATCAAACATCATCTTTTTAAATTTTGTTGGCTATATGAGATTGTCATCTCTTGTCTCTTCTGACAGTATTCAAACTCTGATTCTTTTTTCTATGTCAATTTCTTTACATTTTTGTTGTTGCATAGTTAATGGCTTTCTCTACAATTTCAGTGGTTTGGTGTTCAAAGATCAATTTAGAAACTTGGTATCTTACTGTATGTTGTTCTGTTACAGAAACAACAGGCCAGCCAAGAAACAAGCACCACTTGGAGGGTTGGAGTACTCAATGTATTATGCTGGCCGGCTCAGAGCGGCTTCTGCTCCTGAAGCTCTGAGCACCTCCAAGACGTGCGCATGAGGTTTTATAGGGTAAAGTACAAGCTTGGGGTATTCGGCCAATAGGCATGGAACAGCTTTAGCAGCATCATTATCACAAAAGTGGAGGCAGGGAGGCAGCAAATCAACATTCCAAAGCCAGATATATCTCTTTGAAAATCCAGCTGGCTAGTAAAAAAGATGAACAGCAAATCAACACTAATTAACTTAGATTTACAAGTTAGTCCAGCAGAACTCAGATCAGTATTCAATCATACTTAGATTTGTGAATTACCTTGTTAGCCCAGCCCAGCTTTTCTTTCACATTCTTAGACTTGTGAGTTATCTTGTTAGCCCAGCCCAGCTTTTCCTTCACAGTTCAAGGCTAATTCTGGCTAGCAAAATTATTTGCAGATTTTTTTTGTATGATTGACCTTCATCATCATCGTCATCATCATCATCATCATCATCATCATCATCATCATCAAAACCCACAGAAAAGAACAACCACAAACAACTAGCATTGTTTATTTTATATGAACAGTTTAAAAGCAGGGCTATGTTCTACCACAAGGGTTAAAATCATAAAATATACCTGAAGTGAGCTTGAAAAGTCAGAAATTCTTATGAATTTACTATGGAAAGTAATATATGTGGCTGAATCTGACAGTTAACTGATAGTTTTTCAAATTAACTTGCATGTAGAATAAAATATGTTAAGGTGGATTAGTTTTAAAAATTGAATTTGCTTACCCTTGTGTATTTAGATGTGTGTGGAATACCTGTATCTGTTAGTGAAAGTTATTTACTGTGATGGAGGGAGAAACAATATTACTGCTTATGGGCCCTTGACCCCAGTTAGTTATTCTTCCCATTGCATGCATCTGTCCACATGGCTAACTTTTAATATGTATATTTTTACATTATGCAAATTCTTAATCAGCCTGTCTTGTTTAGATGTATACATCATTATCTCTGACATTATTGTAACTACTGCATGATCAATAAGATTCCTAAAAGAAATTCTGCTTTTTAAAGAAAAATACCAGGCTCAGAGGGGTGACTTGTATCCCAGATTAGTAGGTGGTCACTCTATTTAAAGGATCTTTAAAACAAGTACATTTTTAATGAACTAAGGCGAATAAAGGCACAACTAAAAACTGTTGGAAAAAAGTGATAATTTGAAGCTAATGTATATTTTGTCATAACTCAACAGTAACCATATCAATTGTTTAGAACTTTGACTAACAAAAGATTCTTGTTTGAGGGTTATTGTATCACTAACACTATTTAGCATAGTCATGCAATGTGATAAAGATCAGACTGACTTTTATTTAGCTTTATTACTATTTAAATTTTTTTTTTACAGACAATTCACCTCCTTATGCTTGTATAGGGCCAGCTACTTCTACCTCCCAACTCTTGGTACCCACTGGCTCTGAGTGTCCAGCTGAGCCCCGAGGGAAGGTGCTCAGCCAGATCTGAGTGTTCTTGGTGGGTCAGGACTGGGAGTAACTCTGATAAGAGCCTGGGTTGAGCTTCTGAGATGTTGGTAGTGACTAAAGTTAGTTTGGCAGAGGTGAGGAAAGTGATCCCAAGCAATGTTTTGGAAAGCAGCTAAAGAAGAAAGAACCCTGTCTGTAGAGAAGTGTTGTACATAAGATTTGATAGCTTCTGTTGGGAGAAGGGAGTTGGACCTGCCCACCTGCAGAGAACCCCTGTGTGATGTTGTGATATAATAAGAAATGCATATTTGATCTTCAGTCCCAGTTCTTGACACAAAGTTCCTAAAGTCCTTGGAATTTCCTCAGTGATAGGGATGAAGGGGCATCTTTTGTTATTCATAAGTCCCTTACAGCCACGCCTGAGTTTATGCTCACAAGGTGACTCTTGGAGGATGGAGGCTAGTTACTAGAGGAACTAACCATGTGAATAGTGATTGGAGGGTTGAAGTTTTCAGCACCTCTCCCTCCCCCTCCTCTAGGAAAGGAGAGTTTGGAGATTGACATAGTCACCAACAACTAATGATTTAATCAATCATGCCTTTATTAAAACCCCTAAATTGTAGGGTTTGGAGAGCTTCTGGGTTGGTGAACACATGGTGGTACTAGGAGGTTTAGCATGCCCAGGGAGGAGCTCTGCACCCCATACGCTGCCCTATGCATCTCATACGTTTGGCCGTTCCTGAGTTGTGTCTTTGTATAAAGTGAAGAGCATGAACTCAGATCAGTATTTATAGCCAGTTGTTTGGAAGTACAGGTGACAACTTGGGTCTTGCAATTGGCATCTGAAGTAGGGGACTGAGCCCTTAATCTGTGGGGTCTGCACTATTACTAGGCAGTCAGTATCAGAATTGAATTGTAGGACACCCAGTTGGTGTCCACAGAGAATAGGAGAATTGCTTTGCTGTCAGAAGCATTGTAAATGGAGAAACAAGCTTTTCCCTTTACTATGAATGACTGCATCCTATTTTAGCTGATTCCTCCATGAGCAATGTCTGGGAGCCAGTACAGGGATCTCAGCAAGTATTCAATCAGGGATTTACTGATGATGGTGAGAAACAATTGTTGATTGGACCCCACGCCAACTTTTGGTTTGATCCCTAGAATCCTGAATATCCAGAAATATCATAGGGACTTTTTCATTCTTTAATTTTTTTGTTTTGTTTTTTACTCTGAGGTCAGGGTCTTAACACTTCTCTGGATCCAGTATTCTGGGAAACATACTGGACAAAGACATAGCCTCTCTCAGTATCAAGTGGAATTGTGATCATATTGGGCTCAGTTAAAATGCGCTTCCCACATTTGAATCATTAGGATATTGAAGAAAACAATCAAACACATCCCAAATAGAAACAAGGAACCTTATAAGCAGTTGAATTTAGGAAAATAAGTTCCTTATCTATATGCAAGTAAAGTTGAGGTGGTCCAGGGCTGTAGAGGGACATGGTGTTTGGGTTGAAATCAGCATAACCCTTTATGGTGACATTTTCCTCTGGAAACAATGATTAGCTAATTCCAACTTGGCTTACTCTCTTCATGGGTGTTCTTTTCCCTCCCTGCTTCATTTCCTTGTATTATTAGTGAAATAAACTGCCTGCTGCTGAAATTATAAGGTCTTTCAAGGTCAGAGAGTGCCTCTGATTTATGCATCCTATCTCGTCTTCCTCTCCTCTACCTCCAACGTAGTACTCTGCTTTTTTTCCTTAAAGTCTTTCAATACAAGTTTGTAAAAAAGAGAACTTTGATTATGTATATATGTATGTATGTATGTATGTATGTATGTATGTATGTATGTATGTATTTTGGTTTTGTGTCCTTTGATGATTTCACCTTTGTCATCTTTACTTGGAACAATTGTTTGTCCTCCCCTTTCTCTTTCATTTGATAGGATATTTGTTGAGAATTTACTATATGACTAGGTACATTGCTTATTAGCTACCTTTCATGACACATCAACACAAAATATCTCACTAATTGTGCCTCTGCACAATACATCCCTTTCTCTGTGACGTTTTGGTACTGACTCTGAATTATTAAAAAGATTTCTCTATCCTATTTCTTCTTATAAACCTGAACTCAGACATGTCACTAACAGTACTGTTTTCAAAGCATCTGACTTGCTTTTGCTTTGGGTCTTTCTCTCACCCTAGCTGACATATTTCTTCATCACTGGGAACTGGTTCGTTGTTTTATTCCCTATCTACTTATCTTAGAAACTCTTGAATCAGGTAAAAGTTGGACAATTGACCCATTAGAGGAGACAGTGGGTGTAAACTTGATCAGTTTGGAAGGAGTCTTGCTGAGTATCCAGTCCAAGGGTTTTTAACCTTTCTGTGCCTTTTGACCAAGACTGACGAATCCCATACTTCTGAAAATGTTTTTAAATGTGTAAAATAAATTAAAAAGTACTACAAAGGAAGTTAATTATAGTGAAACACATCAAAATATTTTTAAAAATGCTCCAAATTGGTGACATTGTAATATGTGTTTTAAACTAATGTTAGCAGATAGAGGGACCCCTAAATTAGGAGGACCACCGAAGCGTGGGTCCTTGCTACCGACTGTGAAAGTGATACAGGAAAATGGGGTGCGAGATGATGATCGTGTCCCAGGTCTTGGTTGAGTCCCTGGGACATGCCCTACCAAGTGAGGGTCCTTGGCATCCCCACAGGAAAGAATTGAACAGCAATCCATAGTTGAGTAAAAGCAGATTTATTCAGAGAGATGTACACTCCATAGACAGAGTGCAGGCCATCTCAGAAGGCAAGAGAAAGGCCATGAGGTTCGGTGTTGCTAGTTTTTATGGGCTCAGTAACTTCATATGCTAAAAAGAGAAAAGATTATTCCAACTACTTTGGGGAGGGTCTGGGATTCCCAGGAATTGGGCCACTGCCCACTTTTTGACTTTTCATGGTTAGCGTTGGAACTGCCATGGCGCCTGTGGGAGTGCCATTTACCATGCTGATGTATTACTGTGAACATACAATGAAGCTCCAGGTCTACTGGAAGTCAATCTCCTGCCATCTTGGGCCTCAAGATCTACTGGGAGTTGAATTTTCCAACCATCTTTGTGCTAATCGCTGTGTCATTCCTTTAATGGCTGTGCCCTGACCCCTTCCCTCCTGTCTCAAAAAAATTCACACAGCAGAGGCAGAAGGATGAAGTAAATAGCTGCTTTATTGCTCAGAAGGGGAAATGGAAGGAAAATGCTTGAGGAGAGAGAAGGAAAGAAAGGCAGTCAAGCTGGGAAAGGAAGCACTGGAGCGGGGACCTGTCAGCCAGGATGGCTGATAGAGACAGCTCCAGCTCCCCATCCGGCTGCGGGGTCTTTTGTTAGAAAACTCTGCTGTTGTTATCTTCATTTCAGTGGTGGTGTTAATAATTTTCTGCTACAGGCTCCTTCCTCCCTCTGAGAACAAAGGAAGAGATACTGAGGTATGTCCCTGGATTTTAAGGAGCCAGCTGTGGGGTAGGAGAAATGTCCTGCCTTTTTATCAGTTGAGCAGTTTTAACCAGAATGCCTGCAATCTAGTGGATCCAGCATCCCCCACCCCTCTAAAAAACAAAACAGACACCCCCTCAAACGAAAAACTGTCTCTAAAGATTTTGTTCAGCCATGAAAGTTTTAAAGGGAAATAGGAAAGTAATCTCAGTTAATCGTGGAGATGGGTGGTCAGAGTTGTTGCCATACCCCAATGCTTGCAGGCTTGTCCTAAGCAACTGCCTGAGCCTACTCCTCTATGACTTAGAGAGGCTTGGGAGACTTCAGCTTTTCTATAAACAAGAGGCAGGGGTTGGGTAGGAGCACAGGGTCCTGTTCAGTATCACTAATACATTAAATAAGAAAATCTAGTGGTAGGTTTAATAAGTATCATAATTTTCAAAGTAGTGATGAATATACATGATATTTTGAGGTGTTTACAACACTTGTAATGTGATATGAAAATACCTGTATTTTCTGCTAATACTACTGGGGTTTTCTGCCTACATACAAGTTGAAAAAAATTGCTACATTTCAGTAATAGTTCAGTGAAAATAAAGGCATTTTTTCCCCCATCCAAGTTCATGGACCCCCTTAATTTTATTCATTGATCCCTTGGGTGTCTGTGGCCTTCAGCTTAAGAACACTTGATTTATTCTGCAGGTGAGGAAGCTGAGGAGGGCCTCTGTGAAAAAAGTGAGGAGATTTCTACTCTTGGAAAAAGAAGAACAACATTTGAATTCCAGTGTAGCTCTGAAATGAGTATCAAGTCAGTACTTCCATTCCGACCCTCAGTTTCTTTCCTTATTCAGTTAGTATGTCTTGAAACTTACTATGTACCAAGCACTGGCCTAGGCTCTAGGGACTCACTGGTTAACCTTACAAGGATAGTAGATGTCCTTATAAGGTATATAATCTGGTGAGGAGTTAAACATCAAACAAACACGAAGAAGTGTGTTTACATGTTTACAAAGGGACAGTATGGGTTTTTGTGGTAATCTATAATAGTAGAAATTCAAATTAGCTTGGTAGGTCAGGGAGGATGTTTGTATAAGCTGGGACCTGAAAGATACCAGGAGCCTGTGTCAACTGAAATAAAATGCACAACCTAGAAGATGAGAGTTACATTTTATTCGGCAGACTTCCTGAAGATTCGAGCCTGGGACATAGCCTCAGATTGCTCTAAGAGACTGTTGGACTCAGGCAAGGGAGAAGCCAGGATATATAGGAGTTTTTTTGCAATGAAGACCAGGTAGTCAGAACATAAAAATATTAATTAAAGAAAATCAAATATCTCAAGTTACGGAATTTAGCACTTTTCTGTATATGGGAAGGTGCAAAGGTCTGGGCTCATTGAAATCATTCCTTTGATATGCATGTATCTATCTAGGGCAAGTATCCTGTTCTTCTGCACCCTGAGTTCCCTCAAGTGCGCAGTTGGGGGTAGCTGCAGAGGTCAGGCAGCCTGCTTCTCTGCATCTTGAGTTCCCTCTGCTCACTGTGAGAGGTAGGTGGCAGTAGTGGCTGATGACTTGATGGCCACAGCATTCTTTGTTTACTGATATGTTGGCAATATTTTTCATTCACACTATCTAGCTGAAAAAGTAGAGGAAGGGTGTTCTGAGTGAAAGGAATGGCATATTTGAAGACCCAGAGGAAAAAGAGCATGGGGCATTTCTGAGATGGAGGCATTCACTGTGGTGGAGAAGAAAGAGTGCATGGAAAGTAGGGAGCGTTGAGTCTGGAATGACGCACAGGACTGATTGTGAATGGGTATATGATTCATTTAAATAATTTTAGGTTTTGCATTAAAATGCAGTAGGAAGCCACTGTAATGTTTTAGGTAATGACAAGATCAGATTTGCATTTTAAATAGATCTCTTTAGCTTAGTTTGTGGAAAATGGATGGAAGGAGCAAGAGCAGATTCAGAGAAATCAGTTAAGAAGCTCTTGTGGTAGCATAGGTAAGAAGATGGTGGTTTGGAAGAGGTGGGGATTCATGTATTCCCTCAACAAATATTTATTGAATATTTGCAAGATCTTGACAGAAAACGTCTGGCACATTCAAATTATGAAAGATGTTGGTTGGATTTACAAAAATGAACAAATGACATCAGGGCTAGCAATACTTGTGCCATTACCACATTTAGGCTTGAAGGGGCAAGGGTGGAGAGCAATTCCTGGAAGCTGGAGAGGGGAGCTGTGTGGTGGGATTGATACGCGGGGAGGGAGAGATATGAGGAGAGGAGGGTTGATGCACAGGAAAGACCTGGGGAACCAGTAACCAAACTAACTCTCCTTTCTCCTTAACACAAGAAATGAACAAAACCATACCAAGTCCTGGATTCATAGAGTGTATATTCTAGGAAAGCTATTTTAAATAAGGTAGGCACACCCCTGATGATATACAGTGACTTTGCAGGAGATACACATGTATATATAATTTTAAGGTAGTTTCGGCCAGGTCCCGAACTTCCATGTGTCTCTTTTCTAAAATTGATCTGGCAAGAACATGTCTGTAGTAGAAATAGCATATTGCTGCTTCTTCTCCACATCACTTTCACATTGACTTTTCTCTCATTTAAAAAAATTTATCTATTTCTCTATTTATTTATTTTTGAATTAGAGTTTTATTGATTTTTTATTGAAATATAGCTGATATGCAATATTATGTTAATTTTAGATATACAGCATAGTGATTTGACATTTAAATACATTATGAAGTGATCACCATGATAATTCTAGTAATCATATGTTCACATACAAAGTTATGTACTATTGACAATATTGTTATAGTACTATTGACGATACTGTTTATGCTGTATAATACTTCCCTGTTACTTATTTACTTTCTAACTGGAAGCTTATACTTCTTAATTCCTTTTACCTATTTTTACATCCCCCACCCCCTCCTGTCTGGCAACCAGCCATTTGTTCTCTGTATCTATGAGTGGTTTTGTTTTGTTTCATAGTTTTTTTTTTAGGTTCCGCATGTAAGTGAGCTCATATGATACTTGTTTTTCTTTGTCTGACTTACTTCACTTAGCATAATACCCTCTAGATTCATCCCTATTTTTGCAATGGCAAGGTTTCATTCATTTTTATGGCTAATATTCCATTATATATATAAATATCACATTTTCTTTATACATTCATCTGTCATTTAGATTGCTTCCATATCTTGGCTGTTATAAATAATGCTGCAGTGAATATAGAGATGTATATATATTTAAAATTTTTTGTTTTTGTTTTCTTTGATAAATAACCAGAAGTAAAATTGCTGGATTGTACGGTAGTTTTATTTTAAATTTTTTGAGTCCATACTGTGGCTGTACCAGTTTACAGTTTCACCAACAGTACACAAGCATTCTTTTTTCTCCGTTTCCTTACTGATACTTGTTATTTGTTGTTTTTTTGGTGATAGCTATTCCAGCAGGTGTGAGGTGATATCTCATTATGGCTTTGATTTTTATTTCCCTGATGATTAGTGATGTCTACATGTACTCTTTGGAAAAATACCTATTGAAGTCCTCTGCCAATTTTTAAACTGGGTTTTTTAATATTGAGTGGTATGAGTTCTTCATATATTTTGGATATTAACTCCTTATCAGATATGTTATATGCAAATATCTTCTCCTACCTAATAGGCTGCCTTTTTGATTGTTGATGGCTTCTTTCACTGTGCAAAAGCTTTATTTTGATGTGGTCCCATTTATTTATTTTTGCTTTTGTCTCCCTTTTCCTGGAGAGACAGATCCAAAAAAATATATTGCTAAGAGCATACTACCTGTGTTTCCTTCTAGAAGTTTCATTTCTTACATTTAAGTCTTAAGTCTATTTTGAGTTTATTTTTGTATATACTACAAGAAACAGATCTAGATTCATTCTTTTGTATGTAGCTGTCCAGTTTTCCCAACACTGTTTATTGAAAGGACTTTCTTTTTTTATTGTGTATTCTTGCTTCCTTTGTTATAGATTAATGGACTACATCAGCATGGGTTATTTTTTGGGCTGACCACAGTTGATGCCTGACCAATGTGGGATTGAGGGGCACTGACCCTCCACACAGTCAAAAGTTTGTTTATAAATTATAATCAGCCCTCTGAAACTTGATGCCTCTGTATCTGT
The DNA here is from genome assembly GCF_009834535.1 of Camelus ferus. Classification (NCBI taxonomy): domain Eukaryota; kingdom Metazoa; phylum Chordata; class Mammalia; order Artiodactyla; family Camelidae; genus Camelus; species Camelus ferus. Next base: position 54,881,716 of record NC_045705.1, on the reverse strand, counting down.
AGTTCCACATCCATAGATTTAACCAATACAAGATTGCATAGTACTGTACTATTTATAATTGAAAAAATATGCACATAAGTAGACCCAAACGGTTCAAACCCACATTGTTCAAAGGTCAGCTATATTCTGTTCCATTGATCTATGTGTGTTTTTGTGCCAATACCATACCGTTTTGATCACTGTAGCTTCATAGTATAGTTTGAAATCAGGGAGCATGATATCTCTAGCTTTGTTCTTCTTTCTTAAGATTGTTTTGGCTTTTTTGGGTCTTTTGTGGTTCCATACACATTTTGGGATTATTTGTTCTGGTCCTGTGAAATATTCCATTAGTATTTTAATAGGGATTGCATTGAATCTGTAGATTGCCTTGCTTAGTATGGACATTTTAACAATATTAATTCTTCCAACCCATGTGACTGATATGTCTTTCTATTTGTTTGTGTTATCTTCAATTTCTTTTACCGGTGTTTTATAGTTTTCAGAGTACATGTCTTTTATCTCTTTGGTTAGAATTATTCCTAGTACGTTATTCTTATGATTCAGTTGTAAAGGGGATTGTGTTCTTAATTTCTCTTTGTGATAGTTCCTTATTAGTGTATAGAAGTGCAGCAGATTTCTGTATATTAATATTGCAACTTATTTATTTATTAGTTCAGTCTGTTGCTGGAGTCTTTAGCATTGTATGTGTATAGTGGAATGCAGTTAGCATACAATGACAGTTTCATGTCTTCCTTTCCTACTTGGATGCCTTTTATTTCTTTTTCTTGTCTGATTGCTGTGGTCTGAAGTTTCAATACTATGTTGAATAAAAGTGGTGAGAGTGAGCATCTTTGTCTTGTTCCTGATCTCAGAGGAAACACTTTCAGCTTTTCACCACTGAGAATGATGTTGACTGTGGATTTGTCATATATAGCGTTTATTATACTGAGTTATGTTCCTCTGTGCCCACTTGGTGGAATTTGTTTTTTTTTAAATAAGTGGACATTGAGTATTGTTAAAAGTGTTTTCTGTATCTATTGAGATGATCCTATGATACTGATTCTTTGTTAATTGGTGTATCCCATTGACTGATTTGTGGATATTCAACCATCCTTGCATTCCTGGTATAAATTTCACTTGATTGTCGTGCATGATCCTTTCAATGCATTGTTGGGTTTAGTTTGCTAATATTTTTTGAGGGTTTTTTTTTTTTTTTCATTTATGTTCATCACTGATACTGGCCTGTAATTTTCCTTTTTTGTGGTGTCATTGGTTTTGGTATCAGTGTGATGCTGACTTTATAGAATGATTTAGGGAGCATTCCTTCAGTTCTTTGGAGTAACTTGAGAAGAAGAGGTGTTGAATTTTCTTTAAACGTTTGGTGGAATTCACCTTTGTGGTCCTGGAATTTTGTTTGTTGGGTGTTTTTGATTACTGATTTAATTTCAGATCTAGTAACTGGTCTCTTTATATTTTCTATTTCTTTCTGATTCAGTCTTGGAAGATTTTACATTTCTAGGAATTTATCCATTTTCCTGTTATCCAAATTTTTAGCATATAATTGTTTGTAGTCTTCTCTTATGATACTTTTTATATCTGTGATGTTATTATAACTTCCTTCATTACTGATTTTATTTATTTGGGCTTTCTTTTTTTTTTTTTCTTGATGAGTTTGGCTAGAGATGATCAATTTTATCTTTTCAAAAAAACCCAGCCCTTAGTTTCATTGATCTTTTCTGTTGTTTTTTAGTTTGTATTTCATTTATTTCTACTCTGAGGTTATGATTTTTTTCCTTCTACATACTTTGAGTTTTATTTGTACTTCTTTTTCTAGTTCCTGTAGGTGTAAGTTTAGATTGTTTATTTGAGATTTTTCTTATTTCCTTAGGTAGGCCTGTTTTGCTATAGACCTCTCTCTTAAAACCCCTTTTGCTACATTTCAGGTTTGGAATGTTGTGTTTCCACTTTCAATTGTCTTAAGATATTTTAAAAATTTCTTCTGATTTCTTCAGTGAGCTGCTGGTTGTTTAGTAAAATATTATTTAGACAACATGTTTATGTTTCTCCTAGTTTTTTTTTTTTTTTTTTTGTAGTTATTTTGTAGTATTGTTCTGTTATGGCTGGAAAAAGATGTTTGATATAATTTCAGTTTTCTTAAATTTGATGAGATTTCTTTTGTGGCATAGCATGTGATCTATCCTCAAGAATGTTTCTTGGGCACTTGAAAAAAATGTGTATTCTGCTATATTTGAATGGAGTGTTCTTTATATACTTCTTAAGACAATCTTATTTAATGTGTTGTTTAAGGCCTATGTTTCCTTATTGACTTTTTACCTGGATGATCTATCCATTGATTTAAGTGGAGTTTTAAATTCCCCTACTATTATTGTATTACTGTCATTTTCCCCTTTATGTCAGTTAAAATTTGCCTTATGTATTTAGAGACTCCTGTGTTGGGTGCATATATATTTACAAGTGTTACATCTTCTTGTTCTATTGATCCATTTATCATTAAGTTTAATTAGGTCCCATTTGTTTATTTTTGCTTTTATTTCTATTTCTTGGATAGACTGCCCTAGGAGAATACTGCTCAAATGTATGTGAGATAATGTTTTGCCTATATTTTCTTCTAGGAGTTTTATTGTGTTTTGTCTTATGTTTAAGTCTTTAATCCATTTTGAGTTTACTTTTGTGTATGGTGTCAGGGAGTATTCTAGCTTCATTGATCTACATGCTACTGTCCAGTTTTCCCAACACCATTTGCTGAAGAGACTGTCTTTATTCCATTGTACGTTCTTGCCTCCTTTGTCAAAGATTAATTGACCAAAAGTTTGTGGGTTCATTTCTGGGCTATCTATTCTGTTCCATTGATCCATTTGTCTGTTTTCGTACCAATAGCTGGGTAGAGTATTCTTAGTTGTAGGTTTTTTTCCTTTCACCACTTTGAATAGATCATGCCACTCTCTCCTGGCCTGAAGAGTTTCTGCTGAAAGTCAGCTGACAGTCTAATGGGAGTTATTTTTTGTGTAACTAGTTGATTTTCTCTTGCTTTTAAGAGTCTCTCTCTACGTATAATTTTTGCTATTTTTATTGTAATGTGTCTTGGTGTGGGCTTCTTTGGGTTAATCTTGTTTGGGATTCTCTGTGCTTCCTGGACCTGGATGTCTATTTCCTTCTCAGGATATGGAAGTTTTCAGCTATTATTTTTTTCAGTTATGTTCTCTACTTCTTTCTCTTTATTATCCTTCTTTGACCCCTATAATGCAAATATTAGTATGTTTGATGTTGTCCTAGAGGTCTCTTAAAGTATCTTTATTAAACATTTTTTTCCTTTTTCCTGTTCAGCTTCACTGATTTCCACTACTGTGTCTTCCAGATTGCTGGTCCATTCTTTTGTATCATCTGATCTACCTTTGATTCCCTTTAGTGTATTTTTATTTTAGTTTTGTGTTCTTTTCTTCTCATTGTTTCCTTCCCCCCCTAACTTTTGTTGACATTCTCACTGTGTTGATCTGTTCTTTTCTTCAGATTGTTGAGCATCTTTATGATCATTATTTTGAACTCTTTATTGGGAATGTTGCTTATTTTCATTTTGTTTAACGGCTTCATTAGTGGGCCTGCCTGACTCCCTGCATGGCTGCTGTTGCCTGCTGGTGCTCTGGATAGTGCTAATAGGCTAGAGGGAGGATTCCAAAGTGGAACTTGCCAGCACTGATGTCAATGCAGTAGAAAAAGATCCCCCAAATTGCTGCCACCAGCACCTCAGTCTCCAGAGGCATCCCAACTGCCTCCTGCCCTTCTGGGAAGCTCTGCAAAATCAAGTGTGTCTTACATAAGCACCTTTTAAACTACTGCCTCTATGCTAGAACTTGGAACATGTGAAATTTTGCACATATTCTTTAAGAACAGAGTCTCTGTTTTTCTATAGCCATCTGTCTTTCCCACATCCCTGCTGGTTTTTACAGCTTGACTTTCTGGGGGTTTGTCTTCGCAGTGCAGGAACCCCAGGCTGGGTGGCTTGATGTGTGGCTCAGACCCCTCACTCCTTGGGGATGACCTCTATAGTTATGATTTCTCTCCCATTTGTGGATTGATGACCTGGGAGTGTGGGTCCTGGCTATACCATGTCTCTGCCTTACCTACCTGTCTTATTGTGGCTCCTTTATTTCTTTAGTTGTGGAAAATCTTTCTGCTAATATTTAGGTCATTGTCACAAATCATTCCTCTGTAAATAGTTGTAACTTCTGTTTGTCTGTGGGAAGAGATGACTTAAGGGTCTTCCTACTCTGCCATCTTGATCTTCTGACCATTCTCCCATTTTGAAAAAGAAATCCATTTATTTTACCCATCATAAATCTTATTATGGTATGTTAATCCCAGAGGGAAAAATGCTGTTTAAATCTCTTTTAGAAATTGAATATTTAATATTTAGAAAAATTATGCTGGGAAATAATCTTTTACAACATGTGCTCTCTCAGGATTTTCATTAATATCAGTAATAAGAAAAAGCTTAAAGTTCTTTCATTATAAGGTTCTTTCATTAGCTTTTGATCAAGATTTGACTACTGTACTTACATTTCATTTTTTACTTTGCTGAAGTGTTTTACTTATTGTTGCTTTCAATGAATTTTGTGGTCATATTTTTCATTCCTACCATCTATTTAAAAGATTACTTTCCTTGGATATGGTTTCAGTTCTCCTATAAGTCATGTCTTATACAGCAATAATCAGTACAGTCTTTTAAGGTCTTCACTTCTGAGTGGCTGAATACCTTCTTTTCTTTTTCTGTTAATCTCTTCTGAACCTCATCTCATTTTAACAGTGGGCATTATTCATCTAGGAATACACAAACTAAAAATCCCTGCACCAACCTAAGGTTAGCAGAAGGAAATAAATGATAAAGATCAGGGAAGAAATAAATAAAGGGAAACACTGGAAAAAAAATCATTTAAACCAAGAGCTGGTTTTTTGAAAGGGTAAACAAAATTGACAAACCTGTGGCCAGGCTCACCAGGATGAAAAGAGAGAGGACACAAATAAACAAAATAGAAATGAAAATGGAAAAATTACAACCATCACTACTGAAATACAAAAAACCATAAGAGGACACTCTGAACAACAGTCAACAAATTGGACAACCTAGAAGAAATGGTCAAGAGTCTAGAACATACAGTCCACCAAGACTGAATCAAGAAGAATTAGATAATTTGAAAAGACCAATCACTAGAAGTGAAATAAAATCTGCAATAAAGAAACTCCCTGCAAACCAAAGTCCAGGACCAGATGGCTTCACTGGTGAAGTCTACCAAACATACAAAGAAAAACTCACACTGATCTCCTTCTCAAACTCTTCTAAAAGACTGAAGAGGAGGGAATACTCCCAGACTCATTCTGTGAAGCCACCATCACCCTGATACCAAAACCAGGCAAAGACACTACCAAAAAAGGAAAATTACAGGCCAGTATCCTTGATGAACATAGATGCAAAAGTCCTGAACAAAATATTTGCAAATAGAATCCAGCAACACATAAAAAAATGTCATACACTATGATCAATTTGACTTTACCCCAAGGACACAAGGATGGTTCAGCATATGCAAATCAATCAATGTGATATACCATATCAGCAAAAGAAAGGACAAAAATCACATGATCACATCAATAGATGCAGAAAAAACATTTGATAAAATTCAACACCCATTTATGATCAAAACTCTTACCAAAGTGGGTATAGAAGGAACATACCTCAATGTAATAACAGTTATTTATGACAAACCCACAGTCAACATAATACTCAATGGTGAAAATTTGAAAGCCTTCCTGCTAAAATCTGGAGCAAGGCAAGGATGCTCACTCTCACCACTTCTATTGAACATACTATTGGGAGTCCTAGCCATAGCAATCAGATGAATAAAAGAAATAAAAGGATCCAAACTGGGTGGGAAGAGGTAAAATTGTCATTATATGTGGATGATATGATCCTATATATAGAAAACCCTAAAGACTCCTCACAAAAACTACTAGACTTGATAAAAGTACCTGGCAAAGTAGCAAGATACAAGATTAACATATAGAAATCAGTTGCATTTCTTTACACTAACAATGAAATATCAGAAAAGGAAAGTGAAGAAACAATCCCTTTTAAAATGGCACCCAAAGTAATAAAATACCTAGGAATAAATCTGACCCTGGAGGTGAATGAAAGACTTGTATGTGGATAACTACAAAACATTGATTAGGGAAATTAAAGTTGATTTAAAGAAATGTAAAGATATTCCATGCTCTTGGATTGGAAGAATTAATATTGTTAAAATGGCCATACTACCCAAAGCAATCTACAGATTTAATGTGATCCCTATCAAATTACCCAGGACATTTTTCAGAGAACTAGAACAAATAATCCTCAAATTTATATGGAATCACAAAAGACCCAGAATTTTCAAAGCAATACTAAAGAAAATGAATGAAGCTGGAGGAACAACCTTCTCAGACTTCAGACAGTACTACAGAGCTATAATAATCAAAACAGAGTGGTATTGGCACAAAAACAGACATATGGATAAATGGAACTGAATAGGGAGCCCAGAAATAAACCCAGAGACTTATGGTCAATTAATCTTTGACAAAGGAGGCAAGAATATACATTGGAGAAAAGACACTCTCTTCAGCAAGTGGTGTTGGGAAAACTGGACAGCTGCATGTAAATCAATGAAGTCAGAACACTCCCTCATACCCTATGCAGAAATAAACTCAAAATGGCTTAAAGACTTAAATATAAGACAAGACACTATAAACCTACTAGAAGAACATAAATCTGACATAAATCTTAGCAATGTTCTCCTAGGACAGTGTACCCAGGCAATAGAAATAAAAGCAAAAATAAACAAATGGGACCTAATTACACTTAGAAGCTTTTGCAGGACAAAGGAGACTATAAGCAAAACAAAAAGACAGTCTATGGAATGGGAGAAAGTATTTGCAGATGGTGAGACTGACAAAGGTTTAATTTCCAAAATATATAAACAGCTCATACAACTGAATAATTAAAAAAGCAACAATCCAATCCAAAAACGGGCAGAAGACCTAAACAAACAATTCTCCAGTGAAGACATACAAATGGCCAATAGGTACATGAAAAAATTCTCAATATCACTAATTATCAGAGAAATGCAAATCAAAACTACATTAAGTTGTCACCACATAGCAGTCAGAATGGACATCATTCAAAGGTCCACAATGATAAATGTGTGGAGAAAGGGAGGGTGTGGAGAAAAGGGAACCCTCCTACCCTGTTGGTGAGAATGTAGTTTGGTGCAGCCATTATGGAAAACAGTGTGGAGATTCCTCAAAAAGCTGAAAACAGACTTACCATATGATCCAGCAGTGCCACTCCTGGGCATATATTGGGAGGGAAGTCTAATTTAGAGAGATACATGCACCCTAATGTTCATAGAAACACTATTTACAATAGTCAAGACAGGGAAACGACCTAAATGTCCATCAACAGATTCCTGGATAAAGAAGTTGTGGCATATTTCTACAGTGGAATACTACTCAGTGATAAAAAAAAAAAGAATGAAATAATGTCATTTGCAACAATGTGGATGGACCTGGAGATTGTCATTCTGAATGAAATAAGCCAGAAAGACAAAGAAAAAATACCGTATGAGATTGCTCATATGTGGAATCTGAAAAAAAGACACAAGTGAATTTATTTACAAAACAGAAACAGAGTCACAGACATAGAAAACAAACTTATGGTTATCCAGTGGAAAGGGCATGGGAAGGGATAAATTGAGAGTTTGAAACAAGTTTTTGCTGTGTAGCGCAGGTAACTGTATTTAATATCTTGTAGTAATATATAATGAAAAAGTATATGAAAAGGAGATTGCAAGCTGCTCAAGGGGTTCCTTACCTTAACTCTTCCTTTCCGCATTTCCAACCTCATTCTTCAACATGAAGGCGCTAAGTCCGGTCCGCGGCTGCTATGAGGCGGTGTGCTGCCTGTCGGAACGCAGCCTGGCCATCGCGCGGGGCCGCGGCAAGGGCCCGGGAGCCGAGGAGCCGCTGAGCCTGCTGGACGACATGAACCACTGCTACTCGCTTCTGCGCGAACTGGTACCGGGGGTCCCGCGAGGCACTCAGCTTAGCCAGGTGGAAATCCTGCAGCGCGTCATCGACTACATCCTCGACCTGCAGGTGGTCCTGGCGGAGCCGGCTCCTGGACCCCCAGACGGCCCGCATCTTCCCATCCAGACAGCCGACCTCGCTCCGGAACTTGTGATCTCCAGCGACCAAAGGAGCTTCTGCCACTGACCTGGCCGTCCTGGCGCCTCCAGAACACAGGTGCTGGCGCCCGTTCCGCCTGGGACCCCGGGACCCTCTGCGACCGGAAGCCCGAGGGCATGGATGGGCCCCAACCTCGCCCTGCCCACTTGACTTCCCCAAACCCCTGCCTCGAGGCTGGACTTGCGCCCGGGAGCGAAGGACTGTGAACTTGGGTGGCCTAAAGAGCCAGAGCTAGCTCTGGGCACCAGCTGGGCAACCTCCCCCAGCCCCCGCCCCCACCCCCCCTCAAGTTTTAAAGACTGTCTTTCAGAATATGGAGGTGTGTGTGTTGAGGAGGGTGGCTGCTCTCCAAACTCTGCCAAGGCAGCGGTAGAGCTGGTCTTCTGGTCTCCTTGGAGAAAGGCTCTGTTGCCTTGATTATGAACTCTATAATAGAGTATTTAGCTTTTATACCTTTTTTGCAGGAAGGTAACTTTCTGTAACCATGCAATGTATATTAAACTTTTTATAAAAGTTAACATTTTGCATAATAAACAGTTTAAAAAAAAGTATATGAAAAGGAGTATATGTATGACTGAAACATTAGTCTATACACCAGTAATTGGCACAACATTGTAAACTGGTTATACGTCTATGTAAAAATAACTTTAAAAAAGAATGTAAAAAAAAAGTCAACACAAAATAAATATGGATGAAAGGCTTGAGCAGGTACTTTGTAAAAGAGAATATCCAAGTAGTCATAAAACATGAAAAGATACATGATGTTCTTAGTCATCAGGGAAGTGCAAACAATATTGAGACAATACTACATACTCCAGAATGGCTAAAATAAAAAGACTATTAATTGTAAAAGTTGGTGAATATGAGAAGCAACTGGAACTGTCATATATTGCTAGTAAGGGTCTAAACTGATACTGCCACTTAAAAAATTAGCTGGTATTCTCTATTGAAATTGAAGAGATACATAGATATATAGATATATTATAACCCAGAAATTCTCCTGGTAAAAAAAGCTAATGGAAATATATGTATAAAAGCAACAAAACACATGTACAAGCATGCTTATTACAGCAGTATTTAAAATATGACCAAGCTGGAAAAACCCAAATGTCTTTCAGTTGTACAGTGAATAAATAAATTGAAATATAGTCATACAATGGAATATTATACAATAAGGAAAACGAACTAGCCACAGCTTCATTTAGTAACAGAGATGAATCTCATGAACAGTATTGAGTGAAGGAAGCCAGACACAAGCAACAAACTGAATCATTCAGTTTGCCTGTTCAAAAACAGAACTAATCTACGGTGTTGAACCTCTGGAGTAGAGAGTTACAGTAATTAGAAGAGGGCATGTTGTGGTGGTGAGGGATTCTGGGAGGTTGGTGATGTTCTATAACTTGTCCTCTGTAGTGGTTACCCTGGTGTGTTTGTTTTGTGAAAACTCAGTGAGCTGCATATGTGCAATGTGTATTTTTTTGTAGTATAATGGTTATTTTCCATTTTTAAAAAGTGAAAAATAACTAGCCACATCTTTTATAGCCTTCTGATTCACCAAGAATTCTTTCTTTCTGGCTGTCTGGGTGAGTATGGTATTGATGAATAAAGACACCCTTCACCCTTAAATATATATTTGTGATCTGATCCTCAGAACTTGTGACTCTGTTGCCTTACATGGCAAAACAAACAAATAAATAAAAAAACTTTGCAGATAGGATTAAATTAAAGATCTTGAGATGAGGATGTTATACTGGATTATCCAGTTAGGCCCAATGTAATCAGAAGAGTCATAAGAGGGGAGCATGAGGGTCAGAGGTAGCATGATGTAGTATGAGAATAACTTGACTAACCACTGCTGGCTTTGAGGATGGAAGAGGGTTATGAACCTAAAAAGGAGGGCAGCCCCTAGAAACTGGAAAAGGCAAGAAAATGGACTTTCCCTTAGAGCCTCCAAAAGAAATGTGGCTCTGCCAGTAATTTATGTTTAGATCCATAAGACCCAATATTGGACTCTACACCTCCAGAACTGTAAGATAATTAATCTGTTGTTTTAAGACACCAAGTCTGTGGCAATTTGTTACAGCAGCTGTATGAAACTAACAATGGGTTATACATTGTACCTGTCAGAGTACTTTGCAAATAATAGCTGCTTTGTAAGTGTGTGCTGAATGAATGGTCAAGCTTAAAAGATGTGATTCTTAAGTATGATGATGAGATTTTAGAAATAAATAAGGATGTCTCTGAGAATTCAAAGCCAGCATGATGTGCTCTGATCAAACAGGTTTTTTTTTGTTTTTTTGTTTTTTTTTCCCAGTTTCCCTCTGATCTCCAAACCTCCTTAAACTTTCCAGGCTAAAGGTCTGGGGGTGAAGTAAAACGAGTACAGGTTTTGTAGTCATCAGACACAACAATATTGGAGATGAGGATGCAGATGAAGATGGCATGATTGGGGCTTTTTATTCCATGAGAGACATCTATTTGTCAAGAGGGAGATTAAAATTTTTTTTTATAAAAGAAATGTGGAAAGAAATAAGATGGAGGTAATATTGGTCTCTGATATCCCATAAGGAATTTGCCATGTGTCAGCTTTAAGATTCAGCCACAGAAATGTAGCACATTATGGTAAAGTAGAGAGAAGTGCTGGGGTTAAGCGTAACAAAGATGCCCTGAGGTTTTGTGTGCTGTGGATGCTCAATTGAAACCTAGTGGGCTGCCTTAGGCCTACCCTAGCAGAGTGAGTTGACTGAACCATCACGTGGTGTGGACTGCTGGGCCAACTTTTAGAGTGGAGGATGTGGCAATAAACTCGGGTTCTGCAGGCAGCTGGATCCTTGGCACAGTGTCAGCAATTCAGGAACATTGACCCTGCCAAAAATCTAGACCCCATGTTAACTAGGCAATTTAGCAGTGGTATCCTGCAGCATTATCAGTGATTAGGTGCACAGACATGAGTGCTCCAGAGACCAGCAGGTGGCAGCCGCCACATCAGGAAGAACCAGCATGAAGCTAGAGTCCCTTCTCAATGCCAGGAGTTTGGGAGCACACTCTTTCCACCCTACTTTGGGGAGACTCGGGGAAACAGAGGCTCTCTGAGTGATTAAGCATTATTTTATCCAATAGAACCAAATGCTTTCTAAAAGTATATTTAAATTGTCAGATTGTATTACGTTTAAAGTAGATTGAAACTTTAGCTCATTTTTTTTTCTCCTGCTAATCAGTGGATGGGGATTTGGGAGGGATATTAATTATAGACTAACATAAGGAGAATTAAAATACTTCTCTACATCATCTGAATTGATGAAGCCATTCAGATTTCTTCCTGAATAAGCTTTTTAGGAGAAGAAAGAGAGATCAGAGAAGTACATAGCAACTTACCTTTCTCTCTTCCTCTCCTCTCTCTTTCCCATCACCGTTTCCTGGTCTGTCTCTGAGTTTGGAAAGTTGGGAGGGAATTTAAACTTGCAGCCATAGCACACTGACTTCTATGTGATTCTGTCTTCTCTTTCTTTAGGACAGTGCTCTGCAGGCAGGAAAGTTTCTAATAAATATCCCCATTCAGTAGGTACGAGACGCTGTGCTAAATACAGAGTATATAAAGATGAAAAAGCTATCCATGGCCTGCGCACAGGGAGCAGGGGGAATTGAGAAATAGGCATTTAAAACAAATGGTTATTACGAAGAAAAAGGAGCCAAGACTCACTTTTATACTGACTCTTTCTAGACCTGTGACTGTGAAGCCATCCCTAACCCCCAGTCAGTTATATTTTGTTCATCTTTTGCTCACATTTCCACTTTGCATTTCTATGCCACTAAACGCATTTTATTTTGTCCTGTGCTCATGTTTCTCTACTAGTTTGTGTATGTCTTTGGGACGAGATCTATGTCTAATTCACTTTTATAAGGCTTTGGGTCCTGGCAAAATTCTAGATACACAGAAATGTTGAAGGTGAAAGAATGTCACTCAATCTCAGGTTGTTCAAAGATTTTAATTGCAATGCTATGTATAAGTAGTGAACATTTTGAAACCTAGTTTTCTACCAGTAGAGACCTAGTGAGTTACATAAGAGGGCTGTTGTGCCGGCATTAAACTTAATTATTTAAATAGACCAATATTGTTGATCTCAAAAGACGTCCATAGTAGGTTTTGAGTGGAAAAGAAGATTATAGGAGAAAACATATACTACACATTACCATGTATGCAATTTAACTGTGTCTGTATGCCAGGAAAGATGATCATAAAAATGTTCACAGAAGTTAATCTGAGTGGTGGGATTTTGTGTGTTTTTAATTTTCTTTTTTATATTTTTCCACATTTTGGTATTTTTTTTAAAGGAATAATTGTTATTTTAAAAATATAGAACTTAAAAAAAATTTCATCAAAATCTGAGTCTCTTTTTCTCTCCTAATCAAAACACTTCAGGATCTCACTGCATTGTGTTCCTCAGCCATGACTGTCCAAATGTCTCAGAGACATTGGCAATGTCTGGGCTAATCCTTGGATTTTATGACTACAGGGTATGCTACTAGCATCTAATGGAAAAAGTCCAAGGATTCTGCTAAACATCCTATAAGGCATAGGACAGTCCCTTACAACAAATTATCTGGCCCCAGATGTCAACAGTGCAGAATTTGAGATGACCATCAGAATTAATCTGATAAATTTCTTTACAACCATCATTACCATGATAATTGTATGGATTTTCTTTTTTTGATCTTTTACCATAGGAATTTGTATGAAAGTACCCTCTATTCTTGTTCTGAAATTCTGTTATATTTTGCTTGTCAATTTTTTTTAAAGAAAAATTTTCTGTATTTATAAAGAGAGATTTTGTGTGTGTGTGTGTGTGTGTGTGTATGTGATATTGTATGCAAAACGTCCTTGTTCCAGCTTGTTATCAGTTCAGGCTTATGGAATGATTTGGAGGCTTCCATTCTTTTTTCTGCTCCCATACTTAAAACCAGTGAAGAGGTTATCTGTTCTTGGTAGGTCTGATAGAAGTTTCTTTAAAAACTACTTAAGGCTACTGCTTTTTTGTGAGGTGATCTTTGACTTCCTTTTTGTTCTTTTCTCTATTATTGTTCTCATTAATATTTTAAACCGATTATAATCCATGTTTCATAATTTATATTTTCTTGAAATATATGTATTTCAGAAAGATTCAGACAGTATTATATCCTATTTCTCCTTCCTAATATCTATGTCTTTCCCTTATATGTTGTTCAGACTTGCCAAAAGACTTTTTCTGTGTGTGTTTAGTTCTTTTCAATTATATAGTTTTGTAGTATTTATTTACTCTACATTTTTAATAAGTATATTATATATTTTTTCTTATTTGAACATTTTGTCTTTATTAATTTATTTTGTCTTTTATTTTATATACCTACAGGAACAAAATGTCCTTTGAGTGATCCTTCCCCTCTAACTCGTATATTTTGTTATTCCCTGTAAAATGTTTCAGTTGTCAATCATTTATAAGTAGTCTGTGATTTCAGTTTTGATTTCTACTTTATAGAAAATGATATTTAAAATGTCCAAATTGTTAATGGTTTGGGGGCATTTGTTCTCAACTTCAGATAATGTCTACAGTTCCTATATTTTGGGGCATGTTACATTTTGTTGGCCTATTATGAATCAGTTTTCCTTTAAATAGATTTATTGAGATATAATTTACATACCACAAAGTTTACCTATTTAAAGTGCATAGTTTAGTCATGTTTAATATATTTAGAGTTATGTAATCATCACCATACTCTATTTTTAGATCATTTTGTCACCTTTAAAACAAACCTTGTACTCATTAGCATTAACTCCTGCCTTCCCCTCACCTCTGCCTCCCAACCCTAGGCAACCACTATTCTACTTTCTGTCTCTATAGATTTGCCTCTCCTGGACATTTCACATAAATAGTATCATATAATATATCATCTCTGTGTGTGACCTTTTTCACTTAGTGCAATGTTTTATCTGTGACGTCATAGTGTGTATCAGTACTTCATTTTTTTTTATTTCTGAATAATATTCCATTGTATGAATCCTACTGTATTTTATTTCTCCATTCATCAGTTGATAAATATTTGGGTTGTTTCCACTTTGTGGCTATTGTGATTAATGCTTGTATGAACGGCTGTGTATAAGTTTTTGTGTGGACATAGGTTTCATTTCTGTTGGGTATATATGTAGGAGTAGAAATGCTGGGTCATATAGTAGCTCTTCATTTAACATTTTGGGAAGTTGACAAACTGTTTTCCAAAGTGGAAATGTGTCCCACTTCACATTCCCATCATCAGTGTATGGAGGTTCTAATTTCTCCACAATGTCATCAACACTTAACATTATCTGTCTTTTTGATTGTAGCCATTCTGGTGTGTGTGAAGTGATATCTCACTGTGGTTTTCATGTGCATCTCTCAAATGACTAATGACATTGAGCATCTTTTTGTATGCTTATTAGCCATTTCTATATCTTCCACTTTCAACCCTGGAGGAGCAAGGGACAACACAGTAATGAAAGAAGAGTAAAGGAACAGGGTGGGAACATAGTGAAGAAGCTAACCTCTCTACCTTTCTCCATTGGCAGACTGATGCAGGCCTGGCATTGGCAGGAGATGGGCTTTCAATTGAATATGAGATTTCATTAGATGGTTATTAAATTTTTTATAGGCTAAGATTCACTGAGGAAACTATGAGACTTACCTGATATTTCATCCAGGGTTGTTAAGAACTGGGTTTATAGAACAGACTGAAGGAGACAGTCCTGAGAAGAATAAAATTGCTGTTTGCTTGTACCCTACTGATTCCAACTCATTCAGTAAGCCAGTTATATTTGTCATAAAAAAGGCAAACCATTTCTAGGGTAGAAATAAAGGTGGATAATTTATGTCATAAGAAACAAAGAGATAAAGTTTGATTCATTCAGCAAATTAGGAAAGGAATGAAAAGAAAAAACAAACAAAAAACCCATAAAAAAGCCACTTATATTTGACATTTTTACTCACTATCATAGAGTTTTAGTCACCGTCTCCACACTAGTCCTGGTCTGGAAAAGATCTCTAGTTTACTCCAAATCACCAAGATCTTTGGACACACTTCAAACTTATTATTTTGATCTCTCTGCAGCCATCAAAACTGATCAGTCACTTCCTTCTTGAAACTCTTCATCCCTTCATCCCTTGACACCACTCTAACCTGGAGGTTCTATTTGTCTCTGTCCTAAAGCTCAGTCGTGGGCATCAGAATTATATTGAAAATACCTGCTGCTGCTTTGATTAATATCCTCTGTGGGGGTCCTACAGTCAACAAATCAAACAGAATTCATGATCTTCACCTTTCCAAGCATCTCCACCTCAAAGTCTGTTCTTTCTTTTGTGTTTCCATTCTTGATGAATGAAACTTCCACCTGCTGAGCTTATTAAAGCAGATGGGAGTCATTATTGATCCTTCATATATGTGTTTGAATCCCATTGTTTTGACTGCCTACATATTTCTTGAATTTATCTTTCCCTCTATATCCTTGTTAAGGCTGCCATATTTCTGTTTGTCTTTTTTTTCCCCCCCATGAATTAATATAGCAGCTTCCTAATCAGGTCACTTTCCTCTTGTCTTAGATTTCTTTTTTTTTTTTTTTAGGATTTAAAGTAATATTTTATTTATTTATTTATTTATAATATTTTTATTGATTTATAATCATTTTACAATGTAGTGTCAAATTCCAGTGTAGAGCACAATTTTTCAGTTATACGTGAACATACATATATATATATTCATTGTCACATTTTTTTCTCTGAGATACCCTAAGATCTTGTATATATTTCCCTGTGCTATACAGTATAATTTATTTATCTATTCTGCAATTTTGAAATCCCATTCTATCCCTTCCCACCTCCCGCCCCCTTGGCAACCACAAGTTTTGGTCTTAGATTTCTAATTTATCTTTCACAGGAAAGTCAGAATGATCTTTCCAAAGGCAAATCAGAACATTTCACTCCTTTGAGCAAAACTCATCAGTAGTTCTCCATTGATTTAAAATTGTACTCCAGACTCTTTTGTATAGCACAAAATGACCCTTAGAGTGATTAGCTTCCTCAGTTTTCATTTATGCTTGTCTCCTTTATGTATACTTTGGAATTTTTTAGGTCTCCAAATATCTACATCTTCTTTTGCCTTTCAACCAGGTTGTTCCTTCTGCTTAGAACAGTGTGACCAATTGTCCTAGTGTGTCTAGAATTTACCTGGTTTTAGCCCTGAAAGTTTCCCCCACCCCCTGCAACCCAACCTTGCCAGGCAAACAGGGTTGGTTTATCACTCTAGCTCAGAATGTCTCTTTCTCTTTAGTCTTCCTGATTTGTTCTTCAAGAGTCTGCTTAAACTGACTTCTTCTAAAATCCTATTCTAACACACTTTTTCCTCTAGGCTGAAATGTATCTGCATACATGAAAAGGAAAGGGATTACCACATTCTACTTTAATCTGTTTCTGCTACACTGCGTTCTTTGAAGAGAGACAGTATTTTATTCATCTCTACATCTCTTCAAGTCATGCACACCTAGCATAGTGTTTAGCACATAGTAGGCCACTGATAAATATTAGTTGTACAATATTAGAAAAACCCAGGGCATCTATCTTAATGCTATATTTGACAAATATCATAAATACTTTGCTGATTAAATTAGTCTAGTATTTCCAAATGTTTCTATTGTTTCCACATTGAAATAAAATGTTTTATTTTTACTCCTCTAAAAAAAAAAGCTGCCTGTTAAATAGGACTGTCAAAATGTGATCAATCTTATCAATGCTGACAAGAAAGTTGACTGAGTACAATCAAGTGGTAAAAGATGTACTATTTCAGGGGAAAACTAAAATTAATAAAAGATAAAATCTAACAAGAAGAGCTAATAGCAATAAAGCAAAAAAATTACTTAAGATATACAGGTAGGGAAAAAATAACCAAAATTCATAATGGCACTTTAACATATCTTTTGGAAACAGAGTCAAACAGGCAAAAATAAATAAAGATAGAAAAAGTTAAAATAACACAATTGACCTGTTACATCCCATATTCTCCTGCTGCCTACTCAGTTTCTTTCCCTTCACAGCAAAATGATCAAAAGAATTGTGTACTCTTGCTATCTCCG
This sequence comes from Camelus ferus, assembly GCF_009834535.1. NCBI lineage: Eukaryota > Metazoa > Chordata > Mammalia > Artiodactyla > Camelidae > Camelus > Camelus ferus. Next base: position 54,864,318 of record NC_045705.1, on the reverse strand, counting down.
TTTACTTACCTTCCATTCACTCTTCAGCCTAACTTAATCTGACGAATTCCACCATAGCTCCAATGAGACAACAATGACCAAGGTCAACAAAATCTTCTATGTTGCTAATCCAGTGGAAAGTGTTCAGCATTACCTTATTCTCTCAGTAGGATTTGACATGGTTGACTAGTCCCTACTACTTGAACCAATCTCTTCCTTTTGGCTTACAATATGTCATCACTATTCCCTACCACCTCTTTCTGGTTTTCTTATGCCACTCAAGTGTCTCTTTTCCTCACATTTCTTTCTCTTGTTGATTTCTAATGTAATTTCATTGGAGAACATGTAAGCAAGCCATAGAATGCTATCAGAGTGTTCAAATGGGTGAGGGTGCTGACTTAATTCTGGGAGGTCAGAACAGGTCCTTGGAGAAGTGGCTTAATCTGAAATCTGTCAGGCTAACTAGAAAGGACAGAAGTGTGGAGAGGAGTATTATAAACAGAATAAATGGTGTGCACACAGGTCCCATGGCGAATGAGAGAGCACAGGGCACTAAAGCAAATGGGAAAAAAAGGGGGCCTGTGTGCTTCCATAATGGTGTATAAATGGAAGGGTGGTGGAATATGAAGCTGAAAAGATAAGCAGGATCCACTCCATTGTGGGCTTCATCAACCATGTTAAAGGTTTGGTCTTTCTTCAGAGACCTTTGGGAAGTCAGCACTCTCATAGCATTCTATAGTTTTCCTACACAGTGTTAGTTGCTTCTTTCTTATGTAATTGAATCATTTCTGTTTGTCTAACAAGATTATAAACTCCATGATGGTGGAAATTATGCCTGCTTTTGCTCATCTCTGTATCCTTAGCACATTAGGGTTGGATTGGCAAGAATGAATGAGGAACTTTAATTACTCGTCCAGGAGACAGATGATGATAGTTTGTACCAGGATGTTGGTAATGGAAAGATATTAGTAGATCTGAAAGATATTTGTGTAAAGTTGACTGATCATGGTGGTGGATTAGACATAAATGGTGAGAGTAGGAGCATATTAAAGATGATTCTTTATGGAAGCATCTTGTTTTTGGATAATCTCTCAAATTTCTGTGGGAATACCACATTAATTTATTTATTTACTATATTGTCTTTTTCAGCATTAACTGTTTCCTTGGGGATAGTATTTTGTTCAGCTTAGTTTCTCTTTCTGTTTTCTTCAACTGCTTTTTGTCTCTGCCATTTTATCATTCTGTCATTGCATTGTCTCACATTATTAAGCATTCTTTGAAAATGCAGTTTTTCATGTCTGCCTGTGTATTTGCATTGAGTTAATATATCATAATTGATGATTTCTTTACTATTGGCCATATATTCTGTTCCTAATTTTTGCTTTATAAGTAATGCTGTTTTGAACATCTTTATGCCCATGTCTAATTGCTAATTTATTCCTGAGTATATATTTTTAGAGCTGGATTTATGGGCAGTGGATATATATATATACACACACACACACACATACATACATACATGTATGTATATAATTGAAGTAACATTGGTTTATAACATTATATAAATAACATTATATAATTTCATGTGTATAATATTGTATTCTGACTTCTTTATACACAACAGTGTGTTCACCTTTCATTATTCAGTCTTTCAAGGTTGTACAATTCTAAGAATTTTTTCATTTCTTCTAGGTTATCCAGTTTCTTGGCATTATCTGTTCATTGTATTCTCTTATAATCCTTTGTTTTTCTATGGTATCTGTTCTAATATCTCCTCTTTTGATTCTAATTTTATTTTTCTGAACCTTTTCTCTTTTTTTTCTTAGTGAGTCCAACTAAAGGTTTGTCAGTTTGGTTTATCTTTTCAAAGAACCAGCTCTTAGTTTCATTGATTTTTTTTCTACTGTCTTTTTCTTTTCTATTTTGTTTATTTCTTCTCTGATCTTTATCCTTCCCTATACTGACTGGGCAATGTTCTTATTTTTCTGGTTCCTTTAGGTGTATAAGATTAGATTGTTTGAGATTTTTCTTATTTCTCGAGGTAGGCCTGTCTTGCTTTAAAACTTCTTTCTTAGTACTCTTTTGCTGCATTGCATAGATTTTGATATACTATATTTTCATTTTAACTTGTCTTCAGGTAGTTTTTGATTTCTCCTTTGATTATTTCATTGACCCGATAGTTGTTTGGTCTCCACATACTTGTGAGTTTCTAGCTTTTTTCTTGTAGTTGATTTCTAGTTTCATACCATTGTGGTCAGAAAGATGGATGATATGATTTTAGTCTTAAGCTTATTGAGACTTGTTTTGTATTCCAGCATATGGTTCATCTTTTAGAATGTTCAGTGTGCATTTGAGAAGAATGTGTATTTTGTTGCCTCCATGTAGAATAGTCCTTGTAAATCTATTAAATCCATCTAGTCTAATATTTCACTATGGCTGCTGTTTTCTTGTTGACTTTCTATCTGGGTGATTTATCTATTGATGTAAGTGGGGTTTTAAAGCCCCCTAAAATTGCTGTGATGCTGTCAATTTCTGCCTTTAGTTCTGTTATAATTGCTTTATGTGTTTTGGTGCTCCTATGTTAGATGCAAATATCCTAATAACTGTTATATATTCTTGATGACTTGTCCCTTTTATCATTAAATAATGTCCATATTTGTTTTTGGCTTAAATTGTATTTTGTATGGCTACACGCACTTTCTTTTAGTTGCCATTTGCTTGGAGTATCATCCTCCACCCCTTCACTTTGAATCTATGTTTATCTGTAAAGCTGAAGTGAGTCTTCTGGAAGCAGCATATTGTTGGGTCTTGGTTTTTTCGTCCATCCGGCTACTCTGTGTCTTTTGATTGGTGAATGAAGTCCATTTACATTTAAGGTGTATTGTTGATGAATGAGAACTTAGTACTGCCATTTTATCTCTTGTTTTCTGGTTGCTCTGTGTTAGTTGTTTATTCCTAGGCTGACTTAAAAATTCTCTCTTTGTCATTGACTTTTGACAGTTTTACTATACTATGTCTTGGAGAAGGCCTTTTTGCACTGAGATAATTAAATGTTCTCTTAGCTTCATGGACTCATAACCCAGTTTCTTCCCCAGATTTGAGAACTCTCAGTTATTATTTCCTTAAATACAATCTTTTTTTCTTTCTCCTCTTCTACTGTGGGATACCACTATCATTATGTTGCCCTTACTAATAAAGTTATAGTTCTCAAAAATTTTCTTCATTTAAAAATTTTTAGTTCTATTTCCTCTTCTACCTGTATCATTTCTAGATTTCTGTCTTTGAGCTTGCTTAATTCTCTCTTCAATATGGTCTGTTCTATTTCTAACGCTTTCTAATGTGTTCTTTGTCTCATTTATTGAAGGCTTCAGTTCCAGAACTTCTGTTTGGCTGCTTTGTAGAGTTTTAATCCCTTTGGTAAATTATTCCTTCTGCTCATTAATTTTATTCCTGAGATCACTGAGTTGCCTTTCTGAGTTTTCTTATACCTCACTGAGTTTCTTCATGACAGCTATTTTGAGTCCTCTATCAGTTAGATTACATTGTCTTGTGTCTTTAAGTTTGTTTTCTGGAGAATTATGTTATTTTTGTGATTCTGTGTTACTGTGGTTTTTCACGGTGCTTGATAAGTTATTTCTGTGCTGGTGCATTTGAAGTAGTGAATACCTTTCTGGTTTTTCTTACCTCAGCTACATGGGAACATTCACACTTTTCACCCTCCACCTCTTCCAGAGGTTTTGTCCTGTACCTCATTGTTGTTGCTTGTGCCTCTGTGGTTGCTGATGACTTGCTGCTGCTAGTGTTGCTGTTGTCACTGAGATTGCCACCTGGGAGACACTGCTGGCAGGTACTTCTGGTTTGTCTGGAGTCATCATGTTCAAGGACTCTGTCATAGTAAGAATAGGTGGGGGAGGGGAAGCTTGGGTTGTGGGTACCTCTGCCATGTTCAAGTTGTCAAATTTGTGGGTGCCAGCACTGCAGGGAGGAGCCAGAGTCCTGGGCGCTTCCACTGCTGGAGAAGCAAGGTCTCAGGCTCTGTTGACGCTATTGCCAGTTCCCTGTGGCTGTGGGCACCATCATGGTTGGGAGGCTGGAGTCATGTGTGCTGCTCCACTTCTGCTACTGCATTGTCTGGGGCTATGGGCTCAGTTGCTGTAGTCGAAGATCCAGGATTGCAGGCACCACTTTCACTGTTAACCTGGTCTACCTCCTGTATGTGTTCCAGTCCACCTACCTTTTGATGAACAGATGTGTGGATGTCTTTGGTATCCTGGAGTGTTGGTCAAAGGAAACCTTGTAGAGTTATGGATATTTTACTGTTGTAGATTGAAGAGAGGAGACAAAAGGAGTGTGTTTATGGATATTTTACTGTTGTAGATTGAAGAGAGGAGACAAAAGGAGTGTGTTTTGCTGCCGTGATGCTACATCACCTGCCTCTTCAGCTTTTTTGGTGATTTTCAGCTGGACTGTCCTGTACTGGTAGATGGAATGTATTTCCCCAGTGAATGTGAAAATTACAATTTTCCTGAGAACAAATGCAGAGGCTAATTATGAGAAGACAAGTATACTCATCAGATGGGCTGCTCTCCTGGTTACCCAGCTACTTAGATTCTCTGTATGAGGACTCAGTAGCCTTTGTGAAGGCTGGAGGTTATTTGAGAGAATCAGTCTTTTTCTGTTTCAGTCTCTGATGCTGCCTCTTGGAATTTTACATACAACTATCTCACTCTCTTTAGTGAGAGAATTTTTTTTGTGGCATTATCCCAGAATCAAATGCTGCAGCTCTGATCACTTGTACTGGTCCAGTTTTTCTGTAGCTCTTTAATTTCTACCCTGAGCACAGCATGAGCATGCCAGTTCCCTGATCCAGCTGTCTCTGATCTTAGGGATTTTTCAGGATATTGTTGGAAAAATTCTCTTAAACAAACTTCCTCTTTCACATATACTGTTTCACATGTCTCTATCTATATCTATCTGTATAATCTATCTCTATCTCTACATATATTTGTATTAGGTTTCACATATATTTATATATATTGCTGTCAATTATAGGCCATATATTTTACATTGCCTAGAAATTTCTCAACCTTTTTAGTCCATGGAAAATTTTGTTTGAAATGCATAATGTTTGAGCCATATACATTAAAGGAATTATAACTTACGTGTGATAATTGTCATGAAAGTAATTGAGAAAGTTGTCCAACCATTGCCTCCGGTCTTTCTCCCTTTCCTTACAAATGGAGTGGAATGAGATAAATGAATCAGGCCCAGATGGTTAAAAAGGGAATTCTATGACACTTCAAAGAAAAATAATGCCAATGATAGAAGAACAATTCCCAAGCTTATAGACAGAAGAAAACCCTCTGAATTATTTTTATAAATGCTATTGTGTTTAAAAGTGAGGGTTTTGGAATCAGGCCACCTGGATTCAAATTCTGACCTCATCATTTACTAGTAGTACGATATTAAACGAGTTATTTAACCTCCCTGTGCATCAGTTTCTTACTATTAAAAAAAGAATAATAGCACTGCTTATACTGTTACTATAAGGCATAAGTGAATTAATACATCTAACATTCTTTGGATGTTTGGTACAGAGTTAAGTGCATAAGAGATATTTGTTATCATTATTTTTGCTGTTACTATTATTATTACTACTGCTCCTACTACAACTGACAAAATATTAAAAATAAATGTACATGTTAATCTCACTTATAAATAACTAGGGCACCTTTCTAATTTCAGTTAGCAAATAGAATTCAGAAACATTACAAAATAAAATACACAAGTGCCAAGTATGGCTTGTTTCCTATTAAGAAATATTAATATTGTCTTCAGCAAGGATATAGGAAGTGCATTTAATAAAAGTATATATCCATTTATGACTAAAATTCTTAATAGAGTAGAGATAAGTAGGTACTTTTATAGTATGGTAAAGATACATTTCTCATGTCATATTTAGTGGTGTAAAACCTAAAGTATTTTCACTAAAGCTATGAAAACAGATACCACTTTACTGTGACACTAAATCCACTTTGCTTAATATTGTTATGTCTATGTAAATTCTTGAGATATGAGTAGAAAAAAATGAGTTATACAAATTGAGAAAGTGGATGCCTGCTTCTTTGCAAATGATAAAGTATCAAACCTGAAAAACCAAGGTAATCAATTGAGAAACAGTGAATAAGTAAAATTATTCCATTATTTTGTTATAAGGTTAATATCCAAAAAAAATCAGTGCTTTAAAAGTTTTTTATCAGTATCAATGATTGATATTGATAACAGTTATCAGCGATTTTTTTATACATGTGAACAATATGTGGTCAGCTAATATAAAAGAAAAGATGATTTCATATGCAATGGCAACTACAAAAAGATAACAAATTGGGCTGGATTTAACAACAAATGTATACTGTTGATCTGAAGAAATCTCTAAAGCCTTTGCCTGATGTATAAAGACTTGAATAAATGAGAAGATGCATTCTTCTGAGGAAGACTTATTACTGGAAAGAAATATATTGTTCTTAAATTTGTTCTTAAATTTAAGTATACATTCAAGTCAATCTCAATACGTATATGAAGTTTATGTTTGGAATTGGTCAAGCTGATATATTCAGGAAAATACATGTCTGAGTAGTCAAGAAAATTACAAAATAGAAGATATGAGCTTGTACTATTCTTGCAAGATATTCACAAAGAAGAAACTTTATATTTAAAAAGAATTGGTGCTAGTTTATTAACAGGAAGAGTTAAAAGTAAGGGAGTCATACTGACTTTGCCTATGATTAAAATGTTATTTAAAATCAGTGGCAAAATAGGTTATTCAAAAACTACATGGCTGTAAGAAAATAATATGACGCTCTACCTTACTTATTCTACCAAAATAATTTGCAGAAGGATACAATTTAATAAAAGTAAAAAAACTGATAAATATACTAGAAGAAAATGAAATTTATTATTATTATTCTTGGTAGTGCTGTTATTATTACTGATATAGGAGAATGCCATTTTAAGCAAGAAACAACCACATACCAGAAAGGAAAAGATCTGTACATGTGACTACATAAAACTCATTTCTGTAAATGAAGAAATGTTTTATATGAAGTCAATAGAAAGGTGTCAACAGTAAAATAAATATTTGCAGCTCCTTTGTGAGATAGAGTACTAATTCATTTAACATATGAAAAGTCTTACAGATAAATATTCAAAAAAACCTGACAACTCAATAGAAAAATAAGGAAATGACCACAACAGACTGCAGAAAGAATAAGAAGTATAAATAGCTTGTAAATAAGTGAAAAGATCCTAAAATTGCTAACAATTAAATAACAGCACATTTTCAAATGTGAAATACTATTTTTTACAAAATTTGATGATTCAAAGGGATTCATGAGGGTGTGAAAACAAAGACAAAATGAGTTAGATACTCCAGTATCTAACAAAATTAAAATTTACTTACCATATGATAATTCTGCTTAAATGAAAACTGTTCTTTAGATATATTTATCATTCCAGCATTTTTATTTTTGTAATAGTCAAATTAGGAGATAACCCTAAGAACCATCAGCATCTGGTTAAATAAATATTGTATATCAGTGAAACCAGTGAATAAAACGAAACAGCACATATATGCTGGTAATGAAAAATCTCTAAAATAATTTAAGTGAATGAAAATGTAAGGGGCTGCATGTCAATTTGGTCATTCAGGAAGCAGATACCAAGATGGAAGTAGACATGTAAGAGACGTATTGGAGGAAATGCACGTGATATAGGAGGAGAAAGCAATAGGCAAGGAAATCCTTCAGACCACCATGCCTATCTGACACCTGAGAAGGTAGAAAGGGAAGGAAGGATGGGATAAAAAGAGTCTTAGACCACTGTGAGTTTAAAGAAAATTTTGGCCAGACATACAGGGAATCCTGAGGAATGGTTGCTAGTTGAAGGAACTCCATAATGGGCTAGACTGTGCCTTCACATGCCTCAGTCATTGAGGGCAGCCTGGGGAAGGTGTAGCCTCAGTGTGAGCATCCTGGTAGATCCAGTCAAGTGGCAGGTGGAGGCTGTCAGTCAACTCTGTTCACAGAAGGTTTTCTTCAATAAGATCTAAGTGGTGGATCTCCATAAGGCCAGCACAGTCTATTTCTTATGCCATGTAGATTTACTTTTCCAAACATGTTTGGAGGGCAATTCCTTCTTGATGTCTGTGGGCCTCTATTTCTGAAGGGAAATTTAGAAGACGAAAGTTAGAGGTGAATTATAGCCTACATTGCTTCCATTGGTCCTTGGGATATAACCTAAGGCAATTTCTTCCTTCTTCACTATAAATTCTAGGTTTCCCTTACCCTCAGCTGTCAGGATACCATACCTGTGGATCAGGCATTCTGTAAGCCTCTAGATACTAGTGCTGATCAAGGCTCTGCAAGCAGAAAAGGCAAACCCATACCTAGGATAGGTATCAATCCCCATATGGATGAAGTGTTGGACGTTGCAAGATGGAAGGATTAAAATGAAATTAACTTGCCAACAAGTGTCCATTTGACTTCCTTGAGGAATTGTGCCATATTGATGGACCAGCATAGGTGTCTGTTGTTGGAGATTGGACATGCAGAGGGAGCAGTAGGTAGATTAACCTTGGTAAGTGGAAGTTCCTGTTATTGGGTCCATGCATAGCCTACATATCTATTGTGACCATTTCATATATATGCCTGTCATGCCAGTTCTTGGGAGGCTGATGAGGAAGAACAGTTAACATGAACTGGTCAAGTCATTTTTCCAACCTGATTGTTTAGGATCTCTTCAGTGGTGGGTGCTTTCTGATGGGTATGTGTGATATAAAGATGTTCACACTTTGTGCCCACTGCCATCTGTCCCTCCACATATTCTACCCAAAGCCTCCTTATTTCTGATCTTGTAGTTTATTGCTTTTTGGCCAGCAAGGTTATTGGCAATTGCCTAGGAATCTGCACATATTCTCACCTCACGCTACTACTCTCTGCATACAAAGCCAATGACTAGGAGCAACATTTGTAGTTTTTCCATTTGGGAAGATTTTCCCCTCTCTACTGCTTTTCAAGGCTATTTATGAATGTAGCTTCATTGCAGCTACCATCCATTCTCTGGTTGTACCCAATATCAAGCTGACCTGTTCAAAAATCAAGCTTAGCTTTTTCTTCTTCCTTTAGCTGTTTGTATGTCATCTCCCTCCATAAAGCTATAAATTGAGCTGGGAGAGGGTTCCTGGTGCAACCATGGTAGGTGACATGTGGGTTGGGGCTACCTGCTCATGAGTAATACTGTTTCCTATACCTGAACAGGTTTGACCTTGGATATACCATTTCCATTTTTGAATGGATTACTGCTGGGCCTTTGCAACAGCATGCCTTGGTGGATCCAACATAACCCAGCTCATAATGGGCAGTTTCATTCACATGTTCACCCTGTGCCTCATGGTCAAACATTTCATGACTACCAGGAATCAGTGGCAGACCAGAAGCTGCTATTCAAAAGGCATATAATTCTCTGTTGCACATGGCATGGCCTTATTCCCAAACCCCTGCATTATGATTCTCTTGCTGGGACTTACCATTAACCAAGCATAAAAAAAAAAAAAAAAAAACTTTTCCTATAATGAGCCATAGTGAATTTTCAAGACTTTGTCAACCATATGTTCTTTGTTTGAACTACTCAACTCTGCTTTTGTAGTGTGAAAGCATCTATAGACAACATTCACATGAATGAACATGGCTGTATTTTTATAAAATGTTTTTTCCAAAAATAGTGGCATACCAGCTCAGCCCAGAAACCATGATTTGCTTATCTCTGCCATGAACTCCACAGTGAATTGTTTATCAAAATTGACAACTCCAGCTGCATAGGGCCTGCTGGGTCATATGGCTCAGCAGTTGGTCAGCTTGTATCACAGCCTGAACCTGTTGGAGAATCCTTCCCCCTCTGACCCCATTCGGAGACGGCAGACTTCCTTGTTACCTGATACATGGGCCAGAGAAGTATTCCTAGGTGTGGAATATGTTGCTTTCAGAATGAGTAGTGGCCCACCAGGTGCTGTGCTTTATTTTTCATTGTAGGGAATGCAAGATGCAGTTATTTGTCTTTTACTTTGAACGGTATAATTTGACCACTTAAAAATCTTTTGTTATGGCAAATCCCTAAATCTTTGTAGGGTTTATCTCTCACCCTCTGGACACATGTCTTATTAACAAGGCCATGAACTCTCTCAGCACTTCTTACTTTTCCTGGTCAATTGACAGGATGTCATCCTATAAATGATCAAAGTGATATTCTGTGGGATTGTCCCCTTTCCTTACCATTATCTTATAGCAGAAAGTGGGAGAGTTAATAGAGCCCTGGGACAAAACTATAAATAAATATATTTGTGCCTTTAATGAATATAGTGTTTCTAAAAGTGCCTTATCAGTGAAAGAGAAAAAAAATGCATTTGCCAAATCGATGGCAAATACTATGTACCTTAGGCCTTAGCTCTAGCAGTATTACCTTGGCCAGTACAGAACCTACAGTAGGGGCTACTACTGGTTGAGCTTGCAGCAGTTTACAGGAATGTTTTAGGATCCATCTGTTACTGCAGGAGCCAGACTGGCAAATTAAATGGAAATATGATAGGGGCAACCACTGCTTTAGGTCTTTAATGGTGGTAATAATCTTGCGTTCACCTGTGTTGTGATTTTTTACAAAGATGTATTAACTTGCCAGGGTGTAGGGGAATTTTGAAGGCTTCTGCCTACCCTTTCTCATTATTATAACACTTACATCATAAGACAAGGACCCCATGGAAGGGTTAGTCCCACTGCCAATTTTGTCATTCCTTGATTACACACTCGGGGACTGGGGACAGACCACTCTGTGGATCTGTGGGCCCAGTGGACTGACTGTAAGCTTGACTTTAGCCAGGACCCCAGTTATTACCTAGCCCCCAATTATGAATAATGATACTTTGTTTCTCTAGATGTAAGTGTCAACACAGACCTCGTGTGCAATAATTCTGAAAATGTCTGGGTACTCCACTTTCCCCAGTGTATATTTATCTTTATAAATACTGGTAGGTACTTTTAGGAACCATTACAGTATATATTTGCCACAATGCTGCAGGGACCTTAATCCTGAGGACTCAGTCATCTTTTGAGAATGGCTGGAGTGAGTGACCAAGGGGGACAGAAATAGACCAGAATGGCAACTAAGGGCCATATCACATCATATCACATCACATTGTATAACACCTTGATGACTCTTGTGGTGACTTTGACTTTCACACTGAATGAAAATGGAGCTACTTCAGGGATTTGAACAAAGGATTGAAATGATCTAGGTTACATTTTAAAAAAGCTTTCTGACTGCTATGTTGGATGTGGTTGTGGTGATCTGTTTGGAGGCTATTGAACCTCAGTGCCTGCAGTGGAATGTTGGTAAATGGTTGGAGTTAGGATATATTTTTACAGTAGATTCTTCAGTATTTAGCAATGAATGAGTGGTGAGAAGAAATATGGTTGCTTTAGAGTATTTTTTTGGCCCAGGGGATTGAGACAATGGATTTTCCTTTAATGGCAAAGAGGAAAGCTGTGGGTAAAAGAAGGGTATGAGTGAGAGGATATTTAGAATCCAGTTTTGAGCATGTTAAGCTTGAGATGTCTTGAAGATATCCAAGTGGAGATGGTGAGTAGGCAGGTGTTTGATATTTGGTGAGAGATGTGGTGAGACATATGTATTAGGAGTCATCGATGTGTAAGTGGTACTTAATATGATGGGGACTGGTAATTCCTTAAGAGAGACAGAGAGAGTCTAGTTATAAAAGGAAGACCAAAGATTTAGCTCTTGGGGTAAAGCGCTGAGAGACTGATGAAAGTGGAAGAACCAGCAAAGAAGAGTGATGTAGCAGAAGAGAAGAAATTCATTTATTCTTCCTAACAGTATAATCAGAAATGCACCCTAACCTACAGGGCACTTGAACATAGAGAGGTTAAAGTACCTGCCTAAGATGTCACAGGCACTAATACTGCAAAGATACCGAATTAATAATGATTATGATACTATTAGTGGTAATACTCAACACTTTCCTTCACTGTTTTATCTATCCAGGTGTCACTAGACTACTAGAAAGGGCTGAATGGCTTTTTTAGACCTTCCTGAAGTACTCAAATGATTAAAGAGAATTACAGTTTTGAATGAAGGGGATAAAATAAAAACTTGTTTGCTTCATATGCCTTTTTCCATGGGAAAAGCATCCCAAACCTTAAGGGGGCCAATTTTCAGACAAACCCTGTCTTAGTCAGTTTTGGCTGCCATAGCAAAACACCATAGAATAGGTGCCTTAGACAATGGACATTTATTCCTTACAGTTCTAGAGCATCTAACATCAAGATACAGCTGATTCCGTTCCTGATGAGCGGTCTCTTCCTGGTTTGCCTTATAGCAGTGTGCTCACATATTCTTTCCTTGATATTAGAAAGATCTGGTGTCTCTTCTTATAAGGGCATTAATCCAGTCATGAAGACCCTTCGCTCATGAAGTCATCTCACCCTAATTATCTCCCAAGATCCCCTCTAAAAATCACATTGGGAATTAGGGCTTCAACATACGAATTTTGGGGTGACACAAATATTCATCCATAACACACCTCTTTCAGTTGACTTTCCCACGTTTATATCCACTCTTTCTGAGAGAGAGACCTAGTTGAAAACTTTTTAGTGCAAATTTCCATCTTCATTAAAGCAACTCACATGTTATTCATGTGGTTTGAACTTTGTAACAATCCATCATCCTCCTAGCCCCATCCCTACAGGCCTTGTGCTCTCTTGCTTAACTTACTTTGGAAATCCCCTAAATCTACTGATTTGGTGACTCCTAATTCCTGTGTTTCTGTGATCCCCACTTTCAGTGACTCAGGGAGACCCATTCCACTGCCCATGTGAACGCTACCTCTATTGACCTTACAAATCTGGCCATCTCTACTCCTGTGACCTATGCTGAGCCCTTGTCTCCCACTTTTGATGATGATATAATTCTCATCCCTACTCACTCCATTCACTCTACTCCACTGTTCCTAAGATCTTTCTCAGGGACCATAACCCGCTGACCCTTTACTCCTGACCCCACCTTGATAGCACTTTACTCTCCACTACTGTTACCAAAAACCACATTCACACATAGCCTTCTTCACTCTATCCCAACTTACTTCTTGCCAGTTTTGGGGGGATTCTTGACCACAGCCTCTGGATTTCATTTAATAATCACTCTGCTTAAATGCTTGAGGAATTTATAAAATTTTTTTATTTGTACATGATACTTTCAACTTCAAAATCAAAGTTAATGAATGATACATAAAACTTCTTAGTTAAAAGCTTAAATGGTTCATTAAACAAATATGAAAAGCATTCAGCAAGTGTTAATATTGCACAGTTTTCAAGGATGCAGTGATGTCAGAGACAGGTGCTATATTATGCATGGGTTCTGTTTTTATCACTATTTCAACTTTATCATATTAGGAGGTCCTTCCAACTCTCAGTGAGACTACTTTTAGGGAACAAAAGGAAAAGCTTACTGTGCAAGAACATCAGTTTCCCATATAATGTTTCTGTTCCAGGATTTCTTCTGGAGACATCGTGATTTGACCAGAAACAGAGTATGCTGGATGCCCTTGAGGGTACAAAGATAGCACAGTCAGCACTCCTGTCTCCCAGCTCTGAAGACCCAAGTCCTTTGACAGCTGTTCTTTGGACTGTCTGTCTTCACTGGCTGTGGAGGGTAGAGAGTGTGCCCTTAAATGGAAGGCAATGGAAGCCCTTATGTCAGGTATGAAGAAATTTTCTTCTTAGTATCAGGACTACTTTAGATCATCACCTTTGAGAACCTAGCGTAAGTCATGTTTCAGAAGGTATAGGTTAGCAGAATGGTGATTTTTCCCCCTCTCAGATCCTTGGTTGGCTTTAGGGTGCTTTTCATGTTTATTTGTGACCATGATTCTATGGATCAAATAGTGTGAAAAGTCACAAGGGTGCCTAATTTGGAGATAAGCATTTTCTTATACTTTAATACTTAAAAAGCATGTCTTATCAAAATATCACCATGTTAAAAACTATATATTTTTGATATTTTAATCTTGAAGGAGTAGTTTTTAAAATCATTAATAGATTAATCAAATTTGACCTTGTCCAAAGCCTTGATTAAAATGGCCCTTTTCACCTGGTCATAAATTTCATTCCATAAACCATTCCTACTCAGACTTGTATAAGCTCCTGTGAATGTTTTCTTTTTCTTTTCTTTAAAAAAACATGCAGAGGCAAGTGCCAAGTTGCCAGGGAAGAAGAGGGTGACGGTTAAATGAGGGAAAAAAATTATATAATTTCTACTTTCAAAATTTGTTTGATAATGTTTCCTGAATTGATGCAGGCACTATTCTGGTCAAGTTTCTGTTTTTTTTCTTAACAGTATATACCTAAATAGCACTCTGTTTTGGAATTGGGAATCATGAAACTTTCATGAGTGTTTTTGCACGCAAGCATTAATACTCTTCTTCACAGTTTCAGAGTATGAAAAAAATACAGTTAAAAGAGAAAACAATTTGTAGCTTGCAGTCAAGAAGTGTATATTAATTGAAATAGCCATATATTTATTCTGTACAATTTGTAGCAGTGTACAATGATTTTAACTTCCTTCTATGAAAATTATTTACCTGAGACTTTATATAACATTCTATATTAAAAATAAAAAACAACATTCAGAATAATAGTTTAAAATATGAAGTAGGTACTTTAAATGATTTTATTTGAGTGTATCATGCACTCATATATTTTAGTAATTTGTTTTTAAAGCAGAAGGAATTGAGGCAGAGAAAAATGAAGTCCTTTCCTGGCAAATCTTCAACTCTTGCTGTTAATTGACATAGTTTTAGATGCTTCATCTGAAAAATCTATAATGAGGGCTTTCATTATGTGGAGGTGGTATTTTAAGATTGTTTGGGTAATGTGCCTCTGTTCAGATACTGGGTCTCTTTTGTAGTTATTGAGTATTAATTATTTTTCAAGTAATCAAGCACCTCCAGCTTTGTAATTTTGTTCCATGCATCAGGAATTGCACCTTTACCTATAAATTTACTGTGATATTTTTCTTCCAGCTGTGATCTGAAGTGAGAGACAAACCATTTCCAGTATGGCTGGGTGGATGTGTCTGGGGTGATACTCCATTTGGCATACTCCCCTCCTGCGTGTCGATAGTTCTTATATGGAATTTTCCTGCCATCTTCGAAACCCAAGAAACAATCACTTGCTACCATGCTAGTACAAAAATTAATGTTAAACTGATCTGTTTGATGCCAATGCCTTCCACTGAGAGCCTCTGGACGGTGGAAGGGAACACTATGGTCTCCTTCATGGGTGGGGATTGTGTTTGTACAAATTGCTCTACATAAGGGACATTGTTTCCAGCAGCCACAGAGATGTTCAGAGAGCATTTTCTGGATTTCAGGAACAATGTCTTCTACAAGCGTACACAAACACTTCTGTGCTGCTTTCTCCATTTCAGGATCCAAAGCCTTACTCATGGCTTCTTTGAGAAACTCAATGTCTTTTATCTCCTGGTGTTCAATGCTTACCAAGTCTTTTCGTGGAAAGATCAAGTTACCCCCCAGGTGATCACAGAACAAATCCAACCACTCAGACACTGTGCTGCTTTTGTCTTTAGCTATTGCTGTGGATGCATGAATGGCTGAGAGGATGGCATTCTTGATGTCATCTAAACTTATTTTTAAAAAAGTCTTCATTTTTTCATTTCTTTGCTCAGAACAATATCTTTTAATACAGTTTTCAATGTAATTCTTAAAAAATGATTCTGAATTACGAAGGTACTGCCAGTAGTTATCAAAATTTTCCTCTTCTGCCAGAGAGATGAGAATGTGTTTCTCCAGATTAGCCCTGTTTCCACTGAATGCTGGGCAGGTAGCTCGCATGTCCCCACCAATTTTGGGGGCCATGGTTTTCCTTACAGTGGTGGAGATAGCAGGGGTGAGTTTGTGCCACAGAAAATCAACAAATGTTTTGATTGAGGTTGCTCCTTGACAAGAGATCTTAAAACTCATGAAGAAATCATCTTTCTTGCTTTCTAGATAGTTCACAGGATCATTTGCTCTCTTGAATGCCTTGTGTATCTCCTTAAACTTCATGGCTGCACTTCGGAATAAACACAATGATAAGTCAATTTCATATTTTCTTGTAACTGTGTATCTTTCCTGAGTGGGAGCAGATTTCACCTCCTCATCTATGATTTTCAGGATTTCATAGAAATAACTTGGATGGTAATCATGCCTTTGCCTACTAATGCTGTTAATAGCTTCACTAAATTTTGAAATAATTCGGTCAGTAGTGATATTTATAGACTCCATATCCTGGGGCTCTAATGTCAGTGGATAAATGTTTAAATATCTCTTGTTCATCTTGATATGTTTGTCATATTTGATTTGAAACTTTTCTCCAGAATTTTTCTTCAGTCTGTCCATCAGCATATATTTCTCCTTTTTGAAATAATCCAAGAGGATGCTTTCAGAATCCACTTCAATATTAGGCTCTGTGACTGGCGGGAGATTTGAGGACACATCACAGACCCATTTTTCCCAAAGTGGGTTGAATTTCTCATGTAGTTCTTCCTCACTCAGTTCTGTGCCTTTACAGTTAAAGCCAACTTTCGGCTTTTTTCCAATAATTCCTTTTCATAACCAGATTTTTTGTTATCCAGTTTTTCTTGATTTTTTTTAAAGCTAATAAGTTCTTGGACTTTACTTTGGCTGTCTAAAATTAGTTTCTCTTTAAGGTTCATTAGCTTGTTTTCAAAATTTCCTTTCCACTGAACCAGTACTTCACTATCCGGATCTTCATTAAAGAATTTTTCAAGTTCTTTCTTGATGGCTTCATATTTTTCTGTAACTGGAGCCTTAAGCATGTGTGTTTCTGGTGTCTGGATTTTTCCGTTCTGAATCTGGTTGATCAGCTGGTCCTGCAAGGTCAGCACATGACTCCTCAGCTCCCAGGTCCAGTAGTTATACATGGTTTCCAATTTGCTCATGGCCATGACCTCTCTCGTGTTCCTGAAACTGAAAATAAAGTTCTCATTCAACAGGGGCTCTCCACAAATCTTGAATTCGGAATTTTACATCTGATATCTTCATGATGCTGCCCCTACACTCCTGTTTGGCAGCCAAAAGAATTCTACTTTTCAGCTCCTGGACGTTGTGGCTGTAACGAGGGTTGGGAGGGGCCATTGGAGGATTGCCATCCCAGAGGTGAGCAAAGTAGTAGACGTGAGTATTGACATCAAACTTAATGACATCACTAAAGCGGGTTACATCTGAGCACTGTTCTTCTTCAGCAGCTGTTGCTGCCATTTCATCTAGCCTCTGCTCTAGCCATCTTCGTCCTTCCATAGTTTGGTCTTTAGCTGTAACTTCCCCCACATTCTGATGGACAAAGAGGCAACTGGGAGAGATTTTTACTTGTTTCATCCTCAGAAAAGCTTGGACGACTATTTGTAGAATATCCTGCATTTCTGATGGATTTTCCCCAAAAATATTGATCAGAGTCAAGTTTCCAAGTCCAATGACAAAGGTTGCCAGCTCATTGTCCCGATTCTGGGACTTGTTGCTGAGTTCTGGGGCCCGAAGTCCTTCTGTATCGACAACAAGCATGAAGTCGAAACCAAGTTCCTCTGTGAATGTCTCCTCCACCTTCAGGAGCTGCATATAGGCCCCCCGGGTACAGCTCCCAGCACTGACAGTGAACTGCAGCCCAAAAAGGGCATTCAGCAGGGTGGATTTCCCTGAGCTCTGTAGGCCAAGGATTGAGAGAACAAACAGCCGTTTGTTTCCAAGTTTCTCAGATACCTGGTCGAAAACAGCTGCCACCCACTTTAGGGGTACATATGAAGCATCCCCATCCATCAGCTCAATGGGAACCCCAGATATCATCAGATCTGCAGCAATGTGGGGAAGGGAGAGAAGGAGACTATCACTAAAAGCTTCCCCAAAAGTAGAGGAAGCTTCCTCCAGAGCTTCATAGATCTGGCCAACTTCTCTGAGAATTTGCTCAGTTCCTAAGGAACAGTCACTAATCTCTCTGGAGATAGCTTCTATCTCACTTTGCCAGGCTTTCAGGGACTTACTTTTTGGTGCCTCTTGCTTTTCTTTTTGGACCAGTGACCACAAAGCCTTTTTCTTCTCATTTAGCTTTTCCAAGTGTCCTGCAGTCAATTTGTCTAAAAACACACTCAGCCATTGCAAGAAGTAGAGTTTGGTGTGAGTTTCTGAATGATTTTGGAGAATTTCAAGGACAGAATGTATTAAACTATTGAGAGGAAAGGCTCTGTTCAGCTGTTCCTGTCGTATTAATTGTTTCTCCAGTCTCAATCTCACTCTTGTGTTGTTCGATGCTCCGATTCCCCTTTTCTCTTAGATGATAGAGTTCTTTGTCCTTTTTACACCAAAGTTGCCACAGTTTTCCCTGAAGAGGTAGTAAGTTTTCCTTCATCTGAGATATTTTCACTTCTTCCAGTAGGGCCATTAGAACCTCTGCCTTTTCTTTGGCTTCTTGCAATCTCTCTGGTCTTCATCAATAAGCAGTCCTTGCTTGCGAGCAACTTGGGCACAATCCTCCAGGCTGAGAGTGGTGTCAGAGAGCTCTAGCAACCGTCTGATTGTAATTGTGAGCTCCTCTATTAATTCTGCTTCATTTCTGTTCCTAATTCCAATTTTCACCCTTAGGCCAGAAGTATTGGCCATCAGTTTTTCTTTATCATCAAGCAAACAGATTAAAGGTTTTGATGACTGACACAGGTCATGGATAATTTTTCGGTTTTCTTTATTGTCATCAGAAGTTGACATGAGGACCACAATGAGAGAAGAGACCTCCAGCAAAAATGTGAGTTGCTTCTTATGTTCCTTTGCATCTCCGTGAAGATTGGTGAAGGTCAAGCAGTTGTCAAATCTGTCCTCATCTTCCCCGCCAGGACAGAACCAGGCAACTTCCACCACACCTCCCATCAAGAGAGAGTTCCTGCTGCTCCCTTTGCAGTGTCGGTGAAAAAAGACATCATGCTTTCGTTTAGTGAGAAGACAGTTCATGATCTGAGATTTGGAGGCAGAGAAGTCATTTCCAACTCTAAGAAAGGACACAATGGGGGTAGAGACACGACACATCTGCTGATTCTTGTAATTGTCCTTCTGCTCCTTTGTTGATTTCCTTGCTTGCTGCCAGCTCCTCCTAATTTGACTGAGAGACCAGAGGGAGAATTCAATTTGAGAATTGCAGGGATTAGGTATGAGGAGGGGGAGGGCAAACTGACAAATGGAAAGTTTGGCCAAAATATATTGTCTGGAAAGAACATCTGCACAGTAAAGAATTGCCATCTGAATATCCATAGGGTGAATGTAGGGCGTCACATTAGGTGCTGAAGAATTAGTGAGACTATCATTGTCTTCAAAAAGGTCTTCATATGGATCGAAAGTGTCATTTTCTTGATTTGAGGTGCTTGGATAGACTTGCTTCTCTGTGTATCCACCATCTTTGATGATCAGGTATCTAAGCCCATAATCCAGCATCAGTAGCTTCTGTAGGAAATAGAAGGGAAGCTCCCTTTCAGAGCAGGGCTGGGTATTGTGCACAGACTTCTTGTAGATCTGATGGAAGTTAGCTGTGCTCATTTTTTTTGGGTAGTAATGTTCTAGGTCTAGACGCTGGAGTAATTCTAGGAAGGTTTGATTTTCTGTGACCTTGTGTTTGTTATTTTCATTATCATGTGATTTATGGGACTGTTTCTTTTCATAGAAGAGACTTTGCAATTGTTTTCTCACCTCATCCCTTTGCAATGAAGAGATGGTGTCTCCATAATCCCCATCAATGAGCGATCTCAGGTCTTTTTCTAGGTTTTCCCAATTATGATCTGCTCCAGGTTTGGAGAGGACTTGTACAACTTCTTTAGACAAAGATTGTGCCATGTGATGTCTTACCAATGCTAAGCGTTGTGTTTTCTCCTCTGGAGAAACAGCTTTGATGCCAGCTGTAGCTGTCAAACCTGTGAGTACCAGGAATGCATGAGCCCTGTAGTCACAAATATTTTTGAGCTCCTTGTATTTACCTTTGGCACTTTGCATTTCATTCAGTAGGAAGTCTAACTCATCACACCCCAGGAGATACTGAAAAGTATTGTTTACCCCATGATATCCTGCACCAGTTGCAATGGAAAGTAGCAAGATGTGTGTGTCTTGCTGCCCTGTTTCTCGGAGGTAATTCAAGAAGCAGCCAAGGGAAACGCTGACCTCATAAGTAGCCTTTACTTGAGCTTCTTCCACTGATTCTGTGGACTCAGATTTGGCCTTCCCTTCCATAAGGTCATTCTTGTTTTTTTCAAGGATTTTAATCAATTCAGAAAATTTGGTGATGTTGACATGCTCTTGTTCTGGCTCTGACTGGAAGATCCACTGCATAATGGAATCAGCCTGTGGAAAGTTTGACACTCTGTAGATGTGAGGATCCAAAAGGCTGCGCAACTGAGATTTGATAAATTCAGTTCCATAAATAGAAGATTTTTTGCAAAAGTTGACAGTATTTATTAGAAAATTTTGTAGACCCCAATCTGTGAGGCATCTATGAATCCAAAAGTCATAACTTTTTATTTTCTGAGTCAACATTTGCATGAAATGTATCAGCTTTTTCAGCTGCTCTTCAGGATCGGAAACCTCCCAGGATTTCACATTGTCTAGGAAAACAGTAGCTGCCTTCTCAGCATTCAGTAATTCTTCTCCCTCCTGGATCTGGGCAGTGAGCCCAGTCAGAGCAGTGTAGCTCTGTTTCAGGCAGTTAGCTACCTGAAAAGGATCCTTGAAATCACTTCTGTTGCTGGAAAGGATGATATCCCAAATGGGCACCAGCTGATTTCCCTGGTCAATGACACACCAGGTTTGATTATTGGCCACCAGGCCAGTTTTCCACTGTAAAAGGCCATTTGCTTCTGGTGGACCACCTGTCTGGACCACAGATAATTGCACTTTGGTTTGGAGATTTTGTAAGCTTGAGCTCTGAGAGGCTATTTTTGAATGAGACTGTGACACATTCACACCTGCAGCACCTTTCACTCCAAAGCCAGTGTAGCTCCCCGTTATATAAATATCCAGGGCCTCTGCTGTCTGCTGTTTGACTGCTTCCAGCTGCTCACTTTGGAAACCCTCTGAAATGGCTTTCCACCAGTAGATTCCTCCCAGGTGGAAAGGGCCCTGGTTAGCATGAGAGCCAAACCTTTGGAAGAATTCTTCAGTCCTGCGCCTCAGCAAGGGAAGTCTATCTGAGTCTGTGGGCTGACCCAAAAGATCTTCAATGCATTTCAGTTCCTGGAGAGCAGCCTTGGAGAATTGGAGCTGATCAACAGCAAAGTGGCAGGAGGCCAGCGGGATGTAGTTGAACTTGGTTGAGCAGAAATAAGAGTGCTTAGAATGTGACTGCCGTCTTTCCTCAGATTCTGAGTCTTTCTTCTGATCCATACCAGCTTTTAGGCTTAATCCCCAACCTCCACCCTTTGCTAAGGCAGTTGCACTGAAGCCCAGCTTCTCTATAGTCTGAGTGAACATGGATTCTGCTTGAGAAGATGTAAATTCTATTGTTTTCATCTGTGTACCCTGCTGTGGGCCACAGAGTGAGAACTCCTTGGGGACACTGAGTAGCTCCTCTCTCTTCTCTATCAGGCTCCCTTGGTCACTAGTTTTGTAAATTCCCTGCAGGGCTAGTCCTCCAGATGCATATCTCACCAGCTCTCTATCTGGGAGGTTTTTCCTGTGAGACAGTGTCCCCTCTGTGTGGTTGAGTTGTTTCTGCAGGTTTTCTGTGACTTCTTGGAGGGACTTTTCAGGAGGTGGCCAGTACTCTTTGGGGATTTCCAGTGCCTGCCTCAGCTCTTCCTCCTTTTTCCTCACTGCTTCTTCCTGCCTCTGTCTCCATTCTGAAAGCAACTCTTCTAGCTCCTGCAGAGTCTCTTCTGCCTGCTTCTGTTTTTTCTGTATTGTTTTCACCTGACACTCCTGTAACTGTGAAAGACTATTCGAGTGTGACTGGTTAAGCAACCTCTCCAGGGCTTTCTTCTCCCAAGAATGTTGTGTCAGGGATTTCAGCTTCTGGAGATCTTCCTCTTCTAGGTGTTGTAAGGCCTGGGCACAGGTCACACCCAGGTGTTCCTGCAGCTTTGGCAACCAGAACTCGACTGCCAGTCCTACTTCTCTCAGCCTCCCTTGGAGATCTTGCCCCCTTTTGCCTCTGAGCAGGGGCTCATTATCATCTCCTGTGTCCATGGCTGGGGGAAGAAAAGACACTCAATTAGCCTTATGTCATACTATTATACAGAACTCTGTGATAAATTTTCAGAAATCTGTTGCTTTTCTATACACTTCTAATGAGTTATCAGTAAAAGAAATTGAGGAGAACAATTCCATTTTTGACCACATCAAAAAGAATAAAATAGCTGGGAATCAAATTAACCAAGGAGATGAAAGACATATACTCTGAAAACTATAAAATATTGATGAAGGAATTTGGAGATGGTACAAAGAAATAGAAAGATACCCTGTGTTCCTGGATTAGAAGAATTAATGTTAAAGTGTCCATAGTACCCAAAGCAACCTATAGATTTAATGCAGTCACTATCAAACTACCTAGGACATTTTCTAAAATGTAGAACAAATAATCATAAATTTTATTTGGAAACACAAAACACCACAAATTCCCAAAGCATCTTGAGAAAAAAAACAAAGCTTGGAGGGGTCACGGTCCCTGATTCAGACTATACTACAAAGTGACAGTAATCAAAACAACATAGTCCTGGCATAAAAACAGACACATAAGTCAGTGGAAAAGAATAGCCCATAAATAAACCCATACATTTATGGTCAATTAATCTATGACAAAGGAGGCAAGTATTCTATGGAGAAAAGAGAGTCCTTTTCATAAGTGATGCTGGAGAACTGGAGAGCTACATTAAAGGAATAGATTAGTAAAAAATAGGCAGAAGACCTACATAGACATTTCTCCAAGAACACATACAGATGGTCAACAGGCACGTGAAAAGACGCTCAGCATCAATGGTTTTTAGAAAAATGCAAATCAAAACCACAATGAGGGATCACCTCACACTGATAAGAATGGGTATCATCAAATAGTCTATAAATAATAAATGCTGAAGAAGGTATGGATAAAAGAGTATATATGTATTTATAAAGAAGAAGTCATACACACACACACACACACAATCACACACACATCAACTATTACTCCACCATAAAAAAAAAAGAATGAAATATTGCCATTTGCAACTACATGGATGGACGTAGAGAATATTATGCTAAGTATAATAAGTCAGATAGAGAAGGACACATGCTCTGTGTTATCACTTATGTATGGAATCTAAAAAATTAAAGAAATGAATGTATATAACAAAATAGAAACAGGCTCATACACATAGAAAACAAACTAGTGGTTATCAGAGGGGGGAGGGAACAGGTAGGAGCAAAACTGGGGTATGGGATTAAGAGATAAAAACTACATAGGGAACTGTATTCAGTACCTTGTAATAGCTTATAATGAAAATAAAAGATACAAACTACTATGTATAAAATAAATAAGCAGCAAGGATATATTGTACAGCATGGGAAAATATAGCCATTATTTTATAACTTTGAATGCAATATAATCCATAAAAATGTAGACTCAGTATGTTATACACCTGAAACTAATATAGTATTGTAAATTAAATATAATTCCATAAAAAAGAATTTGGCCATAAAAAACAGCAAGAAGAGTGGAGCTAATGTACCCATAGAAAGAGAAAACTCCAGATATACCACCACTAAGAAACAGAATACCTCACATGTAGTCAACTAGCAAAGATTTAAGGAGGTGTCTACTACTTCAGATGGAATGTCAACAATGCTAAGCTACATGGATATGAAAAATCAAGGAAACATGTCATCACTGAAAGATAGTAATTCTCTAGTAACCTACCACAAAGGCATCCGATTCAGCAACCTGACTGATAAAGATTTCGTAACAGCTATTTTGAAGAAACTCAATGATCTTATAAGAATACTCAGAAAGGCAGTTTAATGAAGTTGGGGAAAAATAGGTGAACAAGAAGAGATAATTATTAAAGAGATAAAAATCATAAAAAAAAATGAGCAAACAGCATTTTGGGGGCTGAAGAATTTAATGAATGAAATGGAAAATGCAAGAGACAGCAAGTGCGTCAGAGTAAAGGGAAGACCCAATAAGCGAGTTAGAGGACAGGAATTTGGAAAAAATAAGCAAAAAAGAAAAAAGAAGCAGCGTTAGTAATGCCAACATGATCTATCAAATTGAGTTAAAAAAATTGGAATATTCAGGATTTCAGAATAAGCAGGGGAGAAGGGTGCAGTACTTTTATTTAAAGAAAATCAACTGAGAACATTCTACATCCAAGAAGAGAAAAGGCTCTCCAAACTCACTAAACTAATAGGGCACCCTATTATCTCAATGCAAAGAAACATTCTCTAACACATTATTAAGAAACTGTCAAAAATCAGAATACAGTGAATTGAAAAGCAGTCAGGAAAAAAGATGATAATGTGTAAGTTCCCCCCTTTAGGCAAACAGTGAATTTCCCAGCAGAAACCCTACAAGTTAGAGAGAGTGGAATGACATATTCAAAGTGTTGAAAGAAAAATAAATTGCCTGCGAAGGATATTTCATCTAGTAAAGTTATCCTTCACATATAAAAGACAAATAAAGTCTTTCCCAGACAAGCAAAAGCTCAGGGAGTTGATGATCACCAGACCGGCCTTGCAAGAACTCCTTAAAAGAGTTCTTCAAGCTGGAACTAAAAGACACTAATTAGTGAAATGAAAACATTCAACTCCATTAAAGATATATTTAGAAGTATCTACCTCTGTACTGGGATGATGTGTTAACCATTTAACTATAGTATGTGGTAATGAAAAAGTATAAAATATAACCATAGCTATTATAATAAATACACAACATAAAATATGTAAATTGTGACATTAAAAATAAGCAGTGGGGTGATGAAAGCATAGAGCTCTTGTAGGTGAACAAAATTAAGTTGTTATCAAATTAAAATGGACTATTTGATTTATGAGCTGTTTTTATGGAAGCCTGAGGATAATCACAAAGCAGAAACCTAGAGTAGATTCACAGAAGATAGAGAAAGTGGAAACAGCATGTCCCCACAGAAAATCACCAGTTTATGAAGGTAGGCAGAAACACAAGGAAAAGAAAAAATGTAAATATAAAACCACAAGAAAGCAATTGAATAAAATGTCATTAGTAAGTCCTTACAGATCAGTAATTAAATAGAAATGGATTGAATTCAGCAAAAGGCACAGAGTGCCTTGATAAATGAAAAAACCAAGACCCAACTGTGAAATGCCTACAAGAGATTCACTTTAGCTTCAAGTAGATAAACAGGCTCAAAGTGAAGGGATGGAAAAAGATAATCCATGCAAGTGGAAAGCAAGAGAAAGTAGGGGTAGCAATTCTTATATCAGACTAAACAGAGTTTAAGGTATAAATGGTACTAGGAGAGAAAGAATGTCAATATATAATGATAAAGGGATCAATTCATCAAAAGATACAGCTATCATAAATACATACACACTCATCATCAGAGCACCTAAATATATTAAACAAATACTAAAAGATCTGAAGGGAGAAATAGGCAAAAATAGAATAACAATGGGATTTCAGTACCCCACTTTCAGTAGTGAATATATATCATCCAGACAAAATCAGTAAGGAAATATTGGATTTGAAACATATATTAGACCAAATGGATCAAACAGACATTTATAGAACATTTCATGCAACAGTAGCAGCATACACATTCCTCTGAAGTGTGTGCAAAATATTTTCCAGGATAGAAGCTATGATAGGACATAAAACAAATCTGAGCAAATGTACAAAGACTGAAATTACATTAAGTGTATTTTCCAACACTGATGGAATGAAACTAGAAATCAACACCAAGAGGATGTGTGGAAAATTTACAAATACGTGGAAATTAAACAGTGCACCCCTGAACAACCAGCTGCTCAAGGGGCAATGAAATGGGATAGAACAAAAAATCTCAAAACAAATGAAAATGGAACCACAGCACACACACCATAAACCTATTGTATACTGCAAAAAATGTTCTGAGAAGAATGTTTTTTTTTAACAATAAATACATATATTGGGAAGAAAAAAAATCTAAAAAGAAACCTAACAGCATCTCAATGAACTAGAAAAAGAACAAATGAAGCCCAAAGTTAGCTGAAGTAAGCCAGTAACAAAGATAAGAGTGAAAATAGAGACCAGAAAAACAATAGAAAAAAATCAATGAAACAAATAAATGGTTTTTTGAAAAAATACACAATGATTAAATTTTAGCCAGACTAAGAAAGAGACTTATATAAATAAAATTATTAATGAAAGACACTAAAATTCATACCACAGAAATACAAGGATTCATGAGAGACTACTATGAAATAATTACATGCTAAGAAATTGGGTAACCTGGAAGAAATGGATATATACTTAGAGACATATACCCTACTAAGACTGAATCAGGAACCATTAGAAAATCTGGACAGACCACTGAGTCAGGAGAGTGACTTGGTAATCAAAAATGTCTTTCCACAGGCAGCCGCAGGACTAGATGGCTTCACTGGAAAATTCTAGCAAATGTTTAAAGAAGAATTAACACCAATCTTTTCAAACTCTTCTAAAAAAACTGATGAAAGAATATTCCCAACCTCATCTTATTACCCTGATACCAAGGCCAGATGAGGACACTGCAAACAAACTATAGACCAATATCCCTAATCATATAGATGTAGAAATTCTCAGCAAAATATTACCAAATTGATTTCAAGATCACATTAAAAGGATTCCATACCAGGACCAAGTGGGATTTATCCCTGGGATGCTAGCAAGTTTCAACATATACCAATCAATAAGTGTAATATATCACCTTAGTAGAATGAAATGTAAAAATGACATGATCATTGCAACAGATGAAGAAAAAGCATTTGATGAAATAAAACATCTCTTCATCATAAAAAATCCTGAATAAATTGGGCAGCAAAGGAACATAACTCAACATAATAAAGACCATGTATAACAACTCACAGGCTACCATTTTACTAAATGGTGAAAAATTGAAATGTATTCCTCTAAGATCAGGAACGAGTGCTCACTCTCACCACTCTCATTTAGTATGCTATTTGAAGTCCTAGCTAGAGCAGTTAGGTAAGACAGAGAAATAAAAGGTGTCCAAATTAGAAAGGAAGAAGTAAAATGGTCATGATTACAGGTGATATGATCTTATAAATCCTAAAGCCTACTAAAAAAAGTATTAGGACCAATGATTAAGTTCAATAGATTTGCAGGATATAAAGCAGCATAGAGGAATCAGTTGTGTTAATATACACTAACAATGAAACATGTAAAAGAAATAAAGAAACTATTGCAATCACAATAACATCAAAAACAAAAAAATACTTAGGAATAAATTTAACCAAGGAAGTGAAAGATTTATACGATGAAAATGACAAGATTTTGTTGAAAGAAATTGAAGGTGCAAACAAGTGGAAAGACACCCATGTTCATGGATTAGAAGAATTAATATTGTTAAAATGTCCATATCACCCAAAGCCATCTATAGATTCAGTGCAATCCTTATCATAATTCCAATGGCATGTTTCATAGAAATAAAAAAAAAATCCTTAAATTTGTGTAGAACTACAAAAGACCCCAAAATAGCCAGAGCTATTGTGAGAAAGAACAAAGCCAGCGACATCACAGTTCCTGATTTCAAACTATAGTACAAAGCTGTAGTAATTAAAATCTTGTGGTACTGGTATAAAAAAGACATAGACCAATGAAGCAGAGTAGAGATCCCAGAAATAAACCCTTGGATATACAGTCAACTGATATTTGACAAGAGAGCCAAGAACACTCAAGGGGAAAGTTTAGTCCTTTCGAAAATGGTACTGGGAAACTGGGTGAGCACATGCAGAAAAATGAAATTGGGCCCATGTGTTACAAAAATTAACTCCAAGTGGATTAAAGACTTAAATATAAGACTTGGTACAGTAAATATTCTAGGGATAAATGTAGGGAAAATCACATCCAAATTGGAAAGGAAGAGGTAAAACAGTCATGGTCACAGGTGTGAAGTGATCAACATTACTAATCACCAGGGAAATGGAAATC
Organism: Camelus ferus; assembly: GCF_009834535.1. Taxonomy (NCBI): domain Eukaryota; kingdom Metazoa; phylum Chordata; class Mammalia; order Artiodactyla; family Camelidae; genus Camelus; species Camelus ferus. Next base: position 54,836,044 of record NC_045705.1, on the reverse strand, counting down.
AAACCAGAATGTGAAACCACTTAACACCTGTTGAAACGGCTTTCATCAAGATGACAGGAGATAGTGCTGGTGAGGCTGTGGAGAAAAGGGAACCTTTGTGTACTATTGCTGGGAGTGCATGTTGGTCAGCTGCTGTGGAAAAGATGATGGAGTTTCCTCAAAAATTAAAAATAAGACTTCCATATTATCCAGCAATTCCACTTCTGAGTATATATCCAAAGGATGTGAACACAGAATATTGAAGAGATATATGAACTCTCATGTTTATTGCAGCATTATTCACAATAGCGAAAATATGGAAACAGCCTAAGCATCAGTCCATGGCTTAATGAATAAATGGGGTGTGATACACCCCCCTACACACACACACACAATGGAATATTATTCAGTCATGAGAAAGAAGGAAATCCTGCTGTTTGTGTGTGACAACATAGATGGACCTTGAGAGCATTATGTTAAGTGACGTAAGTCAAACAAAAATCCTTATATTTAGAATCTAAAAAAGCCACATTTGTAAAAACAGAGTAGAATGGTGGTTTACAGGGGTTGGAAGTTGTGGATTAGGGAGATGTTGTTCAAGGGTACAAAGGCCCTCAGGTCCTTGCAGTTTGGGAGGAAGATCACAGATTTTATTAACTTTGGTAGCTTTTGTTAAGTAAAATGTATGTTGCAATTTCTAGTATAATCTCACATAAAAGAGTAAAGAATGTGTAACTGCCAAACTATCAGAGGAAAAGTGAAATAATAAAAACACTTGATTATACAACTTTTCAGAATTTGTAGGATACAGTGCAAACAGTGCTTAGAGGGAAATTTACATTGAATGCATATACAAGAACAGAATAGAGATCTGAAATCAGCAATTTAAGTTTCTACTTTAGGAAATGAGGAGACAACTAAATCCTAATAAACAGGAGTATGGGGAGGGTGTAGATCAGTGGTAGAGCTCATGCTTAGCATGGACTAGTTCCTGGGTTCAATTCCCAGTACCACCACTTTAAATGAATGAATGAATGAATAAATAAATAAATAAATCTAATTACCTTCTACTGCAAAAAAATTATATTAAATTGAATTAAAAAATACAAACAGGAGAAAAGAAATGATGAAAACTAAAGTAAATGCAAAATTGAAAAGAAGAAATCAATAGAGAAAAACAATAAAACCATAATTTGATACTTTGAAAATGTGAACAAAACTGATAATTCAGACTATGAAAAAAGAGATAAGACACAAATTTCTAATATCAGAAATAAAATGGGTGTAATGAATACTAATATTACAGACTTTAAGAGGATGAAAAAAGGAGTACTATGACCAACTGTTTGCTCACAAATTTGATAAAGTGTGCCAGCTTCCTTGAAAGACATAGGTGCTACAAAGAATATATGAAAAGAAATAGATACTCTGAATAGGCTTTTATGTATTAAAAAATTGAATCAACATTTAACAACCACCACAACAGAAAGCATCAGTTCTAATGAGATTCACTGGTGAACTCTACCAAACACTGAAGGAAGAAATTGTACCAAATATCTATAATCCCTTTCAGAGGACAGAAGCAGAGGGAATACTTCCTAATTTAGTTTATGAGGTCACTGTTACTCCACAATCAGTCAGGGACATTACAAGAAAGAAAACTACAAACCTGTATCTCTCATGAAAAAATATTAACAAATTAAATCTAACAATGTATAAAAGAATTATACACCACAACCAAATGGGATTTATCTCAGGTATGCAAAGCTGATTCAACATAAAGAATCAGTTAATGTAATATGGCACAACAGACTAATAGAAAAATCACATGATCTTATCAATATATGGAGAAACACCATTTGACAAAATCCAACACATTATAAAAATCTGAGAAAACTAGGAGTAGGGGGGAGATTTCTGATCTTGCTAAGAGACATTTGCAAAAAACCTACTGTTAACATCATACTTAATGTTAAGAACCTAGAAGCTTTCCTTAAAAAAGGAATAGGTGAAGATATCCCCTCTCATCACTCCTATTACACATCCTGTGGAAGATAAGAAACTGAAATGAAAAATACAGATTGGGAAGGAAGAAATAAAACTGTCTTTGTTTGTAGATGACAGCATGATTGTCTATATAAAAAACTCCAGAGAATGAACAAATTTCCTGTAGCTGATAAGTGAACGTAGTAAAAATTGCAGGATACAAGGGTTAACACAAATTACTGTTTTTTTAAATATACCAGCAATAAACAATTGGAATTTGAGATTAGAAACCCAATACCATTTACATTAGCACCCTCCCCCTCCAAAAGAAGAAATACTTAAGTATGAACCTAATAAAATATGTGCAAGATCTATATAAGGAAAACTACAAAACTCTGATGAAACAAATCAAAAGACTATCTACATAAATGGAGAGATATTTCATGTCTAACACTGAGACATAAGTTTTTCCCAAATTAATCTATAGAGACAATGCAATCTCATTCAAAACACCAGCAAGTTATTGTGTGGATATCAACAACTTAATTCTAAAGTTTATAAGGAAGGCAAAAGACCAAGAATAGCCAACACAATATTGGAGGAAGAACACAGTCAGAGCAGTGACAACCCCAGACTTCAAGACTTACTATAAAGCTATAAAGTAATCAAGGAAGTGTGATACTGGCAAAAGGCTAGACAAACAGAACTGATGAACTGCAAAGAAGATCCAGAAATAGACCACACAAATATAGTCAACTTCTCTTGAGAAAGGAGTCAAGGCAATCCAATGGGGTAAAGGACAGTCTTTTTAACAAAGGGTGCTGGAATAACTGGACATCTACATGCAAAAAACTGAATCTAGACACAGACTTGATATTCCTCACAAAATTAACTCAGAATAGATCATAGACCTAAATACAAAGTACAAACTATAAAACTCCTTGGAAATAACATAGGGGAAAATGCTGGTGACCTTCAGAGTGACCATGACTCTTTACATACAATATCAAAAGCACAATGTATGAAGGAATAAGTTGATGAGTGGACTTCATTAATTTTAAAAACTTCTGTTGTATGAAACATACTGTTAAAAAAGGAAAAGATAAGCCAAAGACTGGGAGCAAGTCATTGCAAAATGCATATCTAATAAAAGGCTGGTATCCAAAATGTGCAAAGAGCCCTTAAGATATAACAATGAGAAAGCAAGCAACACAGTGAATAATGGTACAACATTTTTGAGCAGATAGTTCACCAAAAACATGTACAAATGGCAAATAAACATATGTAGAAATGCTCACCATCTTTGTAATTAGAGAATTGCAAATGAAAACAACAAGATACCACTGCACACCAATTAGGATGGCTAAAATGCAGAGCACTGACATCACCAAAGACTGATGAGGATGTGGAACTCTCCTCATGCATTGCTGGTGGGAATGCAAAATGTTAGAGCCACTTTGGAAGGTGGATTAGCAGTTTCTTATAAAAAAAAAAACACATACTGTTATCATTTGATCCAGCAGCCGAGCTACCTGGTATTTCTCAAGTGAGTGAAAACATGTCCACACAAAACCTCCCCATGATGTTTATAGAAGCTTTATTCATATTTGCAAACCTGTATGTAAACAAGAGAAACTTCAGTAGGTGAATGGATTAACAAACTGGTACATCCTTACAGTGGATTATTATTTAGCGAAAAAAGAATTGAGCTATGAAGATCTGAAAATACATGGAGGAACCTTAAATTACATTGCCATGTAAAAGAACCTAGTTTGATGGTGCTACATACTTTATGATTCCAACTATATGACATAGAGGAAGCCAAAACTATGGAGACTGTAAAAAGGTCAGTGGCTGTGAGGGGTTGGAGAGAAGTAAAACGGTGCCAATAGACTTGCTTGATGCAGGGTTGCCACTACAAAACTACAACTTATAAAACACACAGTATCTGTGAAACACAATAAAATGTAGTACTCCTGTATAGTATTAGAATGGTCAGAATCGAGATCACCGGCAAACCAATTACTGACACTGGTGTGATATGAAAGGAATTCTTACTCATTGCTTCTGGGAATGCAAATGGAACAACTACTTTGAAAGCCAGTTTGGTTTGTTCTTACAAAATAAAATATTCTTTTTCCATATGATTTGCTCTTATACTTCTTGGTAGTTACCTGAATTATGCCTCACAAAAATAGGCACACAGATGTCTATAGCAGCTTTATTTATAATTTCAAAATCTTGGAAGCAACCAAGATATCCTTTAGGAGGTGAATGGGTAAATAAACTGGGGTACATCTAGACAATGGAATGTTGTTAAGTTCTAAAAATAAAAAAAGAAATGAAATTAAATGAAAATGAATGAGAAGACATGGAAGAAAACTGAATATGTATTACTAAGTATAAAAAGCCAGGCTGAAAAGGATACATACTGCATGATACCAATTGTATGACATTCTGGAAAAGACAAAACTATGGTGCCAGCAGAAAAATGAGTGGTAACAAGGAAAGAATGAGTAGGAGGAGCTGAGAGGATTTCTAGGGCAGTGAGCCTACTCTGCATATTAAAAGGTTTGTTGCACTTCATTTGACATTTTTCAAAACCTATAGAATGTGGAAGGCCAAGATCAGGTCCCAATATAAACGATATACTTTGGGTAATATTGATGTGTGAATGCAGGTTCATTAGTGTAACAAATGGGTCACCTTGGTAGGGGATGTTGATAATGTAGGAGACCATGCGTGTATAGGGGCAGGAGCTATATGGGAAATTTCTGTAATTTTGGCTCAATTTTGTGTAAACCTAAAACTGCTCTAAAAATATCAGTTCATTACAAAATAAAGTTTACAGAATTACTTGGTTCAACTGACTACTTTAGGAAAGGTTTAGTATGTTTTTTAGTACCTGATAAAACTAGCCAACAAAAAAATCAGTAATTACAAAGAGCACTTGAACAATATGATTAACAACCCAACCTAATGCCTACATGTAGAACACTGCTCATGACATTGTTGCCATTGTGTCTCTAATGACTTCTAGGACACCTTCCTTCTGGCTGGGCACAATACAACTGCTCATCTGGGCAGGGCACAGCCCCATGTTTGGGGATTGTTTGTGAATAGCTGAGGAGAGGATAGAAGAAAGTAGAATATCTGGGATGAGGATATGAAGATATTTATTTGGACAGCCAGTCTAGGGATTAGCCCAAGACAGAGATGTAGTCTTCACCAGTCAGAACTCCCCATGAGTGTGGATCAAGACAGGATGTCCCAAATTGCATTCCTCACCTGATTTACAAACTTCCTCCTTTTGTTTTCCCATCATAATCATCCTATTCTAATTTTTCCCCAAGTGTCTTAGGGACAAAATTGTCATCTTTGACTTCTGTTTCTCCTTAGATCCCTTTGATGAGATATCATAGTATCAAATTTTTCCATCCAATTCAAACCCATGCATATACCATGGAGTATGTGTCAGGTGTTCTGTTAGAAAATGGTGTTACAGACATGAATAAGACATGGTCAGAGAGGTCCAGCATCAGTGTAGGAAGAAGGAAAATCGTAAGAGTAGTCTAGGAGGAGGGAGAAACACAACTTTAATTGGAGGTCCTCTAATCCTCACTAGATGAACCTCACTTCTTCGTTCTCTAGGGAATGTATAAGCTCCATTCACCTTTTTTGGAGCCTTGCTCTCTCACTCATCCTTCTTTCATACCTTGCATCTATCTTGCTCCCCTGGTTGTTTCACACCAGCCTCCAAACATGCTTAGGTATTCCCAGTCTAAATAAATGCAGGCTGGGGTTTGTCTCCTCCTTAAGCTCCCAGTCTCTTCATTCCTTTCACTGTAATATTATAGTGAAACATTATCTCAACAAATACAACTATATGATGGCTAAATAAACTAATAAATGTTCACTATCCTATTTTTTCATGAGTTTCAACTGACAGTTTTCCACAGTTTGCACTGAGGGCTTTTCACAATCCTGTCCTTCAAGCTCTAGTTACCAAATTAAGTAGCATTTTTTGGATACACTGTCATCATCTTACTGGTCGTTAAACCAGTGAAACTCTTCATTCTTGTGTTTATCTAAGCTAGTCTAATGCACTTAAGTATCATGGGCCAGAGTTAGCAAACATAAACCAAGGATGCCCCAACATTTATTTCACAGTGTTTACCAATAATGGCCTTCTGCCAAGTAGTGTTCTAGGTGCTGTGGATTGCTTGCTGAATTAGACAGAGATGTCCTTGCTCACACAGTGTGGGGAGACAGATGATTCACACATAAATAAATACACAAAATAATTTGTGATTCATGCTATGAAGGAAGTGAAAAGAGGGAAGTGATGGAGAGTAACTTAAGAGGAAATATGGCTACTTTAGAGTCAGTGGTTAGGCAATGCCTCTTTAAGAAGATGACATTGGGTGTCATGAAATGTAGTTCTAGTGCTGATCATGGGAATCTTTTGAGGCATCCCTCATTTGTTTTTATCCTTTCCAGTTTCTGGTAGAGTTTTATTTGGTTTGGTGTGCCCACTTTGTTATCTGTGATCCACTTCCTCCATTTGAACTTGGTATTGGTGTTTTCCTGATTGGATTAAGTATCATGGGCAGAAATATGTCTCACTCTAGTTAGAAACTCATTTTCAATTCTGACCCCTGCCCAATTTCCCCTTTAGGACTGCATATATGCCCCAGTTGTTTTTGTTTTTGTTTTTGTTTTGGTTTTTTCACTTAATATTAGATTTTATTTACTTTTTAATTTTTAAAAATTAAAAAAAATTTTTTTATTGCTTTGTAATCATTTTACAATGTTGTGTATGCCCCAATTGTAATAGAGGGATAGTGATATGGGCACACTTGTTTTCTGGACACCTGACACCTTATTTCATTGATCTACATCTATAATTTTGCATTTTTTGTTGGGCTTCTAGTGTAGATGAGGCATAGATTATCTTATATATTAATCTAGATCAGTTTGGTCATGAATCTGTTACCTATTTCATATCTGCACTGCCATTGGGTCCTCACCTTTGCTCTGGTAAATTCAAATTCTTTTTCCTCTCTTGTAATTCCTTTTCCACAGTACATCCAGAATCATCCTTTTGACATTTAAATTTACATCATTTATTGCCTTGTTTACAAAACTTTGAAAACTCTATATTGCCTTGTAATAAAATTAAAACAACTTCCTCTGCCATTCAAGACCCTTATAATTTAATAAGAATCATACTCTACAATTCCTTTCACAACCACTCCTTTTCCTTTTCCTAATACTTACCTCCTTCTCTCCCTTAGAAACCACACTCTGCCGTCTTCCTTCATTCTCATGGGATTCTTGACTCTAAATATTACCTTACATGAACCTTTCCCCCAACCTTTCCTGCCAGGCTCCCTGTATTCCTTCTGCCCTAGTTTAAGTTCCTCCTTTTTTGTGAAGCCCTCCATTAATCTGTAAGTTGAGTTAGTAGCTTTCTTTTCTGTGCTGTTAACAGTACTCGGTACTTATATAAGTTTTCAAACTGTTTCTTAATTATCTGATTAGATTGTGTACTCCCGTTCTTCCCATATTTGTTACTATTAATGGATCAATGACCATGTCAAATTCATGTTTTGTCCTTTACAAGTCTTACATCTATCCTTGTGTCTGTTTTCAGCCTCTGCTCCTTTTGACTTTTTTTTTTTTATCACTGTTTCTTTTTCAGTATTTGTGTCACTTCTTATACCCCTTTTTCTTCCATTTCTTTTTTTCTCCTCGGCTTATTTCTTCAAGCCAGGCTCCTGTTTTCAAGCTGTTCCAGAGATAACATGGATATTGAGTTCCTTCCCTGAATGTCTCAGAGTTTTGGCCCATAGCTTTTAGTTTAGACTTTGGCTTCCTGTGAGGTAGAGGAGTGATTTTAAGATAAAATGAGGAAGAAGGAAAAAAAAAAACCTCAAACCAAACTGGTTTTACTGTGTTTTAACATTTGTTATTATCTTGTTAAGGCTTAAGGATCTTGAATTATATGTTTAATCATAACTCTCAAGTTTAAAAATCATCGTAAGAAGGGGACTACTGATTATAAAATGGGTTGTCCTGTGTGTGTATGTGTGTGTGTCCCCTGGGTGGAGCCTCACACCTATAAGCCCTATTCATCACCCAACTGTCAGGGTCAGCCCTGCGTCTTCTACCCACTACTATGGAAAGGCTTTCAGTTTCGTTTCTCTGTCTTGCTCTCATTTCCCAGAAATAGTAGTTGGTTTTTTTGTTTTGTTTTGTTTTTAAAATCAGAAGTGCCTTGGCAAGGATAGAAAGCTTTTCCACATAAGGAAATGTTGCAGGGTATTATAGATCCTGACTTGACTTCATTCTTGCAACAGAATTTTAATTTGGGGAAGCTTGCATTGGGGAATGAAAGGAATGATCAAGACAGAAGGGCCTAAATTAAATCCATGCTTTTTCTTTTCTTTTTACTTTGACGTGAAACTACATACCACAGCTGTAGTCAGGAATGCTGATCCTGTAGGTTACCTTTCAGAAGTAGCTTTCTGTCTCCTGGTGTTCCTGCTGTGAGATAATGGGAAATATTAGCCATGGAAATTGCTGCAACATGGAGAAAGACTTTCATCATTTTGGTAGAGACGGAAAGTTAAGGGAGATGCTGGGTCCCTTTTCTGCTAATGTTTTAGCAAATCCTGTTATTTTCATGTTGTCTCAAAATGGGGAGACTTTAGGAGACGTGGGCGACTGTGGTCCAAAGAGGGCCTCTTCAGCCTTTGAAATCCCATAGCTGTTGACCTCCAAATAAGTTAGGAAGGAACCAGACAGGTGGGACAGAAGCTGCAGCTGCTTTTTCTTTCTAAGACTTAGGACTAAGCCTGTTGAGCTAGAATTCTCATAGTTGTCAATTCAAAGACATAGACAAACTCATGTAGACTCCTCAATGATAGACAGTTTGCTTCAGATTTGGATAAATGTTGTCACTGGGAGCTGAGGAGGGAGTCAGTGTGTGTCCTGTTACACTGTCAGGCTCCCTTCCCTCTTCACTCTGCCTGAGTAAGCTGTGCTGGGTGTTGTGTAGGAGTTGAGCATTCCAGCAGACATTCTTCAAGATGACCTTCCCTGAAGGGAGCTGGCAGATTACTGATATATCCTCATATTAGGAGATGATCTGCCAGTGACTTGGGAGCATCAGTTTTTACCCCAATGGACACAGCCTTTGATCACGAAGCAGAAAAATACAAGTAAGATTTTTATATTGATTAGAGAAAGTATGATATGGAAATCAATCCATGTATTTAGTCCTTGCTAAAGACTAAGTCCCTGGATTTATGTAACCTAATAAGATGATCTCTGCTCAAGATAATGCAAAGGCCTTTAATAGGTCTAGGTAGATCCAGAACACACTATTATCTTCCTTAGGAGGAAATCACCTTTAAAGCTAAGGTGTGTACCAAGATCCCTCCTTTCCACCCCTGGCTAGAGTGTCTGAGAAGAAATCCTTTGAAGTCACCTAAAAAGTCAACTTTGTCAGTTCTAGCAAGGATCTATTAATAGCCACAGAAGTACATCCTTATTCAAGACCATGTTTTCTCTTTTCACTGACTCATTCTCTATGAAAAATATATACAAAATAGTGTGTATATATGAGCACTGTGTGTAAGGCATTTGTTCTGATAGTTTCCAAAGACAACAAGCCATTCTTTGTGGTTTGTGTGCCTCAGAGGTGATGTTGAGGTTATGTGAATGAAGAAAAAAATTAGAGACATGGGTGGTAGGAAGAAAGGTAAAGAAGACAAGATGTCCTTAATTCTTGTCAACTTTACTGTTGCCTACAGAAGAGGACTTGGGGGTTGGAGGTAGATTATTTGCCCACACTTAGCAGTGCTGAAAAGATTTTGACAGTGGATTCTTCTCGTAGTCTATCATACAGTTTTAGTCTATTTCAATGACAAATTATAGAAATAGATTTAAAGAAGACATGCATCTATTCAAAGAAAGGCACAGATTTCAGCAAAGTAATGCACTGTTAAGGATTATAATGTCCTCACTGCTCTGCCTGATTGAACTGGACTGAGTTTTAAACCAGTTTAGAGTTAAAAGTATGAGTTAATATTTCAGAGTAGTTGTTCTCAATCTTCATTTTGCATAAGGATCACCAGAGGACATCTTAAAAATGTGGTTTCCTAGCCCCACTCATGGAGAACCTGACATGAGAAGTCTAGCTTATTGCTGAGAAACTATGGCTTTTATAAACACTACAACTTTCATTTTATAAACTCTGCCAAGTGTTCAATCACAGTGAAAAAACACTATTCTACAAAGCTATTTTTAGTGGAGAAAAGGTAGGAGCGTAAAAAATAAGCCTGCTGTTCCTGATGGACTGAAAATGAAGATGACTCATTTGAGACATTTTGCTTCTTAGTTTCCAACTGAAGTATTCTTTCTGTCTCAGTATTTGAATTAATACACCTGATGGTTCAACTATTGCATGCTGGAATATTTAACTAGGGATTTTCAGAATTTAACTTCAAAGGATAAAGAACTGGAAAGTGTTATAAAGAGCTATCAAATTCTTCAAGGAGGCAGGCAGGCTAGGTCCAGAAGTGCTGCCAACATGTGACCAACTTTAATATGGTCTCCAGAAAGAGAGATCAAAAAGGATGTTGGAGAAAAATCATCAAAGAAACAACAGAAGAACATTTCCCAGAGCTTCCGTATGGCCTAATTCTTTATAATAAAATTATACATCAAGTGTTGTGCAGAATTAACAACAACAACAACAACAACAACAACAACAAAACAACAACAACAACAACAACAACAACTCTGTTTAGATATATCCTGGAAATTTTCTCATACTCTTAGAATAAACAGTGAAGTGTTTAAATATTAAACAGATGATGAAACTGAGTTGTTCACACATAAATTATAAGCAGACTGATGTCAGAATTCCCAGCAGCAGCACGCTATGACTCCATGATATTACAGCAGTATTTGTAGAATTCTTAAGGAGTATGATTTGGAACCTAAGATTATCTGTCAGCCAAGTTAGCAAAGGATAAAGTAATGCCGATAGTATAAATAATTGTTGTAGAATGTAAAAATTAAAAACAATTGTAGTTAAAATTCTACTAGTTCAATATAGGAAGTGGTGGTATAGCTGACGATAGTGTATGTGTGTGTGTGTGTGTGTGTTATGTCTGTGTGTGTTTGGTGGTGGTGAAAGTTATTATGTACCAAGTTGATAGAAAATTATTTTTGAATATATCAGATAAGAATGATGATTAGTTATGACATAATGGTGATTACATTCTAACTGGTATAATAATACAATGAAATAAACCTCAGTAGGTATCACAAACGTAGAAAAGAAAAAAGTTCAAACAAAACAAGAAATTATGGATACATATAAAATAAAATGACAATAAGCCATGTCTTCCATTCCTTTGCCAATAGAACTGTGTGCACATATGCACCAAGACATATACACTAGAATGTTTATAGCAGTATTACTCATAAAAGTCAAAAACTGGAAACAACTCAGATGTCCATTCACAGCCAAATGGGTAAATGAAGTGTGGTATATTCATAAAATAAAATGTTTTACAGTAATTGGAACAAATTTCACAGCAACACACAACAATATGGGTGACTCTCACAATTTTAAGTTTTGAAAGAAGCCAAGTACAGAAGAATGCATACCATATGATTCCACATGAAGAAAGATAAACACCTGGCAAAACAAACTTATAATATCAGAAGTCTGAGTAGTGACTAGTGTAAACCTTTAGGAAGTAGAGAGGATTAATGATAAAAAGTAGATAAGGGTATGAGAGATTGTTCTGGAATATAGGCAGTGTTCTAATAGTCCATTTGGTCATGCTTATGTGGTCATTCATTTTGTGATACTTCACTGAAATGTAAATGCTAGTATGCTCTAATCAGATAGCATGATATTCTGTCTGGTTTGAGAAGTCATTGGCAGGTGGAGGAGGAAGGATCAAAGAGACCAAGAGAAAGGACCAAAGCAGTCTGTATTGTCCCTATGAGGATGGTCAAATCAACCTGTGTCCTTCCGAATTAAGTAATTTTGCAGGCAAATGTTTTTTTGGATATTGGACTCATTTTCTGTAATGACATAAACAGAAAGCAGACAATCTCAGACCTTAAATGACGAAGCCCCTGAGAACTTGCATGTTATTTCTTGAGTGGTCTGAGAAGCCTGGACATGGTCAGTCTGAGTTAGATTTGAAGGTACAGTTGGACGGGAGTAGAGAAAGACTTCTATTCCTTTGGAATAAGAGTCAGGCCACTGGGAAGTAGTGACTGACTTAGGCTTATTAATTGACTTATCCTCTTTAAAATGGAGCACACAATTCTTTCATTAGTTTCTTACTGTTTAAGAAACACACAGATAAAGTAGTGTGGACATCAAAGTGACAGAACATGCATCATTGCATCAGATAAGAACTTGTATTTAGAAATCTTCTCTGACGTCCCCTAACTCAAAGTTTCCCTTCTAACTATTACACGACCTCAGGTTCTGGACCTGTGTGAGTAAAGAGGGAAAACTGGGAGAACAGGCTTCTCAGCTATATTCAGAAATTTGTTGTGGAAGGTATATAATTGCCCATGAAGATGTTATAAAAGCTTAGATACTAGTTCATTTTTCTAACCTATATTGACCTCTGTCTTGTTAAAATTCATGAAAACTGTTAATTCCAACTTACTGACATCACCAAGAAACTTTGAGGAATTCATAAGTCAAGACGTCTTCTTTCAGAGATAGGAATTTTTCCTTGACTTTGTTCGAAGTAAATTGCATATGCATATGTTTAGGTGTGCATGTAAGAAAAAGAAAGAGGTCATTACATTGCCTGATTTTAAGACTTACCCTAAAATAACTAAGAATAAATCTAACCAAGGAGGTGAAAGAATTATACATAGGAAACTATAAACCATTGATGAAGGAAATTAAAGAAGACTTTAAATAATGGAAAGATATCCCATGCTCCTGGATTGGAAGAATCAATACTGTTAAAATGGTCCTACTGCCCAAGGCAATATACAGATTTAATGCCATCCCTATCGAATTACCCAGAACATATTTCACAGAGCTAGAACAAATCATATTAAAATTTATATGGAACCATAAAAGACCTAGAATTGCCAAAGCATTACTGAAGGAAGAGAAAGAAGCTGGAGGAATAACTCTCTCAGACTTCAGACTATAGAGCTACAGTCATCAAGACAGCATGGTATTGGTACAAAAACAGACATATAGACCAATGGAACAGAATAGAGAGCCCAGAAATGAACCCACAAACTTTTGGTCAACTAATCTTCAACAAAGGAGGCAAGAATATACAATGGAATAAAGACAGTCTCTTCAGCAAAAGGTGTTGGGAAAACTGGGCAGCAGCCTGTAAATCAATGGAGCTAGAACACTCCCCTACACCATACACAAAAATAAACTCAAAATGGATCAAAGACTTAAACATAAGACAAGATACAATAAACCTCCTAGAAGAAAATATAGGCAAAACATGATCTGACATACATCTCAAAAATGTTCTCCTACAACAGTCTACTCAAGCAATAGAAATAAAGGCAAGAATAAACAAATGGGACCAATTAAACTTACAAGCTTTTGCACAGCAAAAGAAACCATAAGTAAAACAAAAAGACAGCCTACGGAGTGGGTGAAATTTTTGCAAATGAAACCGACAAAGGCTTGATCTCCAGAATATATAAGCAGCTCATACGACTTAATAAGAAAAAACAAACAACCCAATCCAAAAATGGGCAGAAGACTTCAACAAGCAATTCTCCAAGGAATACAAATGATCAATAGACACATGAAAAAATGCTCAATATCACTAATTATCAGAGAAATGCAAATCAAAACTATGATGAGGTATCACCTCACACCAGTCAGAATGGCCATCATTCAAAAATCCACAAATGACAAATGCTGGAGAGGCTGTGGAGAAAAGGGAACCTTCCTACACTGCCGGTGGGAATGCAGTTTGGTGCAACCACTGTGGAAAACAGTATGGAGATTCCTCAAAAGACTAGGAATAGACTTAGCATATGACCCAGGAATCCCACTCCTGGGCATATATCCAGAAGGAACCCTATTTCAAATTGACACCTGCACCCCAGTGTTCAAAGCAGCCCTATTTACAATAGCCAAGACATGGAGACAGCCTAAATGTCCATCAACAGATGACTGGATAAAGAAGAAGTGGTATATTTATACAATGGAATACTATTCAGCCATAAAAGCCAACAACAGAACACCATTTGCAGCAACATGGATGCTCTTGGAGAATATCATTCTAAGTGAACTAAGCTGGAAAGAGAAAGAAAAATACCATATGAGATCGCTCATATTTGGAATGTAAACAAAACAAAACAAAACAAAACATAAATACAAAACAGAAACAGACTCATAGACATAGAATACAAACTTGTGGTTGCCAAGAGGGTGGAGGGTGGGAAGAGACAGACTGGGATTTCAAAATGTAGAATAGATAAACAAGATTATACTGTATAGCACAGGGAAATATATGCAAGATCTTAATGGTAGCCCACAGAGAAAAAAATGTGACAGTGAATATATATATGTTCATGTATAACTAAAAAATTGTGCTCTACACTGGAATTTGACACAACATTGTAAAATGATTATAACTCAATATAAAATGTTTAAAAAAAAAGACTTAACCATAAAGCTACCAAGAAGATGGTATTAATGAAGACAGATACAGATCAGTGGAAATAGAACAGTACACAGAGTCTAGAAATACATTCATACATGTATGGTACATTGATTTTCTAAGAGGAAAGGGAAGTCTGTTCAACAGTGGTGCTCAGACAATTGGGTATCTGGGTGGAAAAGCATGAACACTGACCCTGCTTTACACCACACCCAAAATAACTCAAAGTAGACCAAAGGCTTAAATGTAAAAGCTAAACTATTGTACTTCTGGAAGAAAACAAACTGAAAAATATTCAGAACCTTGCAGTGGGCAAAACTTTCTTAGGACACTAAAATCATGACTCATAAAAAAAAAATTGATCAATAACACTTAATCAAAATGAAAAAATTTTGCTCCCTGAAATGTACAGTGACAATTAAAAATTATTTAAGTATAGTCACTTACAACGTGTCAATTTCTGGCCTATTGCTTAATGTTTCAGTCATACATACTAAAACAATTTAAGGCTTCTGCTCCTGGTGGCCCCTGGTGGCTTCATCTGGGTTGGGCAGAGATGTCAACTTGGCCCCTTGGCTGAGACCAGTGAGCCTGGGAGGAAGTAGACCATTAAACTCCTAGTAATTTAGATGTGGAAAGCATTCCCTGTGTACAGGATTCTATCTTAACATGGTTCATTAAGATCTGTTGTGGCTGCCCTTGGATATTTTTTAACTAGTAGAAGTAGAAAATTGTGTGATGTTGGAATAAGAGGATTTATCTTGGTGACTTTAGGAGGCTGATTCCATTGTAGGTATAATTATGCAAAGCTAAGAATTGCCAGAGAATGGATTGAAAATAAGATTTTATATGAAAGAACCCATCTTGATCCTGAAAGAAAACAAAGCAATGGCAGCAGCAGTGGCAGCAACTGAGCAGTCTCCAGCACAGAAAATGCAGATAAAACTCACTTCAGCAAAGCTGAGATCAACTACAGAAAACATTTTATGCACCATAAGAAGGCTTTCAATCAAGTAAAGTATGTGTAAGTTGTTAAAAGGAAAAGAAAATTTAAAAAGCTAACTGAAGAATAGGAGAAAATATTTTCAATGGGTATACCCAACAAAAGACTGTTATGTAAAGACTCTTCCACTTCAGTAATACATAAGAGGATGCAGTAAGATTGAATAGACAGTTCATAAAACAAGATACTGAGTGGTCAATAAGTGCATGAAAAGATGGTGAACATCATTAGTCATCAGGGAAATGTGGACTAAAACTGCAGTGATGAAACAGTACACACTCATTAGAAAGTCTCAAGTTAAGGCTGACAATATCAAGTGTCAGGCAGGATGTAGAGCACCTAGAACACTCGTCACTTGTGGCAGTAACTACTTGTTTGGCAATTCTTTGAAAAGTGAAACATGCACACACCATACAACTCAGACATTTCACTTCCAGATACCTATCCACGTGAAGTAGAAATAAATGTCCACGCAACAATCTGTGTATAGACGGTCATAGCAGCTGTTTTCATAATAGCCAAAAACTAGAAATACCCTAAATGTCCAAAAATAGATAAGTAGATAAACAAAATGTAATATTCAATAAACTACTACTTAACAATACAAATGAATAACTACTCATACCTGCAACAACATGGTTGAATTTAAGTTATTATGCTGAGTGAAAGAAACCATCAACAAGATCATACTTATTGTATTGTTCCATTTATATAAAATGAAAACTAATTTATAGTAACACAAGGTGTATCAGTGGTTGCTTGGGGCTAGGGCAGAGGGAGGGATAGAGTGTAAGGGCCACTAGGAATCTTTTGGGATGATAAAATTATTTTGTATCTTTATGATGACAATGGTTTCAAGGTTCTAGTGGTTTCAACTTGGCAAAATTCATCAAAATGTATACTTTAAGTGGATGCATTTAGTTGTGCATAATTTAATTTTCAATAAAGTTGGCGTAAAAAATAGAAACATTAATTTTAAACCAGGATAGAAGAAATCACATGATACCTTCTTCTAAGGGGCCTTTCAGTGCGAGAACATAGGGCACATTCACGTGGGAGTATATGCTCACACTTAGACATGACATTCCTGAGACCATTTCACCCCCATATTCGAACTGGCTTTCAGACCAGTGAGACTTCTGGGACTTACTTGAACTACTCTGAAGCCATATAGCAGGAGACGAACTTTCTCCTTCCCTTGGTTTTTACATTTTTGTTCTGGTGTGTCTTGTGATTAGTAGTAAACGCCTTAGCTACAGTTGAAACATGAGGCATTGTTTTGAGGACAGAAAGGGACTGAACTGGGACCTGGACCAGGGGCAGCCAAGTGCTAGGCAGGTGTTTGGGGATAAGTGAGGAGACTGACGAAAAAAGTGGAATCCCTGGGGTGCCAAGGGAATGAAACCAGCATAGGAACAGCCTCGGACAGAGTTGTGCTTCTCACCAGCAGGGGCCCTTGAGCTACAGTATAAATAATTTTATCCCAAATTGGACTCACCGACTTCTTTCCAAACCCCTTCATGCTTTTGTTTTCTCAACACACTCATCCTACTCTCATCTTCCAAGCATCTCAGACCCAGAGAAAGTCTAGTTTGACTCTTCTTCATTCACTCCTTCATTCCCCACAATCAAACAACTCATGTTTATAATTTTGCACCTAATTTACACTGACTGGTCTACTCCTAAGTGCCAGGCACTTTGCTAGACAACGGAGTTAGAAAGATAAATAAGAAAAGGGTTGAGTGGTCCGTTGAACCCACAATACAGAAGCATTGAGAGGAGACGAGGAGTGCAGGAGAGATTACACGAAACAGAGTGTTAGTTGAGGCTCCTCTCACTTTTGGTGACCCCCTTCTGCCTGCCTTTCTAATTGTAGAGTATAGAAGCCACGTTGTCAGAACTTTCTCACCTTCAAAGATTTTCACCATCCAGTTAAGACTCATATCCATCCTTGTGTTCTTCACTCTTGTCCCTAAGGAATAAACATCCCTGACCTCTTTGCGATACTACTCTGTCCTCTAAATCCTGCCCCTTCTCACCTCCCCTTGGGCTTTTTTTTTTTTTTTCTCTATCTCAAGTCTAAAATATCTTGAGTATCTTTTGTGGTTGACTCACTTTGGACAAGAAAACATAGTCACTTCTTCCCATTCTGTTTAAATACAGGTTGGATATTGCCTCCTCCATAAGCTATTATCTTCTTTATATTTCCTTTATTGCCACATTTCTTAGAAAAGAATTTGAAATTTAGTACCTGTAGCTCAATAGAAGTTTGTTGATGAAATGTGTTACTGAATGCATCCTATCCATTTCTTATTCTTTCGTCTCACTTCTGCCCTCATCTTTTCCTAGAAAAAATTCTCCATAAGCCTGTTACTCCCATTCTAATTAGCCAGTCCAGGGAGCCTCTCTAACTTTTTTATCCTCTTCAGTCTAGGGAGCTCCTTTTATTGAGTGTCTCTGACCTCTTGTACCCATCATGATAATGTGCCTTTGAGTGAACTAAATCATACAAGTACCATGGATTGGAAGTTTGGCAAAGATTTAAAAAATATCAGCATTATTTCACACATATCTTTTGAGGGCTTTCAGCATGCTGGGAAATGTTCTAGGTTCTATATGTTGATGGATGAATGAGACAGGCTAGATCCCTGCCCTTACAGTGTTTACCTCCAGTGAGGGAAGCAGATCATAACCTTGGAAGTATTTGAATGAGCAAATAATTTCAGATTGTTTTAAGCGGTAGGAAAGAAATAAGCAGATAATGGGATGGAGAGTAACGTGATGCTGCTTTTGATCATGCAGTTAGAGAATATGTGTTCAAAGAGTTGTGACTCTGCTGCTAATTGTGAGCTGCTTTAGGCTCTTTATGCAGTGTCCAGCCTTTTCCAGTTTCTATCAAATATAATGATCCACCAATTCCAGCTCTCGGTATTCATCTAAAGGGGAAAAAAGTGCCATCTTGGAAAGCTCTCCCTTGTCCCCTGCCAGGTTCAATCCAGCATTATTTACAATGGCCAAAGTTGGAAACAACATAAGTATCCATCAACAGATGAATGGATAAAGAAAATGTGGTATATTCATAATGGAATGTTAATCAGCAGCAAAAAAAAAAAAAAGAAAGAAATCCTGCCATTTGTGACAACATGGATAGACTTGAGGTCATTATGTTAAGTAAAATACATCAGAGAGAGAAAGATAAATACTATAGGATCCCATTTGCTTTTGGAAACTGAAACCAAACCAAACCAAACCAAAAACAAAATCACAGATACAGAGAACTGAATGGTGGTTCCAGAGGTTGGGGGAGGGGTGGGCAAAATAGGTGAAGGTGGTACAAAGGCACGCATTTCCAGTTATAAAATGAATGAGTCTTGTAGGTGTACTGTACAGCATGGTGACTATAGCTGATATTACTGCTTTGTATATTGGAAAGCTGCTAAGAGAGTAGACCTTAAAATTTCTCATCTCAAGAAAAAATTATAACTGCATGTTGACTAATGTTAACCAGTTATTGTGGTGATCATTTTGCAATATATACATATATAGAATCATGTTGCACAACAAACAATTATTAAACTAATATATGTGAATTGTATCTCAAGAAAAAAGAAAAAAGAAGTAACAAAACTTTAGCTTGCCTCTTAGTCCCTGCTTCCTATCACGCTTTATTATTCCTTTAGCTCCTCTTTGGACTCTTGTGTTGAATGGCTTATTCAATTAGAAACTCATCCTAAATTCCTAACTCTAGCCATTTGGTGGTATTCATTCCACTTTGATGGGGAAATGATGATGTTGGCACCTTTTATTTCTTGGAAGCCCATTTTTCCTACTTCTTCCCCTAAATTGTGGTCCCTGTTAGATGCCTATTAAATGCTGGGCATGAGTTTGCTGGGCATTAGTCTGCTCTGTATGAGAAGCTCTTGAAACTGTTACCTCTATCCCTGCTGTGGTACATCTTTCACGTTGCATCTTTTTTTTTTTTTTAACATTTTTTATTGATTTATAATCATTTTACAATGTTGTGTCAAATTCCAGTGTTCAGCACAATTTTTCAGTCATACATGGACATATACATACTCATTGTCACATTTTTTTCTCTGTGAGCTACCATAACGTTTTGTGTATATTTCCCTGTGCTATACAGTATAATCTTGTTTATTTATTCTACAGTTTTGAAATCCCAGTCTATCCCTTCCCACCCTCCGCCCCCCTGGCAACCACAAGTCTATATTCTCTGTCTATGAGTCTATTCCTGTCCTGTATTTACGCTTTGTTTTTGTTTGTTTGTTTGTTTGTTTGTTTTTAGATTCCACATATGAGCGATCTCATATGGTATTTTTCTTTCTCTTTCTGGCTTACTTCACTTAGAATGACATTCTCCAGGAGCATCTATGTTGCTGCAAATGGCGTTATGTTGTCTGTTTTTATGGCTGAGTAGTATTCCATTGTATAAATATGCCACATCTTCTTTATCCAGTCACCTGTTGATGGACATTTAGGCTGTTTCCATGTTTTGGCTATTGTAAATAGTGCTGCTATGAACATTGGGGTGCAGGTGTTATCCTGAAATAGGGTTCCTTCTGGATACAAGCCCAGGAGTGGGATTCCTGGGTCATATGCTAAGTCTATTCCTAGTCTTTTGAGGAATCTCCACACTGTTTTCCATAGTGGCTGCACCAAACTGCATTCCCACTTTCACATTGCATCTTGAAACTCATATGTAAATCAACTTCTTGTTTTCAAAACTTGAAAACTCTTCATTGGTTTATGATATGATCAAATTACTTAGCCCTGACATTCAAGACCCTTCATAACCTGGCAATAATCAACCCAGTTCCTTTCACAATCACTCTTTTTCCTTTCCCTTCTTTCTAGTTCACCGTCTTCTGTTAGAAACTACAATCTGTCATCTTTCCTCAACCTCATAGTTTTCTTAACCCTGTATGTTGAAGGGGAGCAGAATATGCTACCCTTAAATCTGCCACTTTGGCATGTGGATTGTTTTGAGCTGAAGGCAGTTAAGACTCAGCAGCCTCAGGAAAAGCTTTTTACGTCCCCTTGTACTGCCTAAAAGAATTTATATAGAGGGCCTATACCAGAAAGAGCTATTGCCAGAGATAACTTTTTGTATCAGCAAGGTGTAGCTGCATGGCATGGCAAACATTTATTTACCAGTCATTTGCTCTTCTCATCTTCCTGTCAGCTGTCTTTCTTCCCTTTGAAGCCCTAGACCCCTACTTTCTACTCCTTAGCTTGGGATGGTATAAATACTTCAATTGCCTGACTGCCTTTGATTCTTCTGTCTTGATCAGTATCCTGTAAGTATGTAATTACATTTGATTTTCTCCTGTTAATATGTTTTACATCAATTCAATTATTAGACCAGCCATAAACTCTAGAAGGTAAATTGTTTCCTCTTGAATTTTCCATTACATGAGTGCTTCCCAGGACACTATACTAATGCAATTCAGGTTTCTCCTTATTTGTGAAGCCTTTTATTAATCTTCAAGCTCAAGTTAATATCTCTCCTCTCTAACAATGCTAAATTGTTCCTGAGTCCTTTATTCCTGGAAAGCAGTGACAGTTAAAGAATTCCATCCACACTTTTGTGTTTTGGGAATTAGTTTACTGCAAGGAGACACCTTTTTCCGAGGTGACTTGGATAAGACTCCCTTGTGTGTTCCTTTATTACTTATAATGAGTCTGGACACTGACCTTTTAAATTCCCATTCCTTGCCTCATAAATGGCTAGCTGAGCTGTTTGTCCACCTGATCGATTGAAACTGCTTGAAACTAAACGTTAGTTAAGCTTCTCTCCTTTCCAGTTCCCTTAACTTTGACCCACCCTCCTTCTGACCCAGCATACAACCTCTCTTTAATGATTCTTACTAAGAAATCATTCCCTAATCATCCCACTCCCACTACATTGTGTTCTTTCTAGACTTCTTGATCTTTTACCATAAAAGAAAATTCTTTTCTGCCTGGCCTTTGAGATGCTTGCAGCTCTATGTTTGGATCTTTTCTCTGTGACAGTAGTCTCTTTCCCCTTATTGCAATAATGCTTTCAAATAAAGTCTGTTTTTACCTAAGCCTAGTTGTATTTTTATTTGTTAATACAAATTACTGAATTATTTAATTGTTTGTTTCAATAACATACTCTGTTTCCGCCAGATTTGAAGCTGCTTATTGGAGCAATGAGAATGCCAGGTTCATATTTATGTTCTTAGCATGCCTTAATCTGCTTTGTCTCTGACTGTTCCCTATGCCTATTTCCACCAATTTCTGTTTCTGTTTTAGTCTCTGATTCTGTAATTGTGTCTCTCTCTGTCTACCCCATTTCCCTCCTTTTCCTTCACCTACCTGTCTCCTTGAGGCCAAGCTCCTGTCTTCAGGTTGCTCCAGAGACTAACAAGAAAGTGGAGTCGATTCCTTCCCCGAGTACGGTAGTTTGCTGACTGAAATCTGCAGCCTAGATTTCCGCTTCCTCTGTGGTGGAGAGGACTGAATTTATACTCCAAGCAGGAAAGAAAAAACTGGTTTCACTTTTGTTTTTGTTTTTTTTCTTTTTTAATTCAGCTGATTTAAAGGAATCCTGCTTGCTTACTTGTGTATTTATTTATTCATTCATTCATTCATTCATCTATATTGTGATTCCTGGGTGTTAAAATTACTGCAAATGGAACACTAATGTTGTTATGTGTGTGTATGTGTTTGTGTGTATGCCTGTCTGTCTGTGTGCACATCAGTGGGTGGGTGGAGTGAGCACAAAATTATCAACATTGTAGAAACAGGATAGGGAACAAATTTGGGAGGAGACAGGGGTACATGTCCTCAGGGAAAATGCTTTAACTGCATTACTGTTCTAGTTTTAAAGTCACTCAAAGACAGAGGCATGCATGCTACCAGTGCTAATGGAACTTGTCAGGTTTTATTTCCTGTAAAAGACCTTTTTGCTAGAATTAGCTGGGTTTTGTGTGTGTGTGTGTGTGTGTGTGTGTGTGGTTGATTTGAAAAGTAAGAAAATTTTTAACATTGTATCAGCTGATTTGAATAACTTAACCATAAAGTGAGCTAAACTCTGAAAAACAAATTATTGTTTATAGTGATTAAGAGAATTTCACTGTTCTCTATATTTTATATGAAAGCTTTTTAGTAATGTTAAAAAACTGACAGTGTTCCCTCATGCCTGAACTCCATGTAAAGCATTTTGTTTTGATTCTTATCTTTCTTTATGATTTAATTCATTATAATACTGCTTGTAGATCAAAACCTTCTGTCCCATTATTCTTCTTCTATTTCAAACTCTGTATGTCTGACACACACGTCTTCTTCCAGGTGAATTGATACCTGTTTTTCCCAGTTCTGCTGGAAATTCTACTCACATCATTTCACATTTCCCCTTCCCACTCCCAGTACAGCCTCACATCTCCACTACATGGACTTACACTGAGCTCTTCTGAGCTGTGCTCTCAGAGCACTAATTCCACTCTTATGATGTGCCTGTCACATTGTGCTACATTGTAGATTGTCTGTCTGATTTCTTTCATCCCCCAAACCTCAAGCATCCCACCTCCCTGTGCTGCTTCCAGTTGTGCAGGATCTGTCTTATCCACCTTTATATTCTTAGTTCCAGACATAGTGCATGAAATACATAGATGAGCAACATGTATGATGATTGAAATAAGGAAATTAGCATATCTATCTGAGGTTGTTTCCTCAGTTGTATGTGAGGCTATTAGTAGCTATTTCAATGAGTAGACATGAAGCACAAAGAAGGTGTAAGGAGGGCTGGCATGGTGTCCTACCAATAGGACTTACCTTTTCCTACTTTTAGAGTAGGAACACAGGTGTTATCTAATAAGCAAGAGTCTTAATGTCAGTCATTAATTTGAGTCCAGGATCCAATAGTTACTAGCTATATTAGCTTACGTCTTGGGTGTGAGGAGGGTGACCTAAGTAAGGAGAAGCAGCTGAGTGGTGGAATGAATTTGTGCCAGTAGCACAATCTCCCTCACGTAACATTAATGAGGCTAAAATGGGACAGGTGAATCTTGCCCAGTGCTTGGCCTGAAGCAGATATTCAAATACGAATTCTTTTTTTCCAAGCATGTAATTGGTTTGAAGATCAAATCTATCAGAAGAGACATCAAGGGGAGTGTCTCCAGCTGCAGTGTTCCCTTCAGTGTTTAATTTGAACCTCTGAGTATTTCCAGTGTATAAATTAGTGAATGGGGTAAGGCAATCCCGTAGACTGAAAATCAGATTCATGAAAAAGTTCATTTCACCACATAGCTGCCTCTTATTACTCAGGTCAACCCCCCCATACAATTCACAGTTGGGTTTCAATTCCAAGAAATGTTTGTTTTTATCATGAACAACAGTTAAATGATTATTGAATGTTCTCTGTAAGATATTTTCTCTCAGCCTTTTTCCTTTTTTTTTTCTTTTTTTACTGCCAGTTTTTAACTTAAGTTCTCTTTGAAAAATTCTAGCCTTATTCTGAATAAACTGAGGGAAAAGGAATTCACCCAGACCTCCCCAGTGATACTAGAGAGAGCCAATGACCCATCCAGGGGCCCATCTAAGTTGGAACTCAGGTGAGCCAAGAGAGGAGCCTCGGGTACAAGGGAACTCAAGAGTGAGGGAGTGTTCAAATTTTGCAGTCTAGGTGCCTCACTTGCTTCACCCTAATTTCAGACCTGCTTTTAGCTTTGACTGAAAATCCTGAGGAGTGGGCCACTCCATCTCTAGCCATTGATTATAGAGAGAAAGGCAGCTGATATCACCGAGTCTCTCCTGCCTGCCCTTTTTCACTCCTTCTTTCCTTCTAGCTGGCTCATCTTTTGCTAGGAGAATATATCTTTTAAGGGACTGTGTTAGCCTCTTCTGAAATCTGGTGAGTGACTCTTGCCAACAAAGTAAGGGATCAGGGAATATTTTTCCTCTTTCCCTCTTCTTTCTTTTAGCTGGTCAAATAATTAAAGTGATATAAGACAGATTAACAGGAGAAAGTAAAATTTAACACATGTATATGGAGAATTAAGCATAAGAAATTCAAAAGACAATAAGGCAAGATGAAGTATTTTTATACATCATATTGGACTAAGGAGAAGGAGATAGGGGTCTGAGACTGGAAAGGGAAGTAAGGTAATTCACAGGGAGATGTAGAGATTTGATATTTGTTAGAGAATGTTTGCTGGGCCATCTAGGAACAATGGGACACAAAGAGGACTTTGATCAAACTGGCCTTGCTAAGTCCTCCCTGTCTACCACACCTAGTTCATAGTACACTATAGTTATTTATAGTGATACCCCTCCTGGAACAGGATGTCTATTAAATTCATTTAGAAAGTTAAGTGGAAGTTCAAAGGTTCTTCCTGAGTCTTTTGGGACTTGCTTGTTTTCAGCTGAAAATAATCTGCCTGCCAGAGTGGTACTGCTTTGAGCATGCTGCCCTAACCCCATGAAAAGAGTGAGACCAATAAAAATCAGATAGTCCTGGTGTTTTAGTAAAAACCCTTTCCTCCTTTGTTTCAACACCGATGTGTAGGGGCTTTCCCCACACCAAGCGATTCTGCAACACCGGCTGGGTGTCTTACAGTTTAACTTGATTCTGACACTATCTTCCTGGAAATATCTTCCCTTATAATTTAAGGGCTCAGTCCCAGGAGACCCCTGTTGGCTTCAGATGTCAATTGCAAGCAGTAGGTCCCCTCAACTTCTATATGACTTGGTTACAAATCAGAAGTTCCAAGACCTCCACTCCGGGTTTGATGAATTTGTTAGAGGAGTTCATAGAACTTAGGGAACAGTTACTTATGTTTACAAGTTTATTAAAGAATGTGATAAAGGATACAGATGAACAGTCAGATGATGAGATATGTAGGTTGAGGTCTGGGTGGGTTCTGAACATCAGAGCTTCTGTCCCTGTGCAGTTGGGGTGCATCCTCCTCTTGGTATACGGATATGTTCACCAAACTGGAAGATCTCCAAACCCCACAATATCATGATTTCTTAGAGCCTTTCTCATGTAAGATTCATCTGTCATTAATTCTATTTCCAGCCCCTCTCCCCTATCTGGAGAATTGGGGTTGGAGACATGAAATTACAAAATTTCTAATCATGGCTTTTGTTGTGGGACACAGTGGGGCAGCCAGTCGGTGACATGGTGATGTGTGGGTTTGTAGAAGAATTTACCAGATAAAGTATGGAAATAGAAAGGAGTTTATTAGGGTGCGCTGTCATGGACAATAGCAGACCACACAGACAAGCGATGCTGTGTGAGTGCCAAGGCCAAGAACAACGGAAAAGTTTAATAGTTATGCTGCTACAGGCAACAGTGGACCACACTG
Organism: Camelus ferus; assembly: GCF_009834535.1. Taxonomy (NCBI): domain Eukaryota; kingdom Metazoa; phylum Chordata; class Mammalia; order Artiodactyla; family Camelidae; genus Camelus; species Camelus ferus. The sequence continues at coordinate 54,810,017 of NC_045705.1, read as the reverse complement.
GCAAGGGGTGTCTGTGTGAGCACCTAGGGCCAGTTTTTGGGGTAGTTTATAAGGTCAGGTCACAGGGTTCCTGATCGGCTTGTGCATGAGTTGCTGATTAGTTGTAGGTAAGGTAAGAGCTTTAGGGTCCGTGAAAGGCAGTGGGGTTTGACTCTGATAAGGTAGGCGTTACCTGAGGCTATTAGTTTGTTAGGGGAAATACACCCAGTAAAGAATGTCAGACAGCCCAGGAATGGGGGTTGTTGGACTTTGAAAACATCATTTGGCCCAACATTCCTCCCTGACAGATTGGCAGGGACAAATCTTTGGAACAGGGGCGAAGGCCTCTTCTTCTGTATCTACCTCCTGCTGAACTCTGGGCATTGTGCCATCCCTGCCTATCGTGGCAATCTTTTTGGGGTTATGGAGCATCAACATCCTGACAGCCTCAAAGGTGAGAGCAGGAGACATCAGTGGCATCCAAGGGCTGCATCACCAGGATGTTGGCTTGGTTCATGGTGGCAGTTGGGTGTATTTATTCCTAAGTTCAGGAATCTTGGACTTCAAAGAGAGACAATCATTTTTGTAAGAGGAATACAACACAAAAGTAGGCGGATGCCAAGATAAATAGCTTAACCCAGTAAAACAGAGGATATTTGAGAATGTCTGAAAATAAAGACCTTATCCCTTCAGAGATCTAGGAAAAGGCATTGGAGAACCAGGCAGAGACCTGTTCAGTGACTACTTTTCTGTAAGCATTGACATACCTGACTCATTGTGGGTAAGAGTGTAGCACTCAGTATGTATAACTGTGAATGGGCCCCTTTGGGTGGGATGTTAAAAGCCATGTGGTTTTGTAAGACAGCTTTCCTTAATAGCCAAAGTAGATGTCACCATTAATGATCTTAGTGTTTTTCTGGATATAAGGAGATGCAAGAATTTGGGTTCATAAAATCTCCTCAAAATGTCTATCTGAAGGCCCTCTTTTGCCAGTTTCCCCAGAGTACAGAGTGCCTCATTCTTGATTTCCACCCTGAACTTTCAGGCTGCGCTGAAGGTCAGCAACTTTACTTAATCCTTGTGGAGGCAGATGGCAAGTGCCCTCTTGATCATGTAGTTGACCATGGCTTGGAAAGCATTTCATGACCATTTCATCCCATGGTGCTAGGAGTGCTCATTCCTAGGTCAGGCGAGGATTTTGTTGATAAGCCACTCAATGTGCTATTACTGGACTAGGCCTTATTTACAGTAGCAAAAATCTCTGGACCACCTGTCTTGCTGTCTGTTATGGGCCAGAAAAATATCCCTCTTTTTGCTCCTTCCTATATCTAGAGTTACACCATTATAATCAGAAATCTCCCATAGAACTGTATATCTGGTAACTGCTTCAAGTCATTACTTCTTGCTCTGATTGAGCTTGAGTAACTTTTTATGCCCAGAGTTAGAGAAAGTATTAATTAGCCAGCTCAGGGAATCTCACCTGTTGCCAAAAGATCAGCCCCTGTCCCTAAGGAGTCAGATTGAAACTCAGAGACAGGATCTTGGAGCTTAGAAGAAAAGAGAGAGCTTTATTACTTTGCCAGGCAAAGGGGACTCACAGCAGGCTAGTGCCTTCAAAACCGTGAACCCACCTTGGGGATGGGGTAGGATGATTATAATAGCCATAGCTCAAACAATAAAACATCGATAACAATCAACAGAATCATTTTCTTGTCATAAGACTTAGAGTTGTGTCATGGTGCCGCCAGGTGACCAATTCTGTTGAGACTAGTGGTTGTCACTTTTTCAATCTCTATCTCATGAGCACCTGGGGCATGGTCTTTTTTTTTTTTTTTTCCTCCCCTAATTTAGCTTATTTTGTAGGTTACAGTTCCGTGACCTTCTCTCTGGAGAAAGACTCAGAAACCAAGCATGATTATTACTTTCAATTACTGCAATAAAGTAGAAACAGTCAAATTAATAGCTTTCGTTTTAACAATGGGCCTGGAACTGTGAGTAGCAACCGATCAGTCAGATCAGTTCACCATTTTAAGCATAAAAATAAGCAATCTGCTAGCCTAAATGTGACCATTTTATTGATTCTCCTTCAAATCCCCACTGTCAGTTTCTCTCATTCCATTTCTTTGGAAATAGGGAGATGGGTGTTATATCTGTCTGACTGCTTCGTGCTGAACGGGGGCATTGTCTGGGAGTTTTTAATGGAACGAGCGAACCTGATCTTGTCATGTGGCTGGGGTTCAAAAAGAGCCTTAGTTGCTGTTTTCCACACCTTAGACAACAGAAAACAATTAATCTAAATATTACATATATACTTACTCTTATTAACAGAAGTGATAACAGTAACTGTAGAATTCCCATAAGGATGGATCTGAGACCTTGGGGTGAAAAGAGGCCAGAAAACCAAGTATCGACTTGAGATGTAACTTCTTGCACATACGCATCTGAATCCCCTCCATTATTTATTTGTTGTTTCATGTCCTCCGGAGCAGTTGTGATGTTCTTGGATTCATCTGGTATGAAAGTACAACAGGCAATATGGATAACAGCATGAGTTGCTCCTTGCATCACATATCAAGAGCCATTCGGTTTTGTAAGATGGCCCTTCTCATTAGTCACACCTCAGCGTTGAGCAGGGAGATTCCCCTTTGACTATCACTGAGGGCCTTCTGGGTGAATTTAGCTAAAGTCTCAATATGGAGGGTTACACTTTCCAAGCCTATGTTAGGTAATAAGCAGGTGATCATACCATTTGAAAACAGACTGGCTCTAGCAGGAACGAAGGTATGGCAGGTTAGCAATATGAGTGGAGGGCAGCGTTGTGTACCGATGATCCTGAGACCATGGAAACCCAAGGGTGCATCTTCCTATCCAACTGGGTGGCAACCAAGGCCAAAGATTATCTCCACATGGCCATAATGTGCCATTAGGGGCATTCCATGTCTGGTCTCTGTTCCCAATTTGTGGTGAGCCAATCAGTCTTTTTAAGAATAATAACATGAGTACAAGCTTCTAGAGTTATCCATCCCATATGTTGGGTGGAGCTCTTGGATGTTTCTAATAAATGATGTCATTGTTCTCAGCACAATGGAGCTGGCATGTTGAGTCTCCCAAACTCAGGAGTGAGCCAGCAATTGCCACCCCAAATTTGATTAAACCTTTCTTTTATTCTGTGGGGATTATCTAGGTTGGGATCCTGTTTATGTTCTTTTTGAAATTCCAGTAGGTACTCATTCGCTGTGTGACAGTCTCCCTATGGGAGAACGAAAAATTGTGGCCTGGTATTTCAAGAGTGTTATTAATGGGCCAGCCTAGGGGATCATAATTGGTAATTTGTTTTGCCTATTGTTCAGGTTTTAATGGATGGCTGGGGTCATACCAAAGTAGCATGGCCATTCTTTGAGCCTGAATATATTTAAATAATTCTTTCCAGTCAGTTCTCTGGAGAGGGGATACTCACCAAGTGAGACCAGAGTCTCCTGAGACTGGAAGTTGGCCACAGATCCAACAATTAAAACATTTAAATGAGTCTGCATATGAGAAGGCCCATTGCATGAAAACATTACTAGTTGTAAAAGGAAATTGCATAAGCATAAGAAAGACAAATTTAAGCAGAAACATTTTTCTTAAACAAATGTTTAAGTCCCCCTAAAGGTTGGATACTCCATTTCGTTGCGTCCGCAGGAGTTTCTGGTGTGTAGTTCTCTGGGGGCTTCTTGACTCGAGTGTGGTAGATCCACATTTTGATTCCGTAACATTTGAGAGATGAGTGAGTGGTGAGCAGTACGTCGTAGGGTCCCTTCCACTTCTCCTCAAGTTGTTGATCTGGTCCCTGTTCTTTCCAGACCTTTGTAGCACCTGGTCTCCCAGTTTAAATGGATGTAAAGGAGTGTCGTGCGGGAGCCCATGATTGGGTTAACAAATTGTAACAGACCCCAGCCGCCTGTCACCTTTAAGAAGAACAAATGTGCTTAGTAACTGCTTTGCAAGCAGACACCTGTGCAGCTGCACTCCTGTCTCCTTGCTGTAAAAAGCAGAGACAGTGCCTTGCTTGCATAGTTGAGGTTTTAGATAGCACTCGGCTCGTTGCAAAGCAATGACCCAGGCCCTCAGCTATAAACGCTGGACGTGCTTGCTGTTAGATAGTCTGTTATCCCCAAAACAAGGAACTGGCTAGTCTGGTGGTCTGCTTTGTAATTAATATACTAAAGAATGTATCTTGTTCCCCTCTCCCCATGACTTCCCTAAAGATAAACTAAGCCTTTATACTCATTGTGGATTCTACAATCTCTATCTCATCCTGTCTTTCTCTAAGTTCCTGCATACCATCACACAACTGTTAATGATTTTTTCCTTTGATTATACTCAATAAATGTGGGAGCATTTGGGAGGCTCATGGAGTTGGCTCCCAACTCCCTCTCGCTCTCTTGACTTTTTCCACAGAGTCTCAAGCAATTCATTCCATCTCGGTGGGACTTCTGCTGGCCAGAACTCACAGTGTCGAGCTGAGGTGGAGACCTGGAAGAAACAAACTCATGCGTAATAGTTAATATTTGAGCAATCTGCTGTACATAGTGCTTGACCCTGGTTTCCTGGGTCAGTTGCAAATTTTCCCTTTTGCTTTAGGGCTTAGAAATGGTCTCCCACAAATAATTTCATCTGAGCTTAAACCAAGCCTGCTTCTTGGGGCCACCCTTACCTGCAGCACAGCAATAGGCAATACCTTACCCCATTTTAGTTGGGTTTCTTGACATAACTTGGCTAAAGTCTTCTTGAGTGTATGATTCATTTTTTTCCTGTTTTTCCCATAGACTGAGGCCTCCATGCAGCGTGTAATTTCCATTCAGTTCCCAGATGTGTACTTACTTGCTGTGATGTTTCTGCAGTAAATGCTGGCCCATTGTCACTTTTGGAGGGTAGACTGAGGTCCGTACCAGGGGATGAGTTCTTTCAGAAGTATCTGAGTGACTTCTGTGGCCTTTTCCATGCGAGCTGGTAAAGTGTCAGTCCATCTTGAAAAAGTGTCTACAAAAATGAGCAAATAACGAAGGCTACCTGTGGTTCGAGGCACCTGAGTGAAGTCCATTTGCCAGTTGTCAAAAGGGTGGTCTCCGATGTACTGAGTTCCTTGAGGGAGATTTTTCTCAACAGACTTTGGGTTGTTTTTAACGCAAATTGGGTATCATTTAATGACTCACTGCATGGTTTGGTGAAGTTTGGGGCCTCTAATCCAAGGCCTAATTAAGTCCATTAAGGCATCCTTTCCATAGTGGGTATCATCATGTAAATGTTTGATTATGGGCCATACCAAAGTCTGAGGCAACAAGATCAGTCCAGTCCGTGGTCATTTATTTTCCAATTGTTGGAGGGGTCTGTTTTGTCAAATCCCCATTCAATGGCCCTTCTGTTATCTTCTTCTGAATAGGCTGGTATTGAGTTAAATTTAACTGAGGAATTAGCACCTCTGGTTTGGGGGTAAATATCCCTGGAGGGCAGCTGCTTTTGCCACCCAATCTGCCATATAGTTTCCTGGGGACACATAGGATGTAAGCTTCTGGTGTCTAGGGCAATGCATTACAGAAACAGCCTTTGGTTCAGTTATGGCCTGTAGGAGGGCCAATATATCCTCAGGGTGTTTAATTTATTTCCTGAGGTTAAGAGGCCCCTCTCTTTCCAAATTGCTCCATGGGCATGGACCACCATAAAAGTATATTTAGAGTCTGTGTAATTCTTAACCCTTTTTCCTTTTGATACTAGGAAGGCCTGGGTCAGTGCTCAGCCTTCTGGGCAGGGATGCCTGAAGGCAGTGCAAAAGCCTCAGTTATCTGGGACTTGGTGGTTTCTAGGTAACCAGCTTTGCATTGTCCATTTTTTATGTAGCTGCTCCTGTCTATAAATAGTTCCCGGTGGAGTTTTGGGAGAGGCTTGTCAGTTAAATCTAATCTGCTTGAATAAACAGTTTCTAGTGTTCCTAGGCAATCATGATCTAATTTATTGCTTTCAGGTTCTGCTGTGGGTGTTGGCAACAGAGTGGCTGGGTTTAAGGTCATCATAGTCCTCAAGGTGACGTTTGGGTTGTCTAGTAAAGTTTCTTGATATTTTCCCATTCTTCCCGCAGTGAGCCAGTATCTCCCTTTCTGCTCTAGTAATACCGTGACCTGATGAGGCACATAAATCACAACGATTTGCCCAAGGGTGAACTTTTCTGCTTCCTGCAGCAGGTCACAGGTGGCTGCAACTGCTCGGAGGCAAGGGGCCATCCTTTTACTCTACTGTCCAGCTGTTTGGACAAGTATGCAACTGGGTGAGGGAAAGTTCCAAGCACCTGGATTAAGACACCCAGTGCTATCCCCTGCTGCTAATTCCTTCTTTAGGCCTGGCAACACCAATGCTGGGCTGAGAGCAATCGAGTCTTAAGAGTGGTGAATGCCTGCTGACATTCCCCAGTCAATACCAAGGGCTCTGTGTCTGTGCCTTTTAGATCGTTGTAAAGGGGTTTGGCCATCAGTCCAAAATTAGCTATTCAAATTCCACAAAATCCGGCCATTCCCAAGAATCCTCGCAACCGCTTTTTGTTTCTAGGGACCTTTAAGTTTCAGATGCTATCTTGCGGTCGTGTAAGAGATTGTGAGATCCTTGGCATATCTGGAACCCTAGGTAATTTACTTGCTTCTTGCAAATTTGGGCTCTATTAGGAAATACTTTATATCCACAACAAGCCAAGAAATTAAGTACCGTTACGGTATTTTCCTTACAATGATCAAGGTCTAAGCTTGCAATTAACAAATCATTCACATATTGTAAGAGAACCCTTGATTCAGGTGTAGATTTCAAAGATCCAGAGCAAGTGTTTTATTAAAGATGGTAGGGGAATTTTTAAAACCCTGGGGAAGCACAGTCCAGCAGTATTGAGTCTTGACCCTGGTGTTAGGGTCTTGCCATTCAAAGGCAAATAATAATTGTGACTTTTTCCCAAGAGGTATGCAAAAGAAGGCATCCTTTAAATAGAGGGCTGTAAAATATTCAAATTCTCCAGGAATTGTAGTCAACAGAGTATATGGATTTGGCACTGTTGGATCAATGTCTTGGACAATGTCATTGATGGCCCTCAAGTCCTGCACAAACCGATACTCTTCAGAATGAGATTTCTTAACTGGCAATATTGGGGTATCATAAGATGATCTTCATGGCTTAATCAGTCTATAGTGCCTCCTGGTCCTATAGTAGTGCCTCTCATGATGGAACAAAATTAAAAGTTTAAAAAAATAAAACTCAATTGTAGCCTGTATATAAACTCAAAATACTGCTATTGGGAAGAGAGTAGGTGGGGAAGCAAGAGGCGGCATAACTGAGCACAAGGCTTACCTATTAATGACAGGATGTCAATGAATAATATTGATAATGATATTGATCATGATAAAATAATGGAACTTATAAACCTAATGTTGATAAACCTATGGAAGAGTGGTGAAAGCATGCTATTCAGAGATAACGGTAGTCACCACCAAAAGAAAGATTGAATTAAAAGGGGTAATTTTGTGAGAGAAGGGTCAAAGTAATGTTCTGTGTGCTTTAATTTTTAACTGTATTCGTGAATTATTTTATTAAACAAATTGCAAATAAATATTTAAAAATATTTTTAAAGTGTTAACCCTCTCCCTTACAAATTAAGGTTTAAAAACTACTATGCTTCATGCTGCTGACTGTGCAGTAAGAGGGCCATGCTCATACACTGTATGTGACTAAGTTGGTGCAGTAGCTGTAGAAAATTATTTGGAAATATATTTATATTTATATTCATACCCTTTGACTCCTGTATTTCAATTTTAGTAATTTAAGGGAATGAAATAAAATGAGCACTAAGATCTATCATGAAGATGATTTTTACAACATTATTCATAATTTGTATATTTTGGAAACAACAGAAGGTCTTTTTTTTTTACAGTAGGATCTTGCTGTTTATTTATTTTATATATAATAGTTAGTATTTGCAAATCTCGAACTCCCAATTTAAAATTTACAACTCCCATTTACAATTATGCTCACATCTAATATCAAGATGAGTTCCGTTCCAGGAAAGTCAAATGTTTTGATAGTGTTGGATAGCAGAGGACAGCCTAAAGGCATTAAAACTGGGATGAGGAGATTAGGATAGAAAAGATCCCTGGAAAGGAGATGGAGGAGCTTTTCAGGGATAGCCTTGTATGCTGTTAAGAGTGGAAAGGATTGGTCCATAGCTAGGATATGGTAACTTCAGTGGTTCCAGAATAAATCAAGGAAATAATTACCTGGAGTTTTTGAAACATCAATCATTAGAGTGACATCTAAAATTGATTCAAGCATTCTGGTCCAAGATGGTGGCATAGGAAGACCTTGAACTCACCTCCTCCCATGTATACACTGAATCTACACTTACATGTAGAACAATTTCTCCTAAAGAAGAACTGAGGGCTGATTGAACAGCTTCTGCACAACAAACAATAGAGAGACTCACAGAGATGGGTAGGAGAGACAGAGACACAGTAGTGATGTGACATGGTGACCTCCAGTAGGGAGGGATATTACTGAGGGTCTGTGAACAGACTCACCTACCAGGGGGCACAGGAAAAAAACAGCAGTTTAAAGGGCAACTAGACTACACATGAAAGAAATCCACTTACTAACCCTAGAGCATCTGCAAACAGATGCAAAACTGCTAGAGTTCTCTCTGGGGTCAGAGGCACTAGAGAGCACCATCTTTCCTCCTCCGCCTTGGTATTGTGAGTGGGAACATGGTCCAAGCACTCTAGCCAGTCTGCCAGTGCTGCCCCAGCACACCCTAGGCTCCTGGCCCAGCTGTCCTGCCAAGGAGGCCCTGGGACCCCCTAAACCCTTGTCCACCAGGGCAGCCATGGCATGTCATGCCCTAGGCTCCCTGGTCCATCCTCACTCTGGTTCCGGCTATCCTGCCAAGAAGGCCCCAACCCTTAGATCCTGCACAGGAGGGACAAGTGCCCTAAATGTCTGGCCCTAAAAACCATTGGCAATTATGTTCAGGAAAGCCATAGAACTGTAGGGGATGAAAAGCTCTCTCTTAAGGGAGTTAGAGTTAATTCACTTACCCCAAGACTCAATCCCCAGTACCTCTCTTAGAAAAGAAAAGAAAAGAAAAGAAAAGAAAAGAAAAGAAAAGAAAAGAAAAGAAAAGAAAAGAAAAGAAAAAATTCTCACTGGTAAATCTCACTGGTAAAGACATATACATAGTAAAGGTAGTGGATAAATCACTTAATAAGGCCACTTTGAAGGTTAAAAGACAAAAGTAGTAAAATCAGCTATAACTACAATAAATAGTTAAGGGATACACAAAATGAAAAGGTGTAAAATATGATGTTAAAAATATAAAATGTTGGGAGGAGTAGAAATGTAGTGCTTTTGGAATGCATTTGAAATTAAATGATTATCAGCTTAAAAGAAACTGATATATATTTTCAGTATATATATATATTCATAAACCTCATGGTAATCCCAAATCAAAAACCTACAAAAGATACACGAAAAATAAAGGAAAAGGAACCCGTACATAAGACTTAGAAAAGAAATCAAACTGCAAGAGAAGAGACCAAGAGAATAAGAAAGTAACAATGAAGAACTACAAAACAACCAGAAAACAATTAACAAAACGGAAGTCAGTACATGTCTATCAATAAGCACTTTAAATCTAAATAGATGAAATGCTCTAATCAAAAGACACTGGGTGAGTGAATGGATAAAAAATCAAGACTCATCTATATTATGCCTACAGGACTTCACATCTATATACACACAGAGACTGAAAGTAAAGGTATGGAGGAAAAGATACTTCATGCAAATGGAAATAAAAAGAAAGCTGGGGTGACAATACTCATATAAAACAAAATAGGCTTTAAAACAAAATCTGTAACAAAATGAAATGACAGACCCACAGCTAACATTTATACTCAACTGTGTAAAGCTGAAAGCATTTCCTCTAAGATCAGGACCAAGACCAGGATGCCCACACTAGCCACTTCTATTCTTCAAAAAGCAGGGGAAGCTGGTCACTCACCTGCTGTCTCTTTCCCAATGAGGGGAACTCTTTTTAGCTGGAGACTTCCTTCTTGATGCTGAACAGTGCCAGCTTGGGGGATGGCAGGCAAAATAAAGCTGCTCTTCTTTTCTTTTTTGTATGGATATTCTCAAAATTTCTGTTCCACTCTGTTGCTGAGGTTTCTTAAGTGGACCCCAGAGCTTTCCCAGCACTGTTTTTGCTTATGGACAGTTGCCTAATTATTGATCTTTGTGGGAGGATGGAGACTGGAATCTCCTAGGTGATGTCACCATTAGATTCTTTCCTCTAGTTTCCACCTCTCTGCTGAAAATTTCCATATGTTGGTGCATGTCGTTCTTGTTTTCCCCCACAGCCTATTATTTTGGGGGCCCAGTCTTCCTCTCAGGCTCTGCCACTGCTGCTCAGTGCTCTTGTCTGATCTTCTCCTGGAGGTTCCAGCTTTTATTTGATTTTTGACTATTTGGTTGTCTTCTTCCCTCTGCACTCTGATTGCTTCAAGAAACATAATTTTTATATTTGTGATGAAAAGGACACTCTAGATTTCTATAAATACGAGGAATTTAGAACTTCAACTATTAAATTTATTTTGGCATTTGTCTTACTTGTAACTTATCATTGCAACTCAGACAAAATATGGATTCAAATGCAAGGAGTGCTTTGTTTTTAAAAATTGTATTTTTTTTTCAAACCAATCTATCATTGTACAAAGATTTTTGATAATATACAGATGGTAAACATTTTCAAGCATCTATTTATAAAAATGATCTTTTTACTGTTACTTTACTCGGAACATTAATTTAATTTTCCTCAGTGTTAAAATGTTGTATCAGTCAACATCCTGCCTGGGAAATTTGAATGCTTCAAAAAATTTAATGAAGCAATTGCTTATAGAGGTAAGAACAGAATTAAGGAAATCACCAAGGGATATTTAGACATACAGAGATGCAACAGCAGGAAGCAATTACTAACCTAAGTTAGAAGGGGAAAGGGAGAAAATTATGTAGTACTATATTCCAGAGAGCAATGCAGTCTGCAAGAGGGACCTACTGCAAGAGTTGGGACATAGATGCTCTCAGAAAACGGGAAGCGAGCAGGGAAAAAATACTCAGTCTCTGTTTCTACTTCTGTTTTGTCCCCTACTGGCATTTCCCATTGTCTCCATCCAATTGAGAGCCAGCCAGCAAGGGAACCCAGTGATAGATTCCTTAGAGATCAGCCTTCTAGATCAGGGCAGAATGTAGAAGGACTTTAGAATGTTTCAATGTAAGTAGGTGAATGACAGAAACCAGTATAATCATCTTTTCCTTAAAGGGAGATTTTACAACTATTTATTTTGTTATACAAATCTCTTGTGCCATCCTAGGGGCATCCACTGCTCCTCCAAACAAAAGTCATCAAATTTTTGTTTTGTTTTTGGTACTTTGCAAGCTAAGTTACCAATCATTCTTTGTGTTGTGCAAATGTTTTAAGGTTGCTTGCCATCACATAAATACTTGTAAAGATTCTACAATATGCTGAAGGTTTCTATTTCTAAAAATCTTCATATTGATGACATATTATGGAAACCTGTACATTCTGACTTAAAGTGACTTAAAGATACTTTGCTTCAGTATCTTTGTCATCAATGATACGCTGAATGAATTGCACGTGAGTTGCTATTTCCCTAATTTATTTCTGAATTCCTCCTATTTTTAAATTGGCATACAGATTAGATTTTTAGAAAATGAATTTCATGAATTATAATTTAAATATGATAAAATAAACCTATTTAAAACATATAGTTAAATTAGTTTTGACAAATGTATTCACCTATGTAACCAGCTCCACAGTTAAGGTATATAATATTTCTCTGACATCAGATAATTCCCTTGTGCCCTTTTGCTGTCAGTTCCTATACACTGATCCCCAAGTAACTACTGACCCAATTCATAAAACTACTACACCGGTCCCCAAATAATTATGGACCCTAGAATTTCATAAAAAGGAAATCTTACAGTATGAACTCTTGTTTAATTCATTTGTTCAGTACAACATTTTTGAGATTCAACCATTGTGTTGCATTTATCAATAGTTTATTATTTTCTGGTGAGTAGTATTCTATTAAATGGATGCTGCATAGGAATACATCACAGTTTATTTGTGCATTCATCTATTGGTACATATTTGGGTTCTCCCCCAAGATTTTGGCTAGTTTGAATAAAGCTGGTAAGAATAATCATAAGTTTTTGTGTGAGCAAAGGCTTTCATTTCTGTTGGGTACCTAGGAATAGAATTGCTGGGTTGAATAACATATGTTGGATTCCATATGCTCATTTAAAATTTGGTCTCTTTAATAGAATTTGAAACCAAGAGAGACACAAAGATTCCAATCTGTGTCTAGAAGCATAATATAAAGGGCTTCAGAGGATCTTAACAAAGTCAGACTCATGGGAGTGCACTGTTTACTTCAGCTCTCAGGACCTTAATTTTAATAACTTCCTCTCAGAAAAAGCCACTGTTCAGGCCTTTAGAGAATTTAGGTTGGTGTCTTCGAGACAAGTGGCAAAGCTTTAGGATGGGGAAATATTCTGTCTAGGAATAAAAGTCCTGCGAGAAATGCCAAGTGGGATTTGTATCTTCAGGCTGCAGATTTCACCATCCTGTTTTTAACCCATGACCCACCCCCTCACCAGTGACTCTACTGCTCTGTACTTAGCTCAGCTCAGCCCAGCAGGTGAGAGTGGAGAATGTGTCAAGGGGGCTGCATCTCTTCAGGAGTTTCTGCAGAGTCTCTAAAGAATTGGCTTTTCTTCTTCAGCACCACCTTCCTACCTGCCTGCCTCCTTCCTTCCTTCCTTCCTTCCTTCCTTCCTTCCTTCCTTCCTTCCTTCCTTCCTTCCCTCCTCCCTCCTTTCTTCTTTGCAGAGGCCTTATCTTTAACTCTCCTCACATAAAACTCAGTATAGAAATCCTGTTTCAAGATGCCTGCAGGGATCAGATTCTACATGGAGGAAAAAAATGAGTATTTTCACCCTAAAATCTCTAATGTGATAATCTCCCACATTAACCTTATCTTCCAAAAACTGGACTCTGTCAGATACTGACCATCCTTTACTGACTTTGTGTCCCATCCTTTCATATTTTTCCCATAACCACAGGCAGGAAGCTACAGGAAACCTGTGGCCCTGGGTCTAGAAATTGAGATGAATACGTCAGCTGTTTGAGGAGTTTTGCTGCTGTAAGGCCCAATACCTTGCCCTATCACCTCTGTCACAACTCATATGGGAGGTAGGAGCTTTGCCCACTTTGTAATCTTTGCTTCTTCTTGAGCTCAGGGTGGGAAGGAAAAAGACCTATTGTTTTTACAACTTTACTTACTCCCATGCCCAGGTAAGCATGCCTCATCTTTCCTGCTGGTCATTTCTGTGGGTTCACTGCTAATAGATATCGTGTCTTATATACTTACCTCACATTTTGTTGTTCCTGGTTGAATAAGTGTTCGTGTTGTGGTATATGAGTGAAAATATGTTTAAATTTGTATATGTGATAATGAGGGATATACATTTATTGATTATCTCAACAGATATTTATTGAAAAACTTATCTGTGTCAAGCAATGGGGATATGAAACTGATGGTATTTATCTTCAAATAATTCATGAAATAGAAAAAGACAGAGTGGCTTGAAAATAAGTATATATTGTATGATAGAAAATATGTATTAATAGTGGCGGGAATGAAATCTAGAGGAGCAGAAAAACAGAAAATAACTTAGCTTAATGGAGTCCATGAAAGCTTGGGTGAAGATATTAGAGCAGATTATTGAAGGATGACTAGGAGTTTATCTAGTTGGTAAAGCAAGAAGTGAAGTTCAATACAAGAAAGGGTCCAGGCAAATGCACAGCTTTATGTCACTTTACCTATGAGGGGCATGAGTTAAGAGTTAGGGAGTGGGGAGAGATGGCATTGCAGGCCTCTGTAGTCAGGCAGAGATGCTCTAGGACTGCAGGGATCAGATTCTATGCAGAAGGAAAAAAATTAGTACTCTTACCCTAAAATCTCTAGGGTGATAATCTCCCACATTAACTTTATCTTCCAACAACCGGACTCTGTCTGATACCCACCGTCCTTTACTGACTCTGTGTCCCATCCCTTCATAGTTTCCTCATAACCACAGGCAGGAAGCTACAAGAAATGATTATGCATTTGACTATAAACAATGGAGAGTTGTTGAATTGGGGTTTAATGGGGAATGCAAAATAATACAATTAGCATTTTCTAAAGATTATTTTATTATTTGAAAGAGCAGTACAGGAGGCAGAGAGATCATAAGAGGTATGACAAGTAGAAAGCATGGGGCCAGAAAATAGTGGTGCTAGGAATAGAGAGGAGAGAGATTTGAGATCTTCTGAGATAAAATCCAGGGGCCATTTAAATTGTCCTGTTGATGGAAAGAAAAAGAAGGAAGAGAAAATGACTCTCGTTTTCAGCCTGAGAGAGTGACTTAGTAGACATAACAATATAAGGGGAAAAAGGAGCATTTATTTAGAAAATAAGTGGTAGAAAAAATAGAGATGTGTAACAGTTTCAATTTTGGTCATCTTAAATTGGAAGTTAAATGAGAAAATGCATGTAAAGTGATTGGTTCATATGTGTGCATGAAGTAATACATATTTATTATTATTTTAGATAATTAAAATGTCATGTACCAAATAATAACTGTGTTTTTATGAATTATTTCATTTAATCTCTATAGTAAAGAGAGAAATTAGATACTAATATCCTTATATTACAGATGCAGAAACTAAAGCTTATGTGCCTTAAATGACTTGCTCAAGATGATCTATTTATTAATTTATAGAGCTCAGATTCAAACCAAGTTGTCCACAAGATTTATTCCATTGCTGTGAAAGTCATCATTATAATCATTACTTTTGTCATTATTATTTCTATTATATATATAAGGGAACTGTCAGTGAGGTCCAGTAGAAAGTCTGATATGTGAATCAGGACTCTGAAAGAAAAAAACCTCAGTTGCATATAGAGATTTAGGAAATATCAACAACTAAATGATAGCTGAAGTCAGAGGAGCAGATGAGGTCATGCGGAGAGAGGGTGTAAGCTCAGAAAGTGAAGGGAAAAGGAAAATGCCAATATTAAATAATAGGCAAAAGGAAAAATATGATAAAGGAAAAGAAAAGGAGATGTCATCAGAAGATAAAAGGTCTAAGAGCAGGCAAGGGAGAATACAGCTTCAAGAGTATCTCTAGTTTTAAATATGACTGCGTGATCAAGCAAGAAAACCAAAGGCAAAATCAATAATCTTGGGCATTGAAAGGTCACTTTGAATTGTGCAGAGCAGACTTATCAGAGAAATTAAAAACACTATTTTGAGAAGCTTAGAGAGGAGGGTAAGAAGATAAATATATTTATTCCTTTGTTGAAGGAAAAGCCAAAAGCACAGGAGATAGGGAAGGTCAAAGAAAAAAAAGAGGTTATGTAATTGTTGGGAAAATAGCCAGAGAAGAAATACTTGGAGTTAGGAACACAAGGGAATACTCTTATTATAGCTGAGACAACTCTTCCCCTGAGGGGAAATGATGGATTATTGTATGTTTGTAGGGATCTGTGTCTGGAGAGGTAAGCGGTTGAACCTGTTTATGTTGAGGTCTTGCATTTCTCTGTGATGTGATCAAAGAGAAACTCCTGGTTGATGAGGTTGAACTGAGCTGAGTTAGGGCAGGGAGCTTGAGAAGAATAATGTTCCCCTGGCTATGATGGGAATACTGGAATGACACAAGGAAAAAGTAAAGAAAAGAAGCCAATATTGGTGGAAGCACTGGCTGTAATAAGAAACTTTTGCATTTGTTGTGCTTTTTCTCAAATTTACCCTAACAACTGGAATATACATGAGACCAAATAAAGTTAATAAATGACTTCAGATTCAGGAAGTTATATTTAGATTTAACAGAACCAAATGGAGAAGAGTTTTGAGGAGTGTCAAACAGTGGCCAAACAAACAATTAAGAATGCACCTTAAAAAAAAAAAAAGAATGCACCTGAAAAGGGTCATATTAGGTGAGTAGCAAATTATGAAAGATTTTGGAATGGCAGTTTCAGTAGAGTCATAGGAATAGGAGTTATAGCGGAAATGGATAAAAAGAGAAACAATGGATGAGAACTTTTAGTCATAAATGAAAGAAAAGAAATGATTGAAAAGTTGGGCAGCAAAATGAAAAGAAAAATTGGGCAGTGGCTAGAAGGAATAGCAGGACCAAAGAAAGTCTGTGTGTGTGTGTGTGTGTGTGTGTGTGTGTGTGTGTGTGTGTGTGTGTGTGTGTGTTTTAATATAAAGGATGTTTTAACATATTTGGGTATAACAAATGGAGGTAAAACCAAAATCAAGAAAAGCAAAAGAAATTCAACTTGTATTGACAGCTCCAGAAAACAGAAAAAGAAGCTTTCTGCCTTTGTCACCATTTCTTTAAAAGTAATGATGCTTTTTTAGAATATGACACTTGATGATTGCCCCTTGAATAAGTGAAGCAACAAACATGTAGTCAGATGCCTATCTTTGTGGCCAAAGAATCTGGTGTCCTAATTAGTTTTTTTTCTTATCCCAAGACCAAAAAAGAATTCTTTGTACTTTCTGTTAAATTATTTTTTTTGCCACTGTGTGTGTTCTCTTCATCAGATTTTTGCATTGGAGTCTGGCACGTGTTGTAAAATAAAGTGGAAAATATACAGCTGATTTGGATATTTGTTGGCTATCTTTTTATCTTTTAATTTTTTTATTGAGGTATAGTCAGTTTACAATGTTGCATCAATTTTATTGGCTATCTTTTTTAAATCCTTTTTTCTTTGCTCAAAATTCCCTGATTTTTTTGTGGATATGTATTTTTGCAGGAAATCTGACCCTATTCTACATCCGACTTTCCTTCAGTACCTTTGGTGGGAATGTTGTTGCAAAGAAACTATTTTTATTGTTAGATGAGAGCAAGAAATCACATAGCCCTCATACTTGCTAGGATGCAGTTGACAATGAAGACTATGTAGGAGGCTATAACGTGGAGTGTTTGGATAGAATTTCACTTGAAGCCAGCCTTGCTATGGATTTTAGGTAATTTAAATCTATCAATTACCACTGTTACCAGTGTTAGTAGTAGCATGCTCTACTACCCTCAGACAAGGCCCTCGACACAATAGTTAGGATCCTATATCTCTCACGAAGTCTTCTACATGGCAAATCTAATCCAGAAATCTGAGTCTTAAAGGTAAAGGTGTGATAACTGTATAGTCACCAATGGCACCAGATTCAAACTGACCTTTGATGCATGTTGGCTTTGCTAGCGCTCAGTAAATGTTCATTGTTATCATCAGACACAGCTGGGGCTCCCTGGCTGAAGAAGGCAGCCTAGCCATAGTGCCTTCATCAGACTTCCATCTCACGTCCCATACTTTTATAGTCCTAGAAAGCAGAGCCTAAGAGCTTGCGTGCAGGTAGTTTATTTTAAAAGTGATTTCAGGAACTTGGGAAAGAAAGCAGTAAGAGTGAGACAGGAAACAATTAAACACAAATAAAGCGTGGATTATTGGAGCTGTTTCTGTAGACCATGCATTCTCTGTGGGGGCAATATAGACCCCAAGGTTCTTGGAAAGAGAAAGAAATCTTAGATATTGCAATGGTTTGTGAGCCTCCAAAGGGGAGTACATAAATAGATATACAGTATATCTGTGCCATTAAAATTTCATGAGGAATGAATTAGGGAAAAAATTCTAAAAAGCTCTTTAGGGGAAACAATAGTTGTAGTAGTCATGGTGGTGGTGGTGGTGGTGGTGGTGGTGGTAAACACGGCCTGGACAATGGGGGCTTAATCCTAAGAACCCAACTTCTGAGAAGCATACAGAGTGCATCCCAGAGATGGCTGGTGCATTTATTCATCAACTCCCATTGCCCATTGGTTGGGCAGTGGCTGCCTTTCAGGCATTAACTTGCTCAGACTTCCAGCACCCTGAGCAGAATGCTTAAAGACAGGCAGGAGCTCTCTGAGGTAGCACGTTAGTGCTGCCAGGGGAATCAGAACCGCCCACCATAGCTGAAGCTAAGATCAGGGGCAAGCTGAGATTGTGTCATGGGGCTGTGAAATATGCTAATACCCAGTTCAGAAGTTCAAGCTCTTGCTTGGTCCTGGCTTTGTTCACTACAACAAGGCCCTGGGCATGAAAATCTCATTATATTTCATTTATTAAGTTCATTCATATTTTATACTACTTTTTATCATGTGAAATATTTGTACAAGTGTCAGGATATAGTCCATGGACATTGACATTGACCTCTATTTTTTTTTAAATTTTGAAATATAAAAGCCAAAGTGTTTTTTTATTGACTAAAGAAGTTCACTTCATTCTTAGACTGCTAATCCAGGTGAGTACAAAATATTTATTGGGAAGAAAAAATGAAATTGAACCAAAGACAATTCCCTTAATGCATCTTCACAGTAATTTAGCAATATACAAATTATGTTGACATCAGGATTAGTCAAGAAGCCATTTATAGTATGATACTCAGCCTACCAAGTGGATCAAGCAAGGAAAAACGTGTAAAAAGCAAGGAAAAACCTATGTAAATTGGTGAAAACAACAACATGCATCCTAATGCTAACTGGCACCTGTTAGGAAGCAGCTGAAAGCAAATAGTCCACCAAGGTTAACATTGCGCTTGTTTATAAAGCTTGTGAAATCAAACATTCAGAATGCATCTGCTCTCTTTCTAATGGCAGGTAAACAACAATAAACATCAATGGGAGAAGGAAACCAAACTTTTGTGGCTGAATTTATCTTGCTGGGATTATCGCAGGATCCAAAGATTCAGATCTTGCTGTTCTGTGTTTTCCTGATCGTTTACCTTCTCTCTGTATTTGGAAACCTGCTCATTATAATCCTTATCCAAACTGATTCTCAACTTCACACTCCCATGTACTTTTTCCTCAAAAACTTGTCCTTTGCTGACCTTTGTTTCTCTACAAGCATCGTTCCCCAGATGTTGGCCCACTTCCTGGTAAAAAAGAAAACCATTTCCTTTGCTGGGTGCTCACTCCAGTTAGTTGTCTTCCTCCTGGTAGGGTGTACGGAGTGTGCACTGCTGGCGGTGATGTCCTATGACCGCTATGTGGCTGTCTGCAAGCCCCTGCACTATTCTACTATCATGACCCAGAGGGTTTGTGTCCAGTTGGCCATAGTGTCCTGGATCAGTGGGGCATTTGTCTGTTCAGTGGACAGTGCATTTACACTGTGTCTGCCCTACCAGGGACAGAATGTAATTAATCATTATTTTTGTGAACCTCCTGCCCTCCTGAAGCTGGCTTCGGCTGACACCTACGATGCTGAGGTGGCCCTCTTTGCCATGGGTGTAATTATTCTCTTGGCCTGTCTCCCTCATCCTGGTCTCCTACTGGAATATTATCTCCACTGTGATTCGGATGCAGTCAGGGGAGGGGAGACTCAAGGTCTTCTCTACTTGTGGCTCCCATCTCACTGTTGTGGTTCTCTACTATGGCTCTGGAATATTTGCCTACATGAGACCCAATTCCAAGACAATGAGTGAAAAGGATAAGGTCATCTCTGTGTTCTATTCTGTTATGACTTCCATGTTGAACCCCATGATTTACAGCCTGAGGAACAAGGATGTGAAAGGGGCTCTGAGGAAGCTGGCGGGCCGATAGTCCATGTTCAGAGGCAGTGATTTCTGACATTTTCAAAAAAGTACTTAGGGCGTTGTGATTGACAACAATAGATCTACTAGCCCCAGGTGACCTTTCCTCTCTTTGTTTTATTTCTCTTCAGTTGATTTTCTTCCCTACAGGTATTCATTAAATGCCTGCTCTGCGCGAACAGCGCACCCAGAACCTCACAATACAAGTAAAACAGTGTCTTTCTGAAAATAACTTGAAATCCACAGGATAACACAAATATAAAGGTAATTGTTTTAAAGGTTAAATAAAGAAGGAATATTTTAAGATGAAATAAAAATACTGTAGGGATCAAAAGCAAGGACAATAGCTTATTTGAAGATCAGGAATGTTTTGTGAAAGTGACTCTACTGAAAAGAGGTCGATTTATTAGTAGGGGATATGATTTCAGCGAGCAGCAATGGGGCAGAGAAAATGCCTAGAGAAAACTATTTCAGGAAGAAATGTCTGTGTGCGTGAGTGTGTCTGTTGTCTGAGACAGGCAAAGCTTATCTGTGTGAAATTCTCTGCCAATAGCACTGACTGATTCCTGCTCACTCTCTGACTAAACACCACTTTATCTCAGGCCAGTCTCATCCGTCTCCTAATCGTTTTCCACACCCTCCTCATCCTTCTCTCTGCAGTCTCACACTCAACCAATACATTGTGGGAGTGCTTTCAAATGTATTGCTCTTGTTTCTTTTCTGAAAGCGGGGGAGGTGAGATCCACACTAAGAAATAAACTTAAACGTTTCCTTTTCTGATTACAGAAGGAATAATATGAGAAGTATTTTAAAAATACAAATAAAATCACATCTAATCCCCCACTCGAGAAGTAAGTCCTGCCAACATTTTGATTTTTATCCTGTCAGAATTCTCTGTTTCTCTCTCTTTTTTTACATACGAGAGCATACAGTGATGGTGAGGTAGTAAGACTTAAAATTGCTCCATGCACACAAGGAACAAGGATTAGGCTCATTGCTTTGAATGGGGCTTCTTTTCCCTCACACATTCCACCAAGCCCCCAGTGAAAGGAATCTGAGTAACATTGCTGCCAGACTGCTTTCTAGTACTATGGATGTATAAAAAGCTGTTAGCCCAAGAAGGTTGGAGAAAGACAACATAACATTTAGACCAAATATAGAAACTTTAGTTTAATTTGATGACCGGGACAGGAGTTACAAAAATGCCATTATAAGATTTGGTACTAAAAGTGGCTGGTGTGAACAACCACCAAAAATATTTGGGGGCAGGAAAAAGTAATCACTGAACTGGGGTGAGGATGGAAAGAGAGATTCTTCCAGTGGGAAAAGAGTGGACACCAGTTAGACTGAATTAGGGTCTACCCTAAAGGCCTCCTTTTAACTTACAATGTAGCAAATGAGGGCAGTGCCCTACACATATGCTTTTGCCCCTTATTGTTTCAGGGCATGCTGACTTCCAACACCAATATCTGTGTCTTTTGCATCAGGACTTTCTTTGGCTGACATGTCAGTTCTTCCCACTTGCCCAGAAGGCCAGAATGGCCCAGGGACTTAATGTCCCATGCACCAACCAAGCCCTAATTGATTACTGAGGAGAGTTGGTGTGTAGATATCCCAGATCCCTCCCTTATAAACGCTTTTTAAGAAATTTATTGCAAAAAATTGGAGGAAGTTAGAGAAATGGTCTGAAAGGAAAAGAAAATGAAAGGATTTTTTTTTTTTTTTGCACAGGGAAATCTTGATTATATTCAGGAGTTAAATCAGAGGATTACAGGAGAGCTTATGATACAAGAACATGTCAGTGAAGGAGCAGAGGGATAGAGCAGGCAGTGAAGATAAGAAAGACAGAATATGAGTAATAATTGGAGAAGTCAACTCTAAAGTGGAGAAGGCATACTTATGCCTCTGAATTAAAAGGCTGAAGAGTGAAGATAGTTCCTATATAAGATAATAAATGTCTGAAGAATTTAAACACCTGTGCTATCTTTATCTATGAAGTTAAGAGCAAGATTGAAAGTCAGGTATGTAGGGACTAAATTCATTATTACCATAAATTCACCAGTCAAAACAAAAGCTAGAATCCCAATTATATCCTTATTTGGCTCACCACCATCCTTCTCTCTGCCTCCTTTCAGTGTAGTAACTGTTATTCCGAATTCTATGTCCATCATTCCCTTTGCTCTATTTTACATAGTTTTACTGAATCCACAGAGGTATTCTTCAAACAAGATTTTTTCTTTTGAGTTTTTAACTCTATAAAAGGTGTATCATGATAAATCATCTTTAGGACTGTTTTTTCCACTTAATATTAGATTCTTGAGTTATTTGCTTCATTTGTGTGTCCTTCTGGTTCCTTTGTTTTGATTACTGTATGATACCTCTTAGTGTTAAAATTTATCCATTCCACTATTGATGGACCTAAGGGGTATTTCTAGCTTTTGTCCTGTTGTGAATAGTGTTGCTCTTACATTTTATATGTCTAAAACCTTCTTTTAGGTAAGTTTATTTTACAATAAGAAAAATTAAAAGAGCTTGTATTTTCTTTCTTTTCTGGTACTGGTACAATCATTTTCTTGAGGGTATTCTCTTTATAATCAGAAAATGAAAACTTATCTTTATTTTCTTGAAGTTCAAAGAAAGAATATATAACTTCAGCAGCAGTTTCAGAACTAACTGGAAAATAAGTGATTATAGAGAGACTAAAGCATGAGGAGGACCTGGCAAAAAAAAGTTGGATGAGACAATGGCATGAATTAAAGAGTGATAGGGAGAGGCAGGTGCTGTGTCATCACCCCAGAGCTCTGAGCAGCTGAGCCCACAGGACACAGAGAGCAGAGACATGTATGCATTCATGCATATATGTGTGCTTATGCATTAACGGGAGAAAAAAGAGTAACAAATAACTTAAAGGTATAGAAACGTCCAATAAATCAGGCTTTGATGCTAATTGAAGGTCAAGGAAGGAAGGCTTGACATGAACAGAAGCGCTGCCAAGTTCAGTTCCCTCTAGCTGGCAATAGCCCAGGCTAGAGGCACAAATTGGGAGATGGGGAGTGGCAGTGTTGACAGCACCCATAACACCTACTTTATAATTTGGACAGAGAGCTAGCCAGGGGCCCTTGCTTCTTAGGTAATTCACTGACTCTTTTTAGTCAGCGCTTTGGAAACAGCCTCACTAAATCCATATGGGGGGAAAAGCCCTCAGGCCTCAGAGCTTATTTAGTGGGTCAAGTTTGCAAGACTTGGAGGCGAGGAGAAATGCCTGGGAGATTCATTAAAATCTTGTTTCCTGGAGCAACATATTCAGGGGAGGTCATGTCAACTAAGAGGATGAGACCATGATGCCTCCCCCAGGACAGGGCCCCACTTCACTGTGGCCCCAGGGACAGTGAGGCTGGTGTAGCATCTCCTTTGGGCAGCATCTCTCATACCTTTTTATCCCAGTGCCTGCTGTGCTCATCTTTTATCATGGATCCCAGCAGGATAGGAATACATGAAAGTCTGAGTCCCTGGACTCAAGAACTCAGCCAAAATGACGCCAAGGCTGTGAAGGCTTTCTCACAAGGAGAATGGACAAGAGAAGTTAGCAGAGATTTAGCTCCTTGCTTCCCTGGGATCCTGCTCCAGGTTCTCAGTTGCCTGTCTGCATCCATTTCTACCCTGAGAGAGGCCTTGCAATGCTAGTGACTGGAGGGGTCTTTGATCTCTAATCTCAGACACACATATCTACATCCTACCCTACCAGAAGAGCCACCTTCTCTATCTTCATCTTCTTGAACATCTTCATCCCTCAAAGGATCACAGGGCAGTAGGTGTACTTAGGTGGCTAAGCTCCTCCCCATCTGAGGTAAGGGCTCTGTCTCTGTTTTAAGGAAATTAAGTGGAGTCTGGAAGTCTTGATAAATAGAGTCAAGACCTCACTGCTCTGTTTCTCAGATTCTCTAGTCCCTCAGGCTTTATAACTCACCCACTCCCTTCTATATTTGAAGTACTCTTACATGTAAGTACACCCACAACTGATCTGTTCCGCCGGCTAGGCCTGGGTTCCTGTACTTGCTGACACTGGCGTCCTGGCTGAAGTCTCAGTACTACCTCTGGACCTAGATTATCCTGGCCTCTAATAGTCTGATGTGTGCCTCTAAAAGATTGGTACTTCAGAAGAGGATCATCTAGAATCAGTTGAAGTATCTCTTCTGTATATGTCTGCTTGACACTAAAGTCCAAAGCCACAGAAAAAGCCAATTGACGTCCATGACATTTTTCAGATACACTAGCAATGATACAGAGAAATAATTTATACAAATGTGCTTCCAAATTTTTAGCTCCATCTTGTTCATTGGCTTTGTCCTACCATCTCCTATGAAGTACGACACCCCTCTGCTAATCTCAGTCTCTCTTGGCTTCTCTTGGTCTGAGGTTTTCGCTCACCACCCGCAGTTTTTCAGAAAGGGGGCTCATCATCTGTAGGCACAGTGTGTGATCTCTGACATTTATCTTCAGGTGGCCTGGGGGAGAGTAACTTGGGAATGGATGGAGGGAAGGCAGGGGTCTGAATCAAAGGGGAGAAGGCAGATAGGAAAGATCCTGAGTCTTAAAAATCATCACTAGAGTCCTGGTTTTTCTGCTCTCTGAAATCCTGTCCAAATTCCTGCTGCAGAAATCTGGATAAATGTGACCAGCTAATTATTTTCTTCCCTTAATTACTCTCTCCATTCATCTTTTTAATACAACAAAAACAAAAGTACTTCAAGTCAGATATTTACCAGGAACAGTACTAAGAACTGTTTTTGAATTTGTCTTTTTGTTGATGTCAATAGGGAAAGACGTTCTTCCAGCCAGTCTTTCTTAGCTTAAACCTATAGTTCTGGTTTTGTGAAGCAAGAGACAGTTTTATAAGAGGTTGTTTTTCTGGTTGGCTTCTTGCTTAGACTTCACTGTGGCACCCGTGCACGGAGGATATTCTTGTGCTGTTTCAGTGTTCTGACCTTCAAATGCTATTCCCTCTCTCTGTTATGATATGCTGACCCTTTTTTCTTAGCCTCCTTATATTCCTCCTCAGCCTGTAGCTTGTAAAAGTGATTATAAAAGGTTTCCTTTCCTGAAACCTCACTTACATGGACTCACAGTATGTTATAGATTCCTTGACGTATCAGTTATTGCCAGCGGATGTCTGTAGGTGTTTGTGTAATGGGCTCTTCACATCTATGCAATTTTCCTAGCAAATAAAGTGCCTGATAAATTGTTGGTCCTTAGTAAATATTGAATGAATGAAAGGAACTAGATCAGATGGACTTTCCAATTTAAGGATTTTATCATCCAACTACTTAAAGATCCCAACTCTAAGTTGACAAGGATGATGACATAAACAGAAGAGAGGAGGAGAAGGAGCAGATGATATGAGAGAAACATGGAACATTTGGTTGAGAATTCTCTTCTCTCTGAGTTCTTCCTAAGTCCTCCATCCAACTATGAAAGGTCTGAATTTATCTAGAGGAAGCTGGTGAATATTCTTCCACACCCCACATATTCCACATCCTCTCCTCCTCAAACCTTTCCACTAGTACATTAACATAGATTCAGGGTTCAGCAGGACCAGCATCCTTCCTCATGTTGTTAGTATTATGAGATAGAGGAATCTCCTTTTGAAGTTCAGGGTCTTACTTTGACCTCTGAGGTGATGAGATGGCTTTGGGACTTCCCTATAAAATCCCCTCTGTTATAGCTCACCTCCTCTATCATGGACCCTAAACATAAACACCTTGCTATACCTTTTCAAATTTCATCTATTACTTTTGTTTCCATCCTGATTCCTCCTAAGCAAACACCTTATTATTACCTGAAAATAGGCAAACACCTTTTGTACTGTTCCTACAAGTTTACCTCCAAAATCTATAGTATACTGACTATTCAGTTCAGTCCAGAATTCTTTCTCCCTCCAGCAGAGTAGCAGTTTGCAAATCAAGGATGTGAAGACAGTTCAAGAACACAAGAGATCGAGTGGTACAAGAGCAAAGAAATTCTTTTTTGAGAAATCTGTCCAGAACACTGAGACTGGAAAGTGAAGGAAGATGTCACTTCTAGGGGAGCAGGCACTGTAGAGTTTTATTATTAAAAAAAATTCAAAAATTGAATTAGAATCCCAAGTATGTTTAAAGCAGAAAACCAACTGGGATTTTAAGCCAATGTGCAATGTATTTCTTTATTAGGAAGATAGATGTTTTTATCAATCTGCAAAGGTGTTTGTTTGGGTTCATTCTCTTGGGTATCTTATTTAAAGATGATAGGCTACTAACAACATGCTTCTTTCCAATTTAGATGATGCTTTATGATACTTCAATGAAAAGATTCAGAAGACAGAGGGCAGACTTAGCCACCAAGAGGAAAAGATATCATCCTATTAGCTACCCCAGTGTGACATAGAAACAGTACAAAACGAGGGTAGTTGTCCCTAGAAAGGCTTTCATCAAGACCACTCGGTTCTAGGCAACTAAAGAAACAACACAGAATGGAGCACCGGAACTCCACCCTGGGAAGCGGCTTCACATTGATGGGGATTCTGAATGACAGTGGGTATCCTGAGCTGCTCTGTGCCATGATCTCAGTCCTGTACGTGTTGGCCATGACCAGCAATGGCCTGCTGCTCCTGGTCATCACAGTGGATGCCCGGCTCCATGTGCCCATGTACCTCTTGCTGGGGCAGCTCTCCCTCATGGATCTCCTCTTCACATCTGTTGTCACTCCCAAGGCCATCGTGGATTTCATGCTCAGTGACAACACCATCTCCTTTGGGGGATGTGCCCTTCAGATGTTCCTGGCACTGACACTGGGTGGTGCAGAGGACCTCCTACTGGCCTTCATGGCCTATGACAGGTATGTGGCCATTTGTCATCCTCTGAACTACATGGTCCTCATGAGGCCGAGGGTCTGCTGGCTCATGGTGGCCATATCCTGGGTCCTGGCATCCCTGAGTGCCCTTGTATATACCGTGTATACCATGCACTATCCCTTCTGCAAAGCCCGGGAGATCAGGCACCTGCTCTGTGAGATACCACCACTGCTGAAGTTGGCCTGTGCAGAAACCACTAGCTATGAACTCATGGTGTATGTGATGGGTGTGACCTTCCTGATGCCCCCTCTTTCTGCTATCCTTGCCTCCTACACACTAATCCTATACACTGTGCTCCGCATGCCCTCAAATGAAGGGAGGCAGAAAGCCCTGGTCACCTGCTCTTCCCACCTGACTGTGGTCGGCATGTTCTATGGAGCTGCCACGTTCATGTACGTCCTGCCCAGTTCCCTCCACAGCCCCAAGCAGGACAACATCATCTCTGTCTTCTACACGATTGTCACGCCAGCCCTGAACCCCCTCATCTATAGCCTGAGGAATAAGGAGGTCATGGGGGCCTTGAGGAGGGTCCTGGGAGAATACTTACTGTGGACACCCTCCTGACACAGTTACCATGTAGACATTGTAGGGGACTAAGTTTCAATCTCAATATCATGTAGTGGCAGTACTGATACAGCTTGTAAGAGACTGAGCAAAGTTCAGTAACCTTTTAACAGCAGATGAGGACTGCTTTCATTTGAACAAGATTCTTAGATGGTTATAGAGAGAAGTATCCTCAGAAGATATAGTGGGCTTCTTGTCTGTTAGACAGATGGTTGTTCAAGCAATTGGTAAGAATAACTGATTTGTGACTGCATTGGTACTGCAGACTTAAGGAGCAGTTTGCATTGATTACACAAATAAAGGCATATACCTCTTCTGGGATAGTGGAAAAGGCTATAAAAGGGGCATTTTTATACTGCCTGAAATTAAAATATAGAAACCAATAGAATAGAATGTGGAAGTTCCCAGATTTCAAGTGAGAATTAGAGATACAATAGCAGTGGGAGTCATGTGTTGTGTACATTGCTTGACTTTTTAAAAAATGTGATTTACATATATAGAGACCTGTTTTGAAACTTCAAAACAGTTGTGAGGTTTGTATATGTACAAGTCTGTGTCCACAGGAAAGGAGGGATACAATTTATAATTCATTTTTCTAGCTAGCTTGAATATGCTTTATTTGTATCCTTTGATTTATCAATGTGGCAAGATTTATAAGAAAAGCTGAGCACTTAGATCTGTTTAGTTAAGAAGCTCCAAAACACCCTGGCTCACATAGTTGGAATTTTTTTCTGAGGATAGTGCTTTGTAAAAGCTCAGAAATTCTTTCTTTGTGGAAACTGTCTTAAATGACTTAATCTATTAAGATCAACCGTAATATAAAAGCTAAAGCTAACCTGTGGAACTAATCCAAGTTCATTATAAAGACAGAAAATTCAGAAGTTGAGAAAGAAGCAAAAATCACCTATTAAGTTTTCCTTTCATTTTTTGGGGTGTCCATATGTTTTACTGAATAGTTATGTACATGTTGGTTAAAGTCCTGCTTTTTTGTCATTTAAAATTTGGTGAACTTTCTTTCTTGTGTAGAAGGGACGTTTTTGTGTTTTTCAGTAGAGGGAGAGGGGCAGGGAGTGAGGGGGCCAGAGTGCTGAGTGTGATGTCTGCTCCCCCTTTATCATTTGTGCATCTCTGGACACTAAATCTAACCATTTGTGCCTCGCTTTGCTCATCTGAAAGGTGGTGATAATATTAAGACTCATGATGATCTCATGATGTTTTTAGGAGAATCAAGTAAGATGATTAGGCACTTAGACCAGAGCCTGGCAGATAGTGCTTTACCATGCTAGCTGTTATATGAATAACTAGTAAATAGTCTTGAAAAACATTCAATTTGATCATATGACTATGTAATATCATCATATGAGTCCTCTGTAATGTATTCTGGGATTTGCTTACGTTTTATTTTGTTCCCCCAATTTTCCTATGTGAGGGTCTGATTTTATGTTAGGTCTAATTCTAGAAGTAGAAATATTGGGATATAAGCAAAGAAAGGATATAAATTCTTATTACAAAGAGTCAAATTGCTTTTGGAAAGTTACAAATTCTTTGCATGCTGCCTAGGATTATATGGGAATGCCTGCCTCAGGGTACTCCTTCCAGAGTTGTCTCATAAGGACTCCCTTTGCTAATTTATTAAACATAGCAATGAAAATGTAACAGATGTTTTTGTTTATACTGCCAATTTGTTTTATCTTATTGATTTTTGGTAGCCCTTGATAGACAAATGTCCCAAACAATTTGATGATTATAAATGTGGCAACATTTATTTTCAGTTTATTATATATAGGTAGCAAGATATGTTAGATAGAGTAGTGTTATAATATTTATATAGTTTCATATATTCATTTTTTCCTTTGTATTTATTAGGCATTTTTACCCTTACAATGCACATTTTTACTTCTGAGGATATTTCCATATTTCTTCTAGATTTGCTTAACAACCTTTAATCTCTCAGTAATTTATTTTGGTATGATATCTATGGTGAGCCTGTAAGTTAATTGTGTTTCTAAATAGCTGAATTTCCTATTAGCATTCTAAGTAATACTTCCATATTATGGATTATTATTACTTACAATTGCTTGACTATATACTGTCTTCTTATACGTATAGCAGTAAGGTTATCTCCAGGCTAATACTACTCCATTTTTCAGAGCAAATAGCCCTGAAAGATTTATCTGTACCTATAGCTTCTGGTCCTTTTCTACTATTCGCGACTCATCCCACTGTAATCAGGCTCCCCTTCACACTCACCCCCTAGTCCTGCAGTTGTGCTTGTCAGCAGTGACAGAGATGTATGACTCATCTGTCTGACAAGGGAATAATAGCTTATATATTTTATAAAATGGTAAATGTGAATTTTAATATCATTATATGTGATTACCAATGAGTCTAACGGGGCTTAGAGATTAACATTCCATAGGAGATACAATAAATCTTTATAATCCACATACCTCAGAAAAATTTTAATCAATTTTATAAAAATATTTCCAGAATTGCTAACTAGACAGGATTTACTTATCATTAAGTTTTCCAGTCTCCAACTTTAAGAGTGTCTGTGTGTGTCCTTGCATGATTATCTGTGTTGAATTTCACCTTCTTTACTTGTGTAAATAATCCTGCTCATTTCCTAAAACTGCTTTTTAAAAAAATGCTAATTGGAAAGACCAGGATTTAAAATTTTCAGGCATTATTACCTTCATTTTGAATAAAAATTTTAAAAGCCTCTACTTTACAGCTTAATAATATGCAAAATGAGAATAAAATTGGGAATGAAAATGGTTCAGTCACTATGGAAAACAGAGGGGCAGTTTCTAATCAGCTTAAACACATATTTACCATACAGCTAAGAAAGTTCACTACAAGATATTTACCCAAGTGAATAACACTTTATGTTCACTCTAAAACCCATACATGAAATCTGACTAAGGAAGTGAAAGACTTATATGAAGAGTACTACAAAACACTCACTAAGGAAATTAAAGATGACTTAAAGAAATGGAAAGACATCCCATGCTCTTGGATTGGAAGAATTAATATTGTTAAAATGGCCATACTACCCAAAGCAATCTACAGATTTAATGCAATCCCTATCAAATTACCTGGGACATTTTTCACAGACCTAGAGCAAATAATCCTAAAATTTATAAGGAATCACAAAAGATTGAGAATTGCCAAAGCAATACTGAAGGAAAAGAATGAAGCTGGAGGAATTAACCCTCCCAGACTTCAGACAATACTACAGAGCTACAATAATCAAAACAGCATGGTATTGTTACAAAAACAGACATATGGATCAATGGAACAGAATAGAAAGCCCAGAAATAATGGTCAATTAATCTTTGACAAAGGAGGCAAGAATATACAATGAAGAAAAGACAGTGTCTTCAGCAAATGGTGTTTGGAAAACTGGGCAGCTGCATGTAAATCAATAAAGTTAGAATACTCCCTCACACCATACACAAAAATAAACTCAAAATGGCTTAAAGACTTAAACATAAAACAAGGCACAATAAACCTCTTAGAAGAAAACATAGGCAAAACATTATCTGACATAAATCTTAGCAATGTTCTTCTAGGGCAGTCTACCCAGGCAATAGAAATAAAAGCAAAAATAAATAAATGGGACCAAATTAAACTTAGAAGCTATTTCACAACAAAGGAAACCATAGGCAAAACAAAAAGACAACCTATGGAATAGGAGAAAATACTTGTAAAAGATGAGACTGACAAGAGCTTAATTTCCAGACTATACTAACAGCTCATATAACTTAACAAAAAAACCCAACAACCTAATCCAAAAATGGGCAGAAGACCTAAACAAGCAATTCTCCAAGGAAGACATATAAAAGGCCAATAGGCACACGAAAAAATGTTCAGTATTGCTAATTATCAGAGAAATGCACATCAAAACTGCAATGAGATATCACCTCACACCAGTCAGAATGGCCATTATTCAAAAGTCCACAAATGATAAATGCTGGAGAGGGTGTGGAGAAAAGGGAACCCTCCTACACTGCTGGTGGGAATGCAGTTTGGTGCAGCCACTGTGGAAAACAGTATGGAGATTCCTCAAAAGACTGAAAATAGACATATCATATAATAGCAATTCCACTCCTGGGCATATATCTGGAAAGAACTCTAATTTGAAAAGACACCTGCACCCCAATGTTCATAACAGCACTATTTACAATAGCCAAGACATGGAAACAACCTAAAGGTTCATTGACAGATGACTGGATAAAGAAGTTGTGGTATACTTATGCAATGGAATACTTCTCAGCCATAAAAATAATAAAAATAATGCCATTTGCAGCAACATGGGTGGACCTGGAGATTGTCATTCTAAGTGAAGTAAGTCCAAAAGAAAAAGAAAAGTACCACATGATATCACTCTTATGTGGAATCTAAAAAAATGACAAATGAACTTATTTACAAAGCAGGAACAGACTCGTAGACATAGAAAACACACTTGTGGTTACTAGGGTGAGGGAATGGGGTGGGAAGGGATAAACTGGGAGTTCTAGATTTGCAGTTACTAAGTAATATGTATAAAATAGATAAACCACAAGTTTATCCTGTATAGCACAGGGAACTATATTCAATATCTTGTAGTAACCTGTAATGAAAAAGAATATGAAAAAGAATATATGTATGTATATGTATGACTGAACTATTATGCTGTACACCAGAAATTGACACAATATTGTAAACTGACTATACTTCAATAAAATAAAATAAAAAGCCATACATGAATGTTTATAATGGCTTTTTTCAGAATCAACAAAAATCAGAAAGAACACAAGTGTCCTTTAACTGATGAGTGGAAAAGTATGATACATCCATACAATGGGATACTACTCAGCAATAAAGGAATGGACTACTAAGAGCAGAATTTGGATGTATCTCAAACATATTATACTAAGTGAAAGGAGCTAGACTCAAAATGTCTGACACCATTTACATGAGGTGATGAAAAAGGCAAAAATAAAATGAAAAGTAAACAGATCAGACAGTTGGCAGGGGTTTGAGTGAAGGCGGGATATGGTTAGCAAAGGGCACCAGAGAATTTGGGGGATTGATACAACTTCTAGGTCTTGATTTTGGTGGTAGATATATACTCTACACATATGTCTAACTTGCAAAACTGTAAACTAAAAAAGGCAAATTTTACTGTATGAAAATTGTATCTTAATAGAAATGAAAAGAACTGTAGGGAATGATAATTTTAAATAAATGAATATGAAGCTTTTAATGTTCTGCTCCTACAGACTTCTTTACGTGCCCATAGAAAAATTCCCCTGACATCTTGTTATTTTGTCAAGAATGTTAGTTTTACTGTTTTGAAATACAAATATACACTATTCTTTGTCAATTGAACTTGCCAACTCATGTATTGAACCAAGTTCTGTCATCACCATTGCATCCACTGTATTATATACACCCGAGGTATCATTTTTCTTCTTGCTGAAGTTATTTTATTAAAGGGGTCTTTGATAGTAAGCCCACGGCCTCCAAGCTCATTTAGTGAGAGAAGAGTGCAGGGATACCAGGCCAGGAAACGTGTCCAAAGGGATTCATTACCATCTTGTTTCCTGGACCAGCATTTCCAGGCGAGGCCATTTCAGCTGGGAAGATAAGTCCCTGTGAACACAGGGGAGAACAGAGCAGAGGGGGTGGGTCATGGGATGAGGAAACTGAGCAGCCTCCCTGAGGACAGGCCCTGGCCCACTGTTGGCCCCAGGGACAGTGAGGCCAGGCAATGCAGCATCTCCCTTGGGCAGCCCTTCTAATATCTACTTCCCCCAGATTTCTGCTGCTTTCATCTTTTCTCCCAGACCCTAGCAAGTATAAATGAAAGTCTGAGCACCTGGACCCCAGAACTCAGTCTGACAGATGCTGCAGAGCCAGATGGGCATCATTCTCGAGGAGCTCTGTGAGAGAAGCAGTTTCTCCTCCTTCTCCACAGGCTGGAGAACAAGAAACCCATCTTCTTGCTCCATAGAAACTGCCCAAGGACTGTATTAGCTCTGTCTGTATTTACTGCATCTCCAGAAAAGCCCTGCAGAAGAAAAGAAGGAACAGAAGGAGCCCTACACCTGCCTTGGTCAGACTCCTTAGACTTTAAAACCAACTCAACAAAAATGTAACCAATTGGATACTCCTGGAAAAGCCCTATCTTCCTTCTCCAATTCTACTGGAACTTCCTTGAACCTCAGTCTCCAGGATACCCCGTGTGGTGAGGCATCTGAGCTTCTCACCACCTGAGGTAAGAGCACTGTCTCACTTTCAGGGAGCTATGCAGCCCCTAGCAATGTTGGGTTGAGAGGCAGAGCCCAGTGCAGACCCCAAGAACTTCAGCTCTACTGTCTCCAGGTTCTCTGGGGCTTAGGCTCTGTACCCCAACCCAATTCCCTCTATTCCTCATTTTCTAAACATGAGGAGGAATCTCTGAGGACTGATGGAAGAATCTGTGCTACACATCAGTCCTGGGTATCTGCTTCCTGGTGGAAGCATCAGGACCTGTCTTTACATCCCATGGACTTTGCTGGCCTCTGATAAAAAGTGTCTATACCTGTGTGATAATAAATGCCTCCAAAGGGACGTCTAAGAGCAGATGATCGTCTTGTAGATGCTCTAATACATTTCTACCAGTAAAATTCTGTGGACCCAGCAGAGGCTAATAGAAAGGAGTGAAATGTCAAAATATGTATGATGCAATAGAATGAAGTGATTTACAGAAATACACTTCACTTACAGATTCTTTAACATATGTTCAGAGTTGGATTTATCTGCCTGGTTCCCATGATGCATGATGCTGATTTCTGCCAATGTGACATCCCTCCCTTTTCTAGCCTCTCTCTGGGATTGGGTACCACACACCAGCAGCAGCTTCCTGACATAAGCTCTTCTTCCATCTCCCTCTTCCATCCAGTGTGGAGACCCTGGCCCTGCAGGAGGGAGAATGGGGATCTGGGTCAGGGACAAGACAGGAAAGCTAGGATCATTGAGGCTGATTACAGCGTACAACAGTGGACAGCTCTTTTGTTTCCACATCTTTCACTATTTCTCCCCAAAACAAATCAACTGATCATTCTGAGCAGGTCCTCATCTTTATCATATTTCTGAGTAATCCCAGGCTCACATTTTATCATTACCTGTTTTAAAATAAACACCTATGTTTGCATTGATCCTAACGGTTTACATCTGAAAGTGACACCACCTCAAACATATCATTTCGTAGTGTCAGACAATCTAGAATCCCTTTTCTCTCTGGCACTTGGAGAGTGTGGTTTAGCGAACTGGCTAAGGTGGACATACTTTAGTTCTTCTGTGGATGCTTGTGTCTGCAGCTTTGAGAGCTGCAAACAAGTGTGGACATAAGTTAAATGGAGAAAGATACCAAGATGCATTATTAAAATCAAATTTCTGTTCTTATTTTAGAATTTCATATTCAAAATAGATACACCCAATACTGACTAGATATTTAAATCATCTGTCAAATGTTATGCTTAAAGCATAGGTTCAATTATGATCAAGGGCATGGGTGCCAGAACACTGCTTTATTCTTTGAGAGAGATGATTTGATCTTTCTGGGAAGAAACATGTTCAGGTTTGGTGTCCTGAATAATGTTCTCATGCAGAGATCTCCTGATGTTTAACTATTACTGTGATGCCTGTCCTCCGTTTAGATGGTTCTTTCATCCAGACACTATTAAAAGAGTCAGAAACAGAGATCAAGAGGTAAAAATAAGTCACCAATGGGAAAGGCATCACCTCTTTGGACTCATGTTGGCTTCTTATTTTGGCTTCTTATGTTACCGCACTAGGGTACCAGCTTAAAAAAAATTTGCTGAGGATCTATTTGCATTCTAGGCAACTAAAGAAACAACACAGAATGGAGCACCGGAACTCCACCCTGGGAAGCGGCTTCACATTGATGGGGATTCTGAATGACAGTGGGTATCCTGAGCTGCTCTGTGCCATGATCTCAGTCCTGTACGTGTTGGCCATGACCAGCAATGGCCTGCTGCTCCTGGTCATCACAGTGGATGCCCGGCTCCATGTGCC
Organism: Camelus ferus; assembly: GCF_009834535.1. Taxonomy (NCBI): domain Eukaryota; kingdom Metazoa; phylum Chordata; class Mammalia; order Artiodactyla; family Camelidae; genus Camelus; species Camelus ferus. The sequence goes on along the minus strand of NC_045705.1, from coordinate 54,774,769 downwards.
CATGTACCTCTTGCTGGGGCAGCTCTCCCTCATGGATCTCCTCTTCACATCTGTTGTCACTCCCAAGGCCATCGTGGATTTCATGCTCAGTGACAACACCATCTCCTTTGGAGGATGTGCCCTTCAGATGTTCCTGGCACTGACACTGGGTGGTGCAGAGGACCTCCTACTGGCCTTCATGGCCTATGACAGGTATGTGGCCATTTGTCATCCTCTGAACTACATGGTCCTCATGAGGCCGAGGGTCTGCTGGCTCATGATAGCCACACCCTGGGTCCTGGCATCCCTGAATGCTGTAGGACATACCTTGTATACCATGCACTTCCCTTTCTGCATGTCCCAGAAAATCAAGCACTTGCTCTGTGAGATACCACCTCTGCTGAAGCTGGCCTGTGCAGATGCCTCCAGTTATGAGCTCATGGTGTACGTGACAGGTGTGACTTTCCTCTTGCCCCCTCTTGCTGCTATCCTTGCCTCCTACACACTAATCCTATACACTGTGCTCCGCATGCCCTCAAATGAAGGGAGGCAGAAAGCCCTGGTCACCTGCTCTTCCCACCTGACTGTGGTCGGCATGTTCTATGGAGCTGCCACGTTCATGTACGTCCTGCCCAGTTCCCTCCACAGCCCCAAGCAGGACAACATCATCTCTGTCTTCTACACGATTGTCACGCCAGCCCTGAACCCCCTCATCTATAGCCTGAGGAATAAGGAGGTCATGGGGGCCTTGAGGAGGGTCCTGGGAAAATATATGCTGTGAACACACGTCACCATCTAGGAAGAGGTTATGGCTTTCTGTCAAAATTCATTCCCCCTCAAAATCTGAAGATTCCTCCTGAAAGTGAAATACTTATGTCCCATAGTTCAGAGTATGTATCTTAATAGAAAGTGAAGGAGTGTAGCTTTACTCGTCATATGCTCTTTTAAACCATCTTACCACGTAGTAACTAATGACATTGTATTAAATTATGGATATTGACATGCAAGATGGCCTTGAAAGCTCCAGATGGCAGAGCTTCTGTCAGCTTGGGTCCACAGACCTGCCCCTCTATCCCTCAGCTAAAATTTGTGTAAGTGAGAAATAACCATCTACCTGTTATATGTAACCTTCTAAGCCACTGAGATTTGGGGTTTATCTGTTAGAGCATGGGTCAGCAAACACCCCTGGGGCCCTGTTTACTTACAAAAAAGTTTTAGGGGAATACATTGATTTTTATGTTGTCCATGACTGTTTTCCCACTACAACGGTAGAGTTGAGTAGCTGTGATGGGACAGTATAGCCTGCAAAGCCTAAATATATTTAGTTTCTGGCCATTTACATAAAAAGTTTGCTGATCCCTATGTTAAAGCAACTAGTATTATTTTACATAAAGGAAAACTATAAGCATATAAGGTAGGGGGTCCACGAGAAAGAAAAACAGGCATGGCTCTCTTGACATAAGAGAAGCCACATTTGGCTTGAGCGGTTTTGTGGTCTAAGCCTGATTACAGTACTTGCTCTTGAACAGGTCTCAGTAATTAATGATCTTAAGGGAACAAAAGAATGCAGAAACAAACAACCTTTATCAGGCGAGAGAAGTAACAATAGCAAAGATAATATGTCATTTGTAAAGACTGCCAGTTCTCTTTCAATGGTAAAGTTTAACCTGAAGCGCTCAACCACCAGATCAAATGGAACCTGCGGGAAGATGATGTTGACCTTTTCTGACCATGTGATTTCAATCAGCTAAAGCTTGGACTCTCAACCTTTGCCCCAATTCTATGCTGAATTCTCCTCAGCTCAAGCCGTTTCATCAATATGCATGTACCCTTAGCTTAAAACTTCCCCAATGTTCCCATTCTCTAAAAAGCAGTGTACAATTTTTAGTATGCTTAAGAAGCACTTGGGGTTAGTTACAAATGAAGCTTCCTGAGATCAACTTCCCTACCCCATCCTGTACTGAAAAAAATTTTCAAAAAACAACCCAGGAATCACTTCAAGTCATGATATTCAAAATTATGATCTGCATTATAAATCCCTTACCAAGGGATAAAACAGTGCCCCAGCCCCCCCGCCTTCTTAACTTTATCTTCGTTTTCCATACTGTCCCATAAATTCTTCAGTCTTCAGCATTTTCAGAATTACATGCTGGGAAAATTCTTTAGTACTGAAAAAAAGCGTTTCTCATCTAGATTCTTTGTCTTACTTTCAGCTTTATATCTCACTATTTTCTTAATGTTACACATACTCTTTGAAAAATTCTGCCATGTTTTTCCTTAAATATGCTCTCTTTTAAGTTTTAGATACTGTTAAATCTAGAATTCAAGACCATGTTAGAAATATAACACATGAAGACTTTACTTTTTGTATCTATATCCTCAGCTTCCAGAAGTGTGCCTGGAATATATAATGCGTTCAAAATATATGTGATGAATGCATGCAAGTATGAAGAATGATTTCATTTGCCAGAAATGAATTCTGGCATTTGTGATAGCTTTGTTTATTTGATTCTTTGTTTTTTAATGTATAGCTATTATGTCCACTTGTTTTAATTTCCTTATTAGCTTTAATGGGCTTGGAGAGTACTGAGTGTTTACTCACCAACTTTTCATTTCCTTTCTATCTTCTTTCCTTTTTTTCCTTCCTTTCTTCCCTCTTTCCCTTCCTTCCTTTATTTTTCCTGTTTTCCTTTCCTTTCTACATTACTTTCCTGTGTCTATCAAGGCACCTTACTTTGAACAGGCAATTTGTTGAAGTTATCTGAGAAAATAGGTAGGCAAATAGGAGAAGAAAAAAGGTGGAGGAATGGGATGAAAATGGGAAATTTTTGTATTAAAATTACTTCTCTCTATATCCTTAAAATCGTGATCATAATTAGAGATTTCCATTTTCAAAAAGACTGTTTTGCCCTCTCCTGAGAGCCTCTTTGACATCCTTGTTCCTCAGACTGTAAATGATAGGGTTCAGCATGGGTGTCACTGCTGAATAGAACACAAGAGATCACTTTATCTCTTTCATTCATTATTTTGGAGTTTGGTCTCATGTAGGCAAATATTGCTGACCCATAGAAGAGGATAACAACAATGAGATGGGAGCCACAGGTAGAGAAAGCCTTGAGCCTCCCCTCCCCAGACTGCATCCGGATCACAGTGGAGATGATATTCCAGTAGGAGATGAGGATCAGGGAGACAGGAGCTAGGAGGATGGCCACACCCATTGCAAAGATGGCCATTTCTGTGCTGTAGGTGTCAGCCGAAGCCAGCTTCAGGAGGGCAGGGGGTTCACAAAAAAAATGTTTAATGATACTGTTCCCTCTGTAGGGCAGCCACAGTGTGAATGTGGTGTCCACCAGAGACACAAGTGCTCCACTGGCCCAGGACCCTATGGCCATCTGGACACATACCCAATGTGTCATGATGGTGGAGTAGTGCAGCGGCTTGCAGACGGCCACGTAGCGGTCATAGGACATCACCGCCAGCAGTGCACACTCAGTACACCCAACCAGCAGTAAAACAACTATCTGTGTTGAGCATCCAGCAAAGGAAATGGCCTTCCTTCTTACCAGGAAGTGGGCTAGCACCTGGGGAACTGTGGTAGTAGAAAAACAGAGATCAGCAAAGGACAAGTTTCTAAGGAAAAAGCACATGGGTGTATGGAGCCTGGAGTCTACGTGAGTGAGCACAATGATGAGCAGATTTCCCAGCACAGTCAGCAGGTAGATGATCAGAAAAAGGAAGAAGAGCAGGACTTGTGTCTGTGGATCCTGTGAAAGGCCCAGGAAGACAAATTCAGTCACGTAAGTGTGGTTTTCTTCTCCCATGAACCTTTAGTACTGTTTATAGGTTAGCACCAAGGAGGGAAAAAACACGTATTGGTCAGTTATTTTTTTTTAATCTGAGAAACTTAAGTATTTTATTAATCAGTATCCCAGCTGGGCCACTGATGTCCACCTCTTGTTTCCATGTGGTAGAAAGCAGGATTCTTTTTGCTCCGTAGTTCGGATAATGGAAAGCTATTTCTGATTTTCTCTACCCTTGAATCTTTCAGTACCACCAGAGGGGCAGAAATCATCCTGAATGACCCTTGGCTGGAGTATGTATAGTTCTGAGGAGACTATAGTGCTGCTCACAATACCAGGTTTTTTTTTTCCCTGTAGGTTTGGGAAGCAAATATACTGAAGTTGCTTTAAACCAGTTAGATTTTTATGCTGCAAACTGACAACATTTATGAAGGCTGATTTTTGTCCTTATATTTACAAATTCTAAACACGTACTCTGAGCAAGGAATGGAATATTAAAGGAGAATATTGTTGTCTGTGATCCTGGCCCTTAAACAAATTCTTCTGTCATTTGTTCTCAGTGTGAAGTGGGTGGGTGCTGCGGAGCATCAGTATATATTGCTGCCTCATTGGTCTTGTACTCAGTGGCGTCCTTTAAACATGCTCTAATCTGTCCTCCACACTCTTATCTCTCCCTGCACAAGGTCCTTTGGCAATAATAATACTAATTATCATGTGTTGGGCAGTCTCCTGGTGTCAGTCCTTATTGTTTCTTTACACTTTTATTTTAAATCCTAAGTCCAATGAGCTAATGATTATCCCCAGTATAGGTGATGAAACAGATTCAGAAACTTCCAAGCTGGTTCCTCCTAAGCCTTCCTCACTCTTTCTATAGCCTGTAATTCTTTTTCTTATTACTAAAAAACTGGTTGTAGAGAAGGTTAAACTTTAGCCCAATTCTCTCCATTCCTTAAAGACAAACCCACAACTTTTTCCATTTTAAGGGCTTTAGAGCCAATCCACGATGGCAGAGCTCTCTATGTAGGCACATAAATAAGAGTCAGGTGTATTTGAACATATTTTTAAAGCACCCTGGGGGGTCTTGGCCAAAGGACAATAGAAAGAATTAAAGGAAAAGTGGTAAAGATTATTGTGGCTATTTGACTGCATATTTTAGAAAAACTCAAAAGGGAGCCAATTCAAGCTTAATAGGACAAGTAAGTGAACAGTCTTATACTGTATACTGAAAATAAACAAGTAGAAATTTTAGTAAAAAAGAAAAAAATTCCTTCACCATTGCTAAACTTAACAAAGTGTACACTTAAAAAACACTCAAGCTGTATTTGAAGAAAACCGTGAAACACAACATCTGAATAAATGAACATGCACACTAATTTTATGAATAGGACAATAGTCTCATAAAGACGTTCATCTCATCTGAATTAATTCATATATTTGCTGAAATTCCAACCAAGTTCACAGAGAATTTTTGTAATTAAATTTAATAATTTTATTCTAAATTTTATCTAGATTAGTAATTGTATGATAGAAAATGAGCTGTGGAAAAGAAAAATGAGGGAGTAGAGGAAACATATCCTACCAGATATAAAATATACAGTCGATTTTTCCTTCCTTATTAATATTGTGTATACTGAGCAGGCATAAAACATTTGACCAATAAACATATTGTGGAACAGAAACATATCCCAATATTTATGAAAATTTAATATATGACAAAGGTGGAATGTATCACTTAACAAAAGATATGGAACAATTGTCACAAAAGTCTGAGATTAGAACCTAGCATTTCCCCGAAGTTCAAACTTAAAAAAAATTAAAATAATTGTGTTTAAGGATTCTTAGGAAATCTATTGTGCCATAAAAGAATAGTCTGTACACGTGATTTGTAGATCCACGGAAAATAACCCGTTGATGGTGATTATGCCCAGGAAGTGGGGTTCTAGTGGGATTAGAGTGAGTGGCTGAGGGGACACTTTCATGTTTTTATGCTTACCTTATTGTCTGCCTTATATAATTTAGTTTGAATTTTCTAAGTGAAAAAAGAAAATTTAAATTATTTAAAATAAATAAATGTGTAAAATAAAAACATGAAAGAATTAACGATGATCTAGTACATACAATACAAATTGTAACAATGAAGATAATATTAGAATAGTGGGAAAACCAAAAGACAAATCACTGGATCAGAATAGAAATTAGAACCAGCAAAGTCTGCATAATAATTGTGTAAATGCTTCCAATAAGCCAGAAAAGCACATATTATTCAACAAATCATGCTAGGAGAATTGACTACAGGCATACCTTGTTTTATCGTGCTTTGCTTTATTGTGCTTCACAGATACTGTGTTTTTTTTTTTTTTTTTTTACAATTAAAGGTTTGTTAAGAAAAAACCTTCCAAAAGCATTTTCTCACTTTGTGGATCTGTGTCATATTTTGGTAATTCCTACAATATTTCAAACCCTCCACCAGTAAAAAGGTTACAACTGGCTGAAGGCTCAGCTAATAGTTAGCATTTTTTGGCAATTTTTAAAATTAAGGTATGTACATTATTTTTAAAGACATAATGCTATGCACACTTAATAGATTATAGTATAGTGTGAAACATAACTTTAATATATGCTGGAAACCAAAAAATTCATGTGACTCACTTTATTGCAGTATTTGCTTTATTGTGGTGGTCTGGCACTGAACCCTTAATAACTCTGAGGTTTACCTATAAATAGTTGACAAACAAATTAAATGTGTCTACTTTATCCAATATAGAGAAAACATTCCAAAAGGATTAAGGATGTGTGTCTGTCCATTACACACAGACACACATATATAAATAACCTTAAGCATTTAAAAATAAGGTGATTATTCATTGACCTTGTGTGGCAGAATAATTTTTTGAGCATTACAACAAAAGTATAAACTGTTTAAAAAAAACACCGATTTATTTGACTTCAAAACTAAGATGAATAAGTTCTGGAAATCTAATGAACAGCACAGTGATAATTAATAATACTGTATTTTATACTTGAAATATGCTGAGAAGAGATCTTAATTTTTCTACCCCTCCCCCCAAAAAGGTGGCTGTGAGTTGATACGGATATATTAATTAGCATGATTGTGGTAATCATTTCACATTGTATATATACATCAAAACATCATATTGTATTTCCTAAATATATGCAGTTTTTGTTTGTCAATTATACTTCAGTAAAACTGGGAAAAATATCTTGACACATTCACAAAATAAGATTTGAAAGTAAATGACAATACGGGAATAAAACTGTAACAAATGTAAGAGATCAAAGACTAATTATCTTTAGTACAGGAATCCTAATGAAAAATTAATGAGAAAAATTATGAACATTACAGGAGAAAAGGTATAAATATGAAATGACAATTTATAATAAATAAATTTCAATCTCAGTACAAGCAAAGTCACATTAAAATTAAATGACTTTTTTTAACCATCAGATTGGCATGAATTTTAAAAATGTATAATATCCAATGATAATAAGATTCTCACTTTGTTGGAAACAGATTATTAAAACCTGGCTGAGGGATAATTTGTCAATATATGGAAAATGTTCTAAAATGAGCAGTATACTTTGATAAAGTAAATTCAAACTTACTATTCTGTCATAAATAAATATAATAATATTTTGGCCAAAAACAAGGTTGGTAATGCCACAAAAATAGAATTTGGTGGGAAATTTATAGCTTTAAATGCTTACATTAGAAAACAGCAATAATTTACAATCAGTGCTCTAAGCTTTTACCTTAAGAGACTAGAAAAAGAAGAACAAATTAAATACAAAATAAGTACAAGGCAGGAAATAATAAAGATAAGGGTAGAAATCAATGAAGTAGTAAACAGACAAACAATAGGGTAAATCAATGAAACAAAACATTGATTTCTTGGAAAAGATCAATAAAATTGATAAACCTTTAGCAAGACAGCTTTAGGGGAAAAAAAGACAATACAAATTGCAGATGTCCATAATTAAATACACATGTCTCTTGTCCTATTGACTTAATAACAATTAAACGTTATAAATAATATTTTATAATAAATTTAACGATTTAGATGAAATGAACAAATTCCTCAAAAGATATAAATCACCAATACTGGTATAAGAAAAATGAGCAACTATCTGAATAGATCTACATATATCAAAGACAGTGAGTCTGTATTTAGTAACAGTCCCATGGCAAGGAATCTGTAGAACCTGAGGGGCAGTTGGTATAAGTTTTTGCCTGAGTCCAAAGACCTGAGAATCAGGAGCCCTGATACCCAATATCCAGCCTGAGAAGAGAGAACAAATTCACTCTTCCTTCTTTTTGTTCTACGCAGGACCTTGATGGACTGGATGATTGGTGAATGTGATTTTCTTTATTCAGTCTACGAATTCAAATGCTAACATATTCTGGAAGCACTCTCACAGACACACCCAGAAATAATACCTTATCAACTATCTGGGCACCCTGTAACCAGTGAAGTTGACACATAAATTTAACCATCAAACCCTGTGAAAACTCATATGCGAAAAGGAAAATAAGCCTCAACTCCCACTTCACACCATACACAAAAGTTAATTTGAGATAGATCTTACACTTAAACCTAAAAAGCTAAAAAATATTAAAAATTTCTATAAGAGAAAACATATCCATGACCTTGGAGTAGACACACAGTTTTTAAAAACCCTTCTCATCAAGGCACATTTCTGAAAATGAACAGACAAGCCCAGAGCCTGGGAGAAAATATTTGCAATCTTATATATAACAGACGTGTATGAAGAATACATGTAGAATTCCAGTAATTCAATTAACAGACAAAAGAGCCAATTAAAATAGGCAAAAGACAGGAGCAGACATTTCAAAAAAAGAGCCAATTAAAATAGGCAAAAGACAGGAGCAGACATTTCAAAAAGGAATATGTTCAAATGGTCTGCAGGCATGTGAACAAGTGTTGAACATGATTT